>NC_042985.1:19086177-19457844 GCF_901001165.1 Salmo trutta
GCTGCGTGGTCCCATGGTGTTTATACTTGCGTACTATTGTTTGTACAGATGAACGTGGTACCTTCAGGCGTTTGGAAATTGCTCCCAAGGATGAACCAGACTTGTGGAGGTCTACAATTGGTTTGTGAGGTCTTGGCTGATTTCTTTTGATTTTCCCATGATGTCAAGCAAAGAGGCACTGAGTGTGAAGGTAGGCCTTGAAATACATCCACAGGTTCAAATCCAATTGAATCAAATGATGTCAATTAGCCTGTCAGAAGCTTCTAAAGTCATGACATCATTTTCTGGAATTTTTCAACTTAGTGTATGTAAACTTCTGACCCATTGGAATTGTGATACAGTGAGTTATAAGTGAAATAATCTGTCTGTAAACAATTGTTGGAAAAATTACTTGTGTTATGCACAAAGTAGATGTCCTAACCGACTTACCAAAACGATGTTTTTTTTAACAAGAAATTGAGTGGTTGAAAAACAAGTTTTAATGACTCCAACCTAAGTGTATGTAAACTTCCCACTTCAACTGTATAACATCCTGGCATTTAAATCATACTCGATTTTTAAAATATTCACACTCTATTTTCGTATACTGAAACTGCGACATGACGATTGCGTTGTTTCCTGCTATTCGTTGATTTCGGTAGGATTTCCCCATATCTAATTGATTAGCTGTTGTTAAAGCCGCAAAGAGCATGACATCCGGGCATTTAAAGTATACTCGATTTTCAAAATAACGCATGCTTTTTTTATAGGAATGACAGCCTACTATTTAGGATGCAAGTGTGGGTATTCGGATGGCCTGTGTGTGTCAGTCAGTGCCAGTTACCATGTGCTGTGGGTAGGGAGCTCACCTGGACTCCTCCAGCAGTACTAGCAGGCGGCAGCGTGGTGTCTCGGTGGCAGCGATATGACCCAGCGTCCCAAACAGACGCTCTGCAGAGATCATGTCATTCATGGTCACCTGATGCACACACACACACAATATAAATGCATACACATACACACAAGGGAAAAGGGCATCAGATAACACATTGTTCAGAACATTACAGCACAAATATACTGAATGACAAAACATGTTAGATTTTTTCTGGGTGTTTAGGTGGACCTGACCTCCAGGTTGTTGATCTTGTGCAGGTTGAAGTGGTGCAGGCGGTAGATGAGGAAGGATCTCCACAGGGACAGGCTGACTACAGGGTTCCCCTCTGGGTGGATGGTCAGCTGGTCCAGACGTCTCACCTGGGCCAGAGCAGCCAGCTGGGGAAGACGGCTGACGTTGGTCTCCAGGAAAATCAGGTGCTGTATGGAGGAGACCATAATAAGTCAGGAAACCAGTCAATGAGTGGCCATATCAGTATCCTATTGGCCAATGAGAACCCTCAGTTTAGAACTCCAACAGAGAGCATGTGTTACCATGGTGAGAATATGACTCCTATCATAGTAGCCAATGAGAATAATCTTTATTGAACAGTATGTAATCTGTAGCAAATGTGTTCTCACAGATAGGTTGGGAAACTTGACCCTTATGCGTGGCAGTGTTGGCACGATCGCATCAAAGTGGATGTAGCGGAAGGCTATGACAGTGACAGCCCCTGCAGTCTGGACCCCCCAGCCTCTCTCCAGGGCCTCCAGGGCCCCGAGGCCAAACAGGCGCAGGGTTTCCCCATCCAGCTCCGCCAGGTGGCTGTCTGACAGGGAGAGGCTCTGCAGGTTGGCACTCCCTGCCTCCAGGAGCCTGGAACACATAGAGAAATAGACAGTCAGCACACACACCTGAGGATGGGGACCTGATTTGTTAAGGAGGATGCCCAGCCCCCCTTAGTAATTTGAAACATGATGGTGGCTCCCCAGGTACATTAAGTAATACCCACCTGGCCAACCCTCCACCCACCTGGCACAGTCACAAGTTTCCAGGATCATTAAGACAAAGCTATCTTAGTTTACCTGTGTCTGAAGAAGTGGGCCAATCAGTGGATGGGAGAGAAACAGCAGTGAGCAGGGTAATCAGAATTAAGTGAATGTAACATTTGTCTTCAATGCTGCCTAATTTCTCTCCATTCTCTGTGACAACAGTTGAAGTGCCCTTCCCTGATAAGGAGTCGTGAGAGTAGAGAATCAGGATGAGTCTCAGGGAGACATGATCTCTCTGTCCCTGTTGGAGCCTCACTAGCTGCCCTGGGTCTCTCTGCCTTCTCTCCCTGCCTCCCAGTCTGCTGACACTCAGGGGACCTGCTGCATACCAGAGGATCATTTGGCTCCACGGACCAGCAGTCCACACCAGCCATTAGAGTTCACCCACCAACAACCTAATTAGTATATTCATATTTCACACCCGTAGAATGTAACGCCGCTGAACATGGAAAAATAAAACACAAGGGAGGACTAATCCTGACACTATTGGAGCTGTAATCCTATAGGCCAAGTCTTGTTGGGCTGATTGTTACAGAGTCAGGGGAGTGAAACAAGGCTTCTTTAAAAGGCCATCATTGTTGTCACACTCCAAACCTGATCCCCTGAGGGTCACTTCTCTCTCTCTAGAGGACTGAGGACTGACTCCTACCCTCCTCTCATATCTCTGTCTGCTGGCCCCTTTTAGTGCATCTAAGACCTGGCAAGATGCTGTCCATGTAAGCAGAGACAAAGAACAGAGAGGAATCAAGGAGAGTGGTCTGACAACCTATAAGAGAGGCTTTGTACTGTGAGCTAGAACAGGAAGAAGAGATGATACAAAGATGGTCAGACAGGTGTGCTGACCCAGAAAGAGAGGGCTGAAGAGAACAGGGATGGTTCTGGTACAATTGAAGGTGTATTGGAACAGAGGTGAGATTCAAAATCTGATTGACTTGTGATTATCATGTAATAACCATGGCAGGACATTCCAAAGACCACTATCAAGGCTGTGGCTGCAGAGGGGTACAAGGGAGCAGTTTGTTAACAAGCTGCAGGGTTACAGGTCTAGAGTTGACTCCAGCCCTAGGAGAAAGAAAGGTGAATGTGAGCCAGAGAGATTCAGGACACCAGGGTTAAAGGTCACATAGCTACAGTGTTAAGCCGTGTTAAGGCCACCATGACTACAGTCTCTCTATAGGACCTCTTGTGTGTGTGTGTGTATGTATGTATGTGTGTGTGTGTGTGTGTGTGTGTGTGTGTGTGTGTGTCTGTGTGTGTGTGTGTCTGTGTGTGTCTGTGTGTGTGTCTGTGTGTGCACATGTATGCGTGGCTATGCATGCATGCGTGTGTGTGTGTGTGTGTCTGCGTGCGTGCGTGCGTCAGTGAACTGCCCATGGCTGCCTCAGAGTTCGGTCATTAACGCCTGCTGTAATACTCCATTTCCCCTCAGAGTTTTAATAACCTGGGAGAAAACCCAAACTTAACAAAACAACCCAGGAATTACATTAGCTAATAAACACAACCTCTGGATAATCCTAACATTCAGTACGAGCCACTTCCAAGAATCCAGCAGTGACTGACAGAGTAGCGTCCGACTCAATTATGGATAATTTTTTTTCTAGCAGGCCGTGTTGCTACCTACATACGACCCACCACGCAGTGGGTGTAAAACCCAATCTTAATCAAACAGGAAGCGCAGCGTCTGACACCGAGGGGCAGGCGAGGAATGATGACTATTGGCCACATGGAAGGAAGCATCTCATCCAGAGAGCTACTAGCTGGACGGACACACACACACACACACACACACACACACACACACACACACACACACAGGGAGACCCAGGCCCCACGGAGCAGAGCGGAGGTCTGGGCCAGTCAGTGAAAGACGGTGCTAATCTTCAGGACACGCCACACCTCTCAGAGGTGGCTTTGCCAAAGGTACTAAATCAAAAACAGTTGAACAGACAGACAGAGACAGAGAAAGTGAGAGAGACCAAGAGAGAGAGAGAGAGAGAGAGAGAGAGAGAGAGAGAGAGAGAGAGAGAGAGAGAGAGAGAGAGAGAGAGAGAGAGAGAGAGAGAGAGAGAGAGAGAGAGAGAGAGAGAGAGAGAGAGAGAGAAAGGAGACACTGGGTAACATGTAGATAGAGTAAAGAAGAGTGATGGTAACTTTTCATCCCTTTCTGGGGAAGTCTGGAAGCATGCCATCAGCCCACTCTGCACTGTGTCATGTATTGTTCCTGGTAATCACTCTTGATAGACTGCCAGGTGCCTCCAAATCCCCTCCTGAAACTCTCTGTGCCCTCATAGCCTCTTAGAGGAAGAGGAGACACAAAGATGATCAAACTGAGGAAAGTCTAACTGTGGAAAACATTTCCTGATGTGTTCAGCAGCTCTGAACTAAAATTATCTGGATCTAATCCAGCAGGAGCTTCAAAACGATGTCTGTCATTCTGAGCAGCTATAACCCATCAATTTGACATGTATTAGATGAGCCTACATGTGTCTCCAATTGTCTAGCTACAGTATGATAGCACCACATAAGAAACATGATTATTTAGCTTGTCATGATGTGAGAAGAACCTTTCAACATTTTCTAAACTGAAAGAAAAATAAAATTGTTCAAGCAATTTCTCTATTAGCATGGTAGCAGATCTGTACAGTGTCTGCAATAAAGCAATATAGACACAGATCTGGAACCAGGCTATTTCTGTATATCTCCCCTGGCATGATGTAGACACAGATCTGGAACCAGGCTATTTCTGTATATCTCTCCTGGCTTGATATAGACACAGATCTGGAACCAGGCTAATTCAGTGTATCTTTGGCATGATAGGTAGCCTAGTGGTTAGAGCGTTGGACTTGTAACTGAAAGGTTGCAAGATCGAATCATTGAGCTGACAAAGTAAAAATCTGTCGTTCTGCCCCTGAACAAGACAGTTAACCCACTTTCCTAAGCTGTCATTGAAAATAAGAATTTGTTCTTAACTTACTTGCCTAGTTAAATATAGGTCAAATAAAAATGATGTAGACACAGATCTGGAACCAGACTATTTCTGTGTATATTTGGCATGATGTAGACACAGATCTGGAACCAGACTATTTCTGTGTATATTTGGCATGATGTAGACACAGATCTGGAACCAGACTATTTCTGTGTATATTTGGCATGATGTAGACACAGATCTGGAACCAGGCTATTTCTGTGTATATTTGGCATGATGTAGACACAGATCTGGAACCAGGCTATTTCTGTGTATATTTGGCATGATGTAGATGTAACATTTATTGAATGAAGTGTTATGGTTTATTGAAGTGTTTCTGAGTGGTGGTGGCATCAGATTCTCTCGCTCATTCCCACACTTCCTTCTCTCATCATAAGTAGAACTTGAAGATTGATGTGCTTGCCCCTCCACCTGCTTGGAGACTCAGCATGCCTCTGTATTAATGAATATATACATAGCATGTGGGCACTGATGTCTCCCCTCCATCTCTCTGGCCAGCCCCAATATTGGATTTCTGGGTAATAACTCTTCCCTCCTGTCATATCTCAAGGGAACCGAGAACGAATAAATCTTCCTCTAGTCTGCTCACAAAGGAATATAAAACAGAGGCTACTATCCAGCAGTCGGACGGGCACACATACACACGCAAGCTTGTTCCTGCACGTGCACACACACACACACACACACACACACGCAAGCTTGTTCCTGCACGCGCACACACACACAAAATTCGCTAAGCACTCACAGAGACGACCATTCTCCTATTCCATCTCTCATCCTAACACACTAAAAGGGGTTCGCTCCTTCCTCCATTCTAAATACACTATCAACATTTGCTCCTGTCTTAATTCTTCTCCAGCTCGGGTCGGGCTGCTAATGCCAAACAGAGATGACATCACACGTTTCCCTTTACCTGCTGAGGGGCAGGGGCCAATTTCAGTCAACCCATATCATCTACCACTCCAGCTTGATGTGGAAAGGGGAGCTTGAAAAGGCCATTGACTATACTGATAAACACTTACAGCATTAATACACCAATTCTAGCCAACTAGGTATAATTGCACAAGGTTAGCCAAGGTTCATGCCTCTGTGTGACAAGTGTTCTGAAGTTATGAGGTGCATGGCTTTCACTGGGCACATTCCTTTAAGCTAGTTTCTCAAGGGAAGTGAAATCAAACAATTCAGCTAACCTGCAGATTGCTCCATCATATCTATTCATGTTTATGTGGTTGTTAATTATTCAGCAGGACTTTAGCTGGCCCTCTCTCACATGCTCTTTCAAAGACGATGATCCATGTGTCTTCATACGGCAGCAGCAGTAACGTGTGAACTGTCCCACGCTGACTGTTTTGTGATGAATGTGAACATTGCCGGTCACACCCAGGGAACAACAAATAGCATATCCAGAGCTAATGGATCTAATCATGTGAACGCCAGCGGTTATTTTTTCTCAGAAGCGATGTGGGGACAGAGCAGAGGGCAGCCTCCAGGCCCTCCATTTCTCAAAGAGGAAAACCCTCCACACCAGGGGGTCCCCCTGCTCCCTCTGCCCCCCTCCTTGGTCCCAGAGCAGAACCAGATGTGGAGGACAGAGAGAGACAGGCCCAGCTCTGCAGCTCTGCCCAGCGTGTGGGAATGAAGAACCCTGTCTGTCTTTGAGGATTAAGGAGGAATATACCGGACCAGGACAGACTATCAATCCAGAGATAAAGCAAATCATTCATGCATTGATTGTTAACTTCATGGAGCTTTCACAAATTCACACCTCCACAGAGGCTGGTAATCCCTTACCATGAGATGATAGAGGGTCATACCTGTAGAACATCACATCTATAAATCACTGCTCAGTCCATCTATCATCTCCTCTTTTATACTTTCAGGAATAGGAATAATCCCATGGGCATATTTACTGTAAAATATCTACTGTAAGACACCCAAATGAGTGAATGCCAAGCATCACAAACATACATCAACTACATGAAACAGACAGAGAGCTGACAAACTGCACTTAGACAAAGGACAGTACGGTTTTTACAGCGGTTATAGATGTAAAATGCCATAAAATGGTTATTCTCTTTTATCCTATTGGACAATTGTGCACAACAATAAAAACCGGTTAAGGTTACACATAAGTAGACCACATCACACAGTATGGTGAATCACTTGAGCCCTAGCCTTGGCCCCTTTCGCAACACAAACTGCTATAAGTGAGCCTATAAGGGAATTAGGGCCATGAAGGATTGCGCTTCCGGGACATTTTCATATCCTGGAGCAAGAAAGCAACATGTAATAATAGTGGTTGACACAGCCAGTGTCCATCTCAGCCTGACCCCTTATAACTCACAGGCCTGGTATACAGTCCCTCCAGGAGAAGTTAGTGCTGCAGCACGGGGGCTAAGCCTGGTCAGGCCAGGCCAGGCTGGGGGAAGGCCATACGGAGAACAAGGCAATGACACAGAGTGAAGGTCTCACCCTCTAACCCTCACAATAAAGTTAGCTAACTAAGTAATGGGGCCCTGTGCAGTTTTGTGAAAACCATCAGTGTAACGACAAACGAGTGTTAGAGGGTGAAATGTTGAGTGTGTAAAGCAGAGGGAACCATGTCTCTATGGAGAAAACCGTTATAGAAAAGGGATATCCTTTTGTATGCTAGATTATAGTGTAGACAGTCCACAGGAGGCTCGTGAAGGGAGGACGGCTCATAATAATGGCTGGAATGGAGTGAATGGAATGGTATTAAAACATATAGAAACCATGTGTTTGATATTATTCCATTAATTCCGTTCCAGCCATTACAATGAACCGTCCTCCCCAATTAAGGTGCCACCAGCACCTGTGGTAGTAAACACCAGTCATCTGACACATATGGAACCCAAAAGAATGAAACAAAATCCTCAAATGTGCTCCAACCATACAGTTTTATTGGCTAAACTTGAAATAATTATAATGTGTGAACAATTACAAAGGGACCATGTTTTCTTGCATTGGAAGAATGTTTACATTCCAATATCCTATCCCCTGTGAGTATGCGTATCAGTGGAGGCTGCTGAGGGGAGGACGACTCATAATAATGGCTGGAACGGAGCAAATGGAATGGCATCAAACACATGGAAACCATGTGATTGATGTATTTGATACCATTCCACCAATGCCGTTCCAGCCATTACCACTAGCCCGTCCTCCCCAATTATGTTGCCACCAACCTCCTGTGATGTGTATGTATTCCTGGGTGTGGTGTAGTACCAACTTGGGGTCTCGAGGACTGTTGGGGCGACTGGTGGAGCGTATCCGGGTCTCACTGCCCCCTGTTGGCCTGTCCGGAGCCGACACCGGACTCACCCGTCTGGCAGAACAGAAAACATATTATGTATACCTCTATAACAGTCCTGCAACTATAACTATTGTCTTCTAGAGCGCAAAGTGCCACCCCTATGCACGGCCCCTCCCCCCTAACGTTACCTGAGCTGCTCATCCGGAGAAGGTTCCAGTGCAAGGCCATTGGTCTGGGCGGGGCTGTGGGCGGGGCTTGCCTCAGGGCTGATTTCCTCCTTGGCTCCGTTCTGAGCCGGGAGCTCCAGGCAGGCCCTGACCCCCTCCCACTGCAGTGCTGCATTACGGATGGCCAGACGCCGCTTCTCCTGCAAACACACAGAAATGCACGCAGACAGGCACACACACGATCACACGCGCACACATGCATGCACGCACACACGTGCGCACACAGGGAACAGAGCAGGGTTCAGTTGGCATTGGTCCTCAGCAGGGCACACAGAGGACAGGATGATATTATGAAATTGACTCTCTCTCTCCTGCTTCAGCCTACAGACAAAGATATTCCACCTGCCTTGCTTGTCACTGAGGAGTCCTGAGACTTGAGTCCAAGTTGAGTGTAGAACTGCTGAGGCACAACATGAGCAGGACTCTATGAACACAAATACACATGTACTGTTTATCTTCAAAAAAGAAAACTTCAAATGTTATTCTAACTGATAGACTGTCACTTAGCTTACATTACTTACAAACATGCCTATCTTACCAATACCTAGTCTCCCATAGTTACAAAGGCTTTGTCTGTAATAACAAGGTACAATTTGTGTGTGCTGTACTGTATATGCCCCATATCTCTCAACAACCTGTCTCAGCATTACTGCGGCAGCTGAATCCATGTTGACTGTAGCAGAGGCAGCAGCAGTACTTCTGTGCCACCCCCACCCTGCAGCAAGGAAGAATGCAGCTCTCTCTCTCTCTTTCTCTGTCGATTTCATTATATTTTTTGGCTTTATTCAGTTCAGTTTTGATACGCACAGGTATGGAATGGAATGCTCCATTCCCACACACAGGGGACGGCTGGCAAACAGGATTGATAGTTGATAATTCTGAGACTACATGAACCCTCACAGAGCATTCCATTTATAATTCTTTCCTCAACTAGCTCAATTGGATTACACAGAGGCAATTAAACTTCCTTCAGAACCCTTTCTGATCTCTCAGTATGGATCAGTCAATGCAGCAGGAAGGCAGGAACACACACATCAATATACAGTATATAATGAACAAAAATATAAACGCAACATGTAAAGTGTTGGTCCCATGTTTCATGATCTGAAATAAAAGATCCCAGAAATGTTCCATATGCACAAAAAGCTTATTTCTCTCAAACTTGTTTTCATCCCTGTTAGTGAGCATTTCTCCTTTGCCAAGATAATCCATCCACCTGACAGGTGTGGCATATCAAGAAGCTGATTAAACAGCCTGATCATTACACACGTGCACCTTATGCTGGGGACAATAAAAGGTCACTGTAAAATGTGCAGTTTTGTCACACAACACAATGCCACAGATGTCTTAAGTTTTGAGGGAGCATGCAATTGACATGCTGACTGCAGGAATGTCCACCAGAGCTATTGCCAGAGAATTGAATGTTCATTTCTCTACCATAAGCCGTCTCTAACGTCGTTTTAGAGAATATGTCAGTACAGCCAACCGGCCTCACAACTGCAGACCACGTGTAACCACGCCAGCCGAGGACCTCCACATTCGGCTGAGACCAGCCGGCCGGACAGATAATGAAACGGAGGAGTATTTCTGTCTGTAATAAAGCCATTTTGTGGGGAAAAACTCATTCTGATTGGCTGGGCCTGGATCCCCAGTGGGTGTGCCTGGCTCCCAAGTAGGTGGGCCTATGCCCTCACAGGCCCACCCATGGCAGCGCCCCTGCCCAGTCATGTGAAATCAATAGATTAGGGTCTAATGAATTTATTTAAATTGACTGATTTCCTTATATGAATTGTAACTCAGTTAAATCGTAGAAATTGTTACATGTTGCATTTATATTTTTGTTCAGTATAGATACAGTACAGTATGCATTCTCTAACACCTACAGTAAAATACAGATACACAATGATTGAACAAGCATGTTTTGGTGATTTGAACTGAAATCATAACCAGTCTCAAACAAAGGTTGGTGGGATCTGATATTCTACAAGAGTAATTGAGCACTTAGAAACCCTGTAGATAGAACAGTTATTATGAGGAACACTTAGGGAAAAGATAATGGAGGAAAAAGACAAATTACTATTGAAGTGGATTGAAAAACTTTGAGAATTGTAGCTACAGTCACTGTTATTTTAGCCCCCTTGGAAATGTAACTGTCAAAAATCTAAACATTTGAAACTTTTTTTTTCAACACAAGACAGACACCAAGCCAAGCCACATAAATGCAGGGTTACTGGGGTATAGTGGGTTGAGCCTTTATCTGGCCATGGCTTTTCTTCATCTCCCTACTATAATGCTCCCATTGATCAACTCATGGTTGGGCGGTTAATGCAAAGCAGATGACTCCTCTTTACATGACAACCGAACACCACAGTGCATTTCAAGTAGTTAAGAATTAGTGGCCATTGAGGAGCAACCCTCAGAGCGCTTTAGGTGTCATCTGAGATAACTGCTTACCGGTACCTCAGCATCAACAGAAATTGCTTACAGACATATGACAGCATATCATACATGTTGATATACATGATTTTATACATTGTTCAACATCAAAAACTGCCCTCTTGGCCTCTCCTTAAACAATGCACTTATAGTCTAACTCCCACAACATTAGTCATCCTCATCCACTCTCTACAAGGGGTTATGCAGTGTCTGTTACATGTGCAATGAGTTTAAACAAAAGCACACCTAACATCCTATTGTACTCATTATAAACCCTAATGGCTAGCAGACGATAAGCCCGTTCATATTTTGGCTAGTTTTGGCTCTTCATATGAATAAACAGGAAATGTTTTGGAGGTAAAAACATTTTAACAAACAGCATTGAGGGCCAAGGAGTTTGGTTATTGTCCAAATAAGCACTTTCCACAAATTACATCTGTATGGCTTAATTATGTTGTTGACATGCATCCGGCAGAAAAGCTTATATAACACATTAAAAGCCACAAAATATTTGAAATATTTGGTTAATGACTGAAACTCTCACCAGCTAGTCTGCTCAGTCCGTATCACTGACCTGTGACATAATTTGGATTATATTTTATCATTGTGGAATTTTGCCTCTTATGTGACAATCTATCACCTAACATCAGTTTGATGTCAGAGCAGAAGAATATATTGGTCAGTCAACATAGCGAGATAGCTGCAATAGTAACAGTATAGTACAGTATGTTAAACACAAATATGGACAGTCAACACAAGGAAAGTCAGGTACCTTGTGCATGGCCTGCTTGTGACTCTCCCTCTTCTTCTCATCCTCCTTCCGGGCCGTGACGCAGGCCATACGTCTCTCCTCCTCCTGCAGAAAAGAGGGTCAATAACACAATCAGGGTGTCGCTCCATTCATGGACGAGACTGAATTATTCAACATGAGACAGAGGCACAGTCAGAATAATGTATGTTATGTCAGCTGCAGGTTTTCCCTCTGCAGGAAGGACCAGTTGGAGAGGCAGCATCTCCTGCTGCATCACAGGATTATCTGTCTGTCTGATATTCGGCTGCAGCCTCATCTGAACTGAGCCCAGCTGTTTGGGTGTGCCAGGCAGAGCTCCCGGCATGCAATGCACCAGCAGACACAATCTGAGAATGCCAGCTGAGCTCTAGGGGATGTTTAGCGCTGGCTACTCTGTGACGATTCGGCTGAGAAAGGATTCCTCGATATGGTTCACTCAGAATGCTGCCATGGCTCCAGAATCAAAGCACTATCTTTCATACCCTTTGCAAAATGTTTTTGCTATAAAAAAGGAAGGTCTTTATCAAAAATACTTTGTAATAAAAAAGTTAAATCAGTATGTGAAATGTTGTATTTTTGTATTTTATTAGGATCCCCATTAGCTGCAGCTACTCTTCCTGGGGTCCACACAAAACATGAAACATAATACTGAATGACATAATACAGAACATCAATAGACAAGAACAGTACAAGGACAGAGCTACATACATTTTTTTAAAGGCACACGTAGCCTACATATCAATGCATACACACAAACTATCTAGGTCAAATAGGGGAGAGGCGTTGTGCCGCGAGGTGTTGCTTTATCTGGGTTTTTTTAAACCAAGTTTGCTGTTTATTTGAGCAATATGAGATGGAAGGAAGTTCCATGCAATAAGGGCTCAAATCAGTTTGAGTAGAGGACCTTAAGTGCTGTCACAACTAGGCTATTTGTAATAGTATCAATAATGCATTGTCATCCTTTCCCACTAATTAGTAGACTAGAACATCAGGTGAAATAACGCTGAAGATCTTTGGTCAATAACACTGTTAATTTCCCCCTGAACAAACCCAGTCTGTTGTGTTGACACAGATATCCCACAAGGAGCAACGGTAACCGTTTCCTGGCATCTATTGATTCTATTCTGGCTCAAAGCAAGAGGAGTTCAGCTCCTCCACATCTGCAGCAAGCTTTAACCCTTATTTTACTCATACATTATATCTGCCTGCCTTGGCACTGACAGCAAGTATGTTATATCTCAAACTATGTTACTACCAGTCAGCGCTCATCTGTGGAAAGTTGTGCAAATCAGATTGTGATTCTGATCTCAGGAGGACTTGCCCATCCTATTGGCTGCAGGGCCATTCCTCCATATTCTAAGGGCAAGGTGTATGTGTGGTACCTCAGGGTTCATGTAGCCTACAAGCTCAGACCTGGGTGTTGCCTGCCTGCTTAATAGCTTTCAAATGCATGAACCTCTGAACTAGAGGTCGACCGATTAATCGGAATGGCAGATTAATTAGGGCCGATTTCAAGTTTTCATAACAATCGGTAATCGGTATTTTTGGCCACCGATTTGCCGATTTTTTTTTTTTTACACCTTTATTTAACTAGGCAAGTCAGATTAAGAACACATTCTTATTTTCAATGACGGCCTAGGGACGGGGGTTAACTGCCTTGTTCAGGGGGGATTCGGGGATTTGTTTCTGCAACCTTCCGGTTACCAGTCCAGTGCTCTAACCACCTGCCTTGCATTGCACTCCACGAGGAGCCTGCGTGGCAGGCTGACTACCTGATACACGAGGGCAGCAAGAAGCCAAGTTAAGTTGCTAGCTAGCATTAAACTTATCTTATAAAAAACTATCAATCTTAACATAATCACTAGTTAACTACACATGTTTGATGATATTACTAGTTTATCTAACATGTCCTGCGTTGCATATAATCGATGCGGTGCCTGTTAATTTCTCATCGAATCACAGCCTACTTCGACAAACGGGTGGTGATTTAACAAGCACATTTGCGAAAAAAGCACTGTCGTTGCACCAATGTACCTAACCATAAACATCAATGCCTTTCTTTAAAATCAATACATAAGTATATATTTTTAAACCTGTATATTTAGTTAATATTGCCTGCTAACATGAATTTGTGTCACTTCTCTTGCATTCCGTGCAAGCAGTCAGGGTATATATGTCACGTCCTGACCAGTAAAAGGGGTTGTTTGTTGTTATAGTTCGGTCAGGGCGTGGCAGGGGGTGTTTGTTTAGTGTGTTTCAGGTTTTTTGGGGGAAATGTTCTATGTTAGTCTATTTCTATGTCTGTGTCTGTTTGTTCTATTTCTATGCTTGGTTTGTTGGGTTGACCTTCAATTGGAGACAGCTGTTCCTCATTGCCTCTAATTGAAGGTCCTATTTAATGGGGGTGTTTGGTCATTGGGATTTGTGGGTGGTTGTTTCTCTGTATAGTCATTTGTCCTTGCGGGACTGTTTTTCGTCATTGTTTTTGTTCAAGTGTTTTGTTTCGTTTCTTTAATAAATAAGAAAATGAGCAAACACATTCCCGCTGCGTTTTGGTCTACTCCATACGACGAACGTGACAATATACAGCAGTTTGGGCCACCTGGCTCATTGTGAACTGTGTGAAGTCCATTTATTCCTAACAAAGGCCGTAATTAATTTGCCAGAATTGTACATAATTATGAGATAACATTGAAGGTTGTGCAATGTAACAGGAATATTTAGACTTAGGGATGCCACCCGTTAGATAAAATACCGAACGGTTCCGTATTTCACTGAAATAATAAACGTTTCATTTTCAAAATGATGGTCTCTGGATTCGACCACATTAATGACCAAAGGCTCGTATTTCTGTGTGTTATTATGTTATAATTAAGTCTATGATTTGATATTTGATAGAGCAGTCTGACTGAGCGATGGTAGGCAGCAGCAGGCTCATAAGCATTCATTCAAACAGCACCTTCATGCGTTTTGCCAGCAGCTCTTCACAATTCTTCAAGCATTGCGCTGTTTATGACTTCAAGCCTGTCAACCCCCGAGATTAGGCTGGTGTAACCCATGTGAAATGGCTAGCTAGTTAGCGGGTGCGCGCTAATAGCGTTTCAAACGTCTCTCGCTCTGAGACTTGGGAGTGGTTGTTCCCCTTGCTCTACATGGGTAACGCTGCTTCGAGGGTGGCTGTTGTCGATGTGTTCCTGGTTCGAGCCCAGGTAGGAGCGAGGAGAGGGACGGAAGCTATACTGGCAATACTAAAGTGCCTATAAGAACATCCAATAGTCAAAGGTATATGAAATACAAATGGTATAGAGAGAAATAGCCCTAGAATTCCTATAATAACTACAACCTAAAACTTCTTACCTGGGAATATTGAAGACTCATATGCAAAGGAACCACCAGCTTTCATATGTTCTCATGTTCTGAGCAAGGAACTTAAACATTAGCTTTTTTACATGGCACATATTGCACTTTTACTTTCTTCTCCAACACTTTGTTTTTGCATTATTTAAACCAAATTGAACATGTTTCATTATTCATTTGAGGCTAAAGTGATTATATAGATGTATTATATTAAGTTAAAATAAGTGTTCATTCAGTATTGTTGTAATTGTCATTATTACAAATAAATAAATAAATCATGTCAAAAAATAGGACGATTAATCGGTATTGGCTTTTTTGGTCCTCCAATAATCGGTATTGGTGTCGAAAAATCATAATCGGTCGACCTCTACTCTGAACTCAAGTGTCTCGTATGTATTGTGAATACAATGACATCATGTTTGACAGGCAAGGATTCTGTAAAGTGTTGCTTTACAGAATCCTTGCAGTATTTACAAGCCAATGTGTTGTTATGCCTTGCATGACTACTGAAAATACACAACCACAGCCACGCAAACTCAACCACATACAAGAATACAGACACACACACACACCGAGTGTATGTCTTACTGTGACACGTTTCATGTCCAGCTGTCTGAGTTGAAGCACACAGCGCAGGACGGCCTGCTTGTACCATGTCTCCAGGGCTACTGGGTTCCCATCCAGGGTGAGCTCAGAAAGGGAGCACGACTCTCCCAGGCAGGCTAGCTCATCAAAACTACACACAGAGTGAGAAAACACACACCACACAGGTCATTAACAACTATCATTGGGACAAATACAACAGGTGTAGACTTTACCGTAAAATGCTTACTTACAAGCTCTTAACCAACAATGCAGTTTTAAGAAAATAGAGTTAAGAAAATAGAGTTAAGAAATAAACTAAAGTAAAAATGTGCAGGGGTACAGGTTAGTCAAGTTAATTTGTACATGTAGGTAGGGGTAAAGTGTCTATGCATTAATAATAAACAGCGAGTAACAGCAGTGTACAAACAAAAGGGGGGGGGGGGGGGGGGGGGGGGGTGTCAAGCAAATAGTCCGGGTGGCCATTTAATGAATTGTTCAGCAGTCTTATGGCTTGGGGGTAGAAGCTGTTAAGGAGCCTTTTGGACCTAGACTTGGCGCTCCAGTACCGCTTGCTGTGCGGTAGCAGAGAGAACAGTCTATGACTTAGGTGACTGGAGTCTTTGACAATTTTTTGGGCTTTCCTCAGACATTTTTGGGGCTGCTGAGTGGCACAGCAGTCTAAGGCACTGCATCTCAGTGCTTGAGGCGTCACTGCAGACACCCTGGTTCGAATCCAGGCTGTATCACAACCGGCTGTGATTGGGAGTCCCATAGGGCGGCGCACAATTGGCCCAGTGTCGTCCGTGTTTGGCCGGTGTAGGCCGCCATACCAGGCGCTGATGCAACTATATGTTAATATAATGAGTAATTCACTTAGAAAAGCTCCCCCAACCTCAATTTTTGTTGAATTAACCTTATAATCCATAGGTCGACACTACCATCAGGGAACAGGGCCCGTATACACAATGAGTCTCAGATTAGGAATGCTGATCTAGGATCAGGTCCCCCTAGTCCATATAATCTTATTAAGGCTAAATGGATCCAATATTAGCTCTCCTACCCTAAGACCCTTTTTGAATACCCAGGGCCCAGAACTCAACAAAAAGAAAACATGGAAACGTGCTAATTGGGCCTGGGACTGGCAGTGGAAGAGGGCATTGAAAGCAACAGACATGGCCTGGGGCTGGGTGAACAGTTTTAGATGGGAAGAGAATAACTAGGCTAAACAGGGTGGTAGGTAGCCAAGCTAACTAGGGTGGCAGGTGAACTAGCGGTTAGGAGCGTTGGGCCAATGAACGAATGGTCGCTGGTTCAAATCCTCGAGCTGACTAGGTGAAAATAATCAGTCAATGTGCCCTTGAGCAAGACACCTAATCCTAATTGCTCCTATAAATCACTCTGAATAAGAACATCTGCTCAATGACAAAAATGGAAATGTAATGTAAACAGTACAGTTGGTTCACCACAAATGTGAATATAAATAGTGGGGTTCTGGGCACTGTTTGCAGAGAGGACTTCTGAGCGGCCTAATTTGTGATAATGATCGCTTCAACCAAAGGCTTTGCTGAGCCTGGGATGGCTTCTTCCTCAGCTACAGCTATGCAGACGTCAAATAAAGGCACATGTTATCCACCAGGACTTCACTGTGCGATGATAATAGTAGCCTACATTTCTCAGAGGATTTGACAGAGGATCAAATGCAAACCAGATTAGACTAGATGTTGTATTTTGCCATCATTATAGATTTACAGTTGAAGTCGGAAGTTTACATACACCTTAGCCAAATACATTTAACCTCAGTTTTTCAGAATTCCTGACATTTAATCCTAGTAAAAATTCCCTTCTTAGGTCAGTTAGGATCACCACTTTACTTTACGAATGTGAAATTTCAGAATAATAGTAGAGAGAATTATTTATTTCAGCTTTAATTTAATTTCTTTCACATTCCCAGTGGGTCAGAAGTTTACATACACTCAATTAGTATTTGGTAGCATTGCCTTTAAATTGCCTAACTTGGGTCAAATGTTTTGGGTAGCCTTCCACAAGCTTCCCACAATAAGTTGGGTGAATTTTGGCCCATTCCTCCTAATAGAGCTGGTGTAACTGAGTCAGGTTTGTAGGCCTCCTTGCTCGAACACGCTTTTTTCAGTTCTGCCCATAAATGTTCTATATGATTGAGGTCATGGCTTTGTGATGGCCACTACAATACCTTGACTTTGTTGTCCTTAAGCCATTTTGCCACAACTTTGGAAGTATGCTTGGGGTCATTGTCCATTTGGAAGACGCATTTGCAACCAAGCTTTAACTTCCTGACTGATGTCTTGAGATGTTGCTTCAATATATGCACATAATTTCCCTTCCTCATGATGCCATCTATTTTGTGAAGTGCACCAGTCCCACCTGCAGCAAAGCACCCCCACAACATGATGCTGCCACCCCCGTGCTTCACGGTTGGAATGTTGTTCTTCTGCTTGCAAGCCTCCCCCTTTTTCCTCCAAACATAACAATGGTCATTATGGCCAAACAGTTCTATTTTTGTTTCATCAGACCAGAGGACATTTCTCCAAAAAGTACCATCTTTGTCCCCATGTGCAGTTGCAAACCGTAGTCTGGCTTTTTTTATGGTGGTTTTGGAGCAGTGGCTTCTTCCTTGCTGAGCGGCCTTTCAGGTTATGTCGATATAGGACTTGTTTTACTGTGGATATAGATACTTTTGTACCTGCTTCCTCCAGCATCTTCACAAAGTCCTTTGCTGTTGTTCTGGGATTGATTTGCACTTTTCGCACCAAAGTAAGTTAATCTCTAGGAGACAGAACGCGTCTCCTTCCTGAGCGGTATGATGGCTGCATGGTCCCATGGTGTTTATACTTGCGTTCTGTTGTTTGTACAGATGAACGTGGTACCTTCAGGCGTTTGGAAATTGCTCTCAAGGATGAACCAGACTTGTGGAGGTCTACAATATTTTTATGAGGTCTTGGCTGATTTCTTTTGATTTTCCCATGATGTCAAGCAAAGAGGCCACTGGAATTGTGATACAGTGAGTTATAAGTGAAATAATCTGTCTGTAAACAATTGTTGGAAAAATTACTTGTGTCATGCACAAAGTAGATGTCCTAACCGACTTGCCAAAACTATAGTTTGTTAACAAGACATTTGTGGAGTGGTTGAAAAACAAGTTTTAATGACTCCAACCTAAGTGTATGTAAACTTCCGACTTCAACTAAGCTTTATGTTTGGGCATGGCAGGGTTTAAATGATTTATTTACCGCCTAAAACAGAGTGGGCTAGCTAGAGCTGCCATGAGAAATTAATCACATCAGGAGTCAACTGTGGCCCTCTGGACTGGCAACACTGTCTTATTAAATCAGGATTTCACAGGACCGTTTTCACAGGCAGAGACAGTGCTACTTCAGCATTCAGCCTCTGTCCTCCTGACTGAACTCAATGACAACTCCACTGTTTATATAAGGCTAAGGGAGGCAAAAGGCAAAGCCACAAACCACACAAGGAAAAAAGAACAGGGGTTTGAAAACACTCTCTCCACAGTAACAAAACAGACCTTCCATTCATGAGACACGCCGACATACCATCTCTTAGCAACCCAGCAGTACAGTAGTTTGTTAGTCACTGGGGTAGGGAGAGACTGCCCACCCCAGCAGTACAGTAGGTTATTGGCCACTGGGGAAGGGAGAGACTGCCCACCTCAGCAGTCATTCAGTGTGTGCTCAGACAGAGAGAGAGAGAGCAGGCAGTATGGGTCCTCCTCTGCAGCAGAGGCCAGGCCCAGCCCTGAGCTATAGGGAGCTGCCTGGGAGGGGAACCTGCCAGCACTGAGATCTGTGGAGAGGAGGGGGTTAAGCAGTAGCAGCAGTAGAAGCAGATCTTACCTGGTGATGCTGTTGCAGCTGAGAAAGAGGCGCTGGAGGCAGGGCAGCTGGTCCACCTCTGTCTAGACAAAGAAAGGGTGAGAAAGAGGGGGATGAAGAGAGGAGAGGGGGCTCTAGAGGGGTTTGAGTTGAGGTAGCAGTGGGGCACTGCACAGTCACAGCGCGGCTCAGACCTTCCCATCCCTCTCCATTCCCTCAGTCACCTTGCAGCTCCCAGCTCCGGCATACAGCCCCATCCGCCCTGCGCGCGCAGGCACACTGCCGCGGCTGCACAGGGAGGGGAGGGGCAGAGCAAGGAGAAGGGGAGGGAGAGGAGAGGAGAGTGCGCTAATGCAGAGATCCCCTGCTGCAGGAGCTTGCTCACTCACTCCGCTTATAGAGAGAGAGAAAGAGAGAAAGAAAGAGGGGGCTACTGGCACACAGACACACACAGTGACACACACAGAGACACTGCCCAGCAGCAGCAGAAGAACAAAGGGAAGGCGACAGCGATATGGGCAAATTATGAATTCAACAGGAATAGATTAAAGTCTCCAGTGGTGCCGATGTCATGGAATCTGTTTCATCATCAGGCTGTTTCAGGATCAATGGAGGAGAGAGTCTGAGGGAGGATGGGAGGGTGTGAGGAGGACCAGCAGGCTGGCTGGCTGATGAGGACACAGAGGCACAGGCAATGTCACAGCCAGCTACAGGAGAGTAGGACAGGGGGATGGCAGTGGGGATGACGTGTTCAGCCTCGTAGGACAGGGCAACCTCATTAGCTGCAACTTTAGAAGCCTTCTATGAGGATGAATGACATGCGCTGGGATGCGAGTGCGTGTGGACACTGCCATGAGCGACTTAAAGCACTGCGTCAGCCCATACAGACTCCACCAGCACTGCCTGTATCTCTGCCTCTCATCAGACAACAAGAGCTTAACCTAGCAGTCATCCACATAAACTCCCTCTACACTACCACAATACTCATCCACATAAACTCCCTCTACACTGCCACAATACTCATCCGCATAAACTCCCTCTACACTACCACAATACTCATCCACATAAACTCCCTCTACACTACCACAATACTCATCCGCATAAACTCCCTCTACACTACCACAATACTCATCCACATAAACTCCCTCTACACTGCCACAATACTCATCCACATAAACTCCACATAAACTCCCTCTACACTACCACAATACTCATCCACATAAACTCCCTCTACACTGCCACAATACTCATCCACATAAACTCCACATAAACTCCCTCTACACTACCACAATACTCATCCACATAAACTCCCTCTACACTACCACAATACTCATCCACATAAACTCCACATAAACTCCCTCTACACTACCGCAATACTCATTCACATAAACTCCCTCTACACTACCACAATCCTCATCCACACACGCTCACTTGCATGCACACCCCCATCCCCCCATCCCAACTGGTCAGCCACTAGACTAGAGCACAACATTTACTGTGTAATGGCCATGCTGACCTCTAAAGCCATATCCATGCTCTCTGTTACATGAATCAGATCTGTGGGGCTTGGCCATTTAGTTTAGTTTATTAATTCAACCATTTAAAAAACAAGCACACACAAAACTTGAAAAACCCATACATGCACATGAGTAAAATCACGGAGGATAACACACAATGGAGTCTGGGACTTATTTTCATTGTTGTCCTCTTGAGACAAGATGGCTAGGCAAGATCAAACACAGTTAAACACAGTATGGCATTGAGATAATAAAACATAAAAACAAAGAAGAATAACACCTATCTCATCATTGCAGTTACTGTCATGACTTCTGCCGAAGTCGATGCCTCTCCTTGTTCGGGCGGTGCTCGGCGGTCGACGCACCACGGGAAACGCAGGAAAATCAATAAGGAAGAGACTCATTCTCTCCTTGTGACCCTCCTGCGTAACCATGCTTAGTGGCCTCCCTAATCAGCCCTGACCCTAATGGTCAACTATCTAGGGCGTGCACAGGGAAGGGCATATCTACAGGAACAATGGGGATCCCTAAACTATGAGCAAATGAACGGTCAATAAAATTCCCAGCTGCGCCTGAATCTACGAGCGCCTTATGCTGGGAATGCGGAGAAAACTCAGGAAATGTAATAAGCACATACATGTGAGCAACAGGGGGCTCTGGGTTAGCCTGGTGTCGACTCACCTGGGGTGACACGATAGTGCCCTGCCTGCTGCCTCGACTCCCTGAGGAACCTCCCCAGCACCGACCAGCAGTGTGCCCTCTGCGGCCACAGATGGTGCAGGGAATGGCCCCTCCTCCGGTCGCCCTAAGCGCAGCACCTCCCAGCTCCATGGGCGTCGGAGTGGAGGTGCTGGGGGATGGAACTGACAGGCCCCGATCCGGACATCCGCGGGCAGCCAGCAGGTTGTCCAGCCGGATAGACAGATCCACCAGCTGGTCCAACGTGAGGGTGGTGTCTCAGCAGGCCAACTTCTGACGAACGTCCTCGCGCAGACTGCACTGGTAGTGATCGATCAGGGGCCTGTTGTTCCATCCCGCGCTGGCGGCCAGGGTCCGGAAGTCCAAAGCTAAATCCTGCACGCTCCTCGTCCCCTGCCTCAGGTAGAACAGACGTTCACCCGCCGCTCGACCCTCAGGCGGGTGGTCGGAAACTGCCCGAAAGCGGCAGGTGAACTCTGCGTAATGGTCCAACGCCGCGTCTCCTTCGCTCCATATGGCGTTGGCCCACTCTAGGGCTTTGCCTGAGAGGCAGGACATGTGGGCGGACACGCTCTCACGTCCCGAAGGTGCCGGGTGGACGGTCGCCAGGTAGAGCTCCAGCTGAAGTAGGAACCCCTGGCATCCGGCAGCCGTCCCATCATACTCCCTCGGGAGCGTGAGCCGAATCCCGCTGGGACCGGGTGAAGGAGGGGTGGACAGTGGGGTCTGCTGTAGTGAGGCTGGTGGAGGCGCTGGACGACCTCCTCCTCTCTCCCAACGATCCATCGTCTGCAGCACGCGATCCATGGCGGTGCCCAGACGTTGCAACATGGTCATGTGCTGCTGGACACGCTCCTCTACCGCCACAGGGAGGGCGTCTGCTCCTGCCGACTCCATTTGGTGGTGAGTAATTCTGTAAAGCATCTGTGTGTAGCTGGAGAGATGAGTCAGGCGCAGGACAGCAGATATGAGTAATGAAAGCAATTTTACTCAAATATATCACAATACACGTCATATAAATACATGGCCACAAATACAGACCGCAATACAACAAACAATTACTCACAAACAAACATGGCGGAACAGAGGGTTAAATAATGAACAAGTAATTGGGGGATTGAAACCAGGTGTGTAAGACAAAGACAAAACAAATGGAAAATGAAAAGTGGATCGGCGATGGCTAGAAGACGGGTGACGTCGACCGCCGAACACCGCCCGAACAAGGAGAGGGACCGACTTCGGCGGAAGTCGTGATACATACACCCTGTACCATGGAATCGGTACATCAAAAATCTCTTCCCAACTATTTTGCAATCTGTATGGCACAGTTGTCAACATCCTGGTCCTCAAATGAAACTGGTATGCTTTCCTATTTATGTTATTTTTATTCCTCTGCCAGTTTTGATCCTTTATATTGGGCAGACAGACCAGTTCCCAACATCCTCCTGCTGCCACCTGCCTCCTCCATTTTTGGGGTAATGCTGTAATCAATTGGTTGTACTCTTGGATTGAGCAGACCTTCCCGTACAATTCTGATAACTTCATGAAGGACATAACTCTACCATTCCAATTTACGATATCATTTAAGAACAAAATACCCTTTTCAAACATCGTTCCCATAAAAACAGGTATTTTATGAAACAACACATTTGAGTTCAGCTATAATATTTGTTGTAATATTTGTTCTATCTTTTCAGGGGGATGAAATTGAAATTGTAGCCAGCTCTGCAATGCTTGTTTGAAAAAGAGAGATACTTTGAAAAAAGTATAATTTTCAATTAATTGAAAATGAGACATGGCAATCTGCACAAAGGAAAAAAGGCCATTTTTAAACAATGGATGAGCTTTTTTTTAGTAATCTACTTGAGAACCATTTAGGGTTCAAGTAAAACTTTTGAATAAGTG
The DNA here is from genome assembly GCF_901001165.1 of Salmo trutta. NCBI lineage: Eukaryota > Metazoa > Chordata > Actinopteri > Salmoniformes > Salmonidae > Salmo > Salmo trutta. Next base: position 19,109,722 of record NC_042985.1, read on the forward strand.
AAGCTTTTAGAGAGAGGTTTAGCACTTTTATATTTAATAATCTCAACCCACCCAATTCATATTCATTATATAGAAAGGAACATTTTATTTTGTCTGGTTTAGCATCCCAGATAAAGTACATTTTTTTTGCTCATATGATTTGAAAAATGAATCATCAGGAGTAGGCAGTGCCATAAGTAAGTGAGAAAACTGAGATATGACTAAGGAGTTAATCAGGGCAAGTTTTCCATAAATAGACAGGTATTTACCTCTCCATGGTTGCAGGATTTTCTATTGAAATTCATTGTGAAGAGCTTATTTATATATTTTGTGATATGAATACCAAGTATGTCTACTTCACCATCAGCTGATTTTATATGTAAACTGCAGAGTAATGTAAAAGTTGTATTTCTAAAGATCCAATACGTAAAATTGTACACTTATCATAATTAGGTTTTAGTCCAGAGAGTACAAAAAAGTTATCTAGATCTTCAATGAGACATTGCAGGGATCTAGCTTGCGGACTTAATATAAAACTTGAGTCATCGGCATACATGGACACCTTTGTTTTTAAGCCTTGGATTTCTAATCCTCTAATGTTGTTATTGGATCTGATTTAAATAGCTAACATTTCGACGGCCGTAGCGAATAGATATGGTGACAGCGGACACCCTTGTTTGAAACCTGTTGGGGATAGGGGGCAGTATTTGCACGGCCGGATAAAAAACGTACCCGATTTAATCTGGTTACTACTCCTTCCCAGTAACTAGAATATGCATATAATTGTTTTATTTGGATAGAAAACACCCTAAAGTTTCTAAAACTGTTTGAATGGTGTCTGTGAGTATAACAGAACTCATTTGGCAGGCCAAAACCTGAGAAGATTCCAAACAGGAAGCACTCTCTCTGACTTTTTCTTGGCCTTCTTGATCATCTCTAACCAAAACAGGGGATCTCTGGCATAACGTGACATTTTCTAACGCTCCCATAGGCTCTCAGAAGGCGCCAGAACGATGAATGGTGGCTTTGCAGGCTCTGGCTGAAAAACAGTAGCGCATTTTGTAAGTGGTCGATCTGAGGACAATGAGACTGGAGGCGCGTGCACGTGCCGACACCATGTTTACTTTCTCTCTCTTTGAACGAAAACAACAACTCCCGGTCGGAATATTATCGCTTTTTTACGAGAAAAATAGCATAAAAATAGATTTTAAACAGCGTTTGTCATGCTTCGAAGTACGGTAATGGAATATTTTGAATTTTTTTGTCACGAAAGGCGTCGGGCGCGTCACCCTTCTTTACCCTTCCGATAGTGTCTTGAACGCACAAACAAAACGCCGCTATTTGGATATAACTATGGATTATTTGGAACCAAACCAACATTTGTTATTGAAGTAGAAGTCCTGGGAGTGCATTCTGACGAAGAACAGCAATCAAACTTTTCTAATAGTAAATCGGAGTTTGGTGAGTACCACACTTGGTGGGTGTCAAAATAGCTAGCCTGTGATGGCCGGGCTATCTGCTCAGAATATTGCAAAATGTGCTTTCACCGAAAAGCTATTTTAAAATCGGACATAGCGAGTGCATAAAGGAGTTCTGTATCTATAATTCTTAAAATAATTGTTATGTTTTTTGTGAACGTTTATCGTGAGTAATTTAGTAAATTCACCGGAAGTGTTCGGTGGGAATGCTAGTCACATGCTAGTCACATGCTAATGTAAAAAGCTGGTTTTTGATATAAATATGAACTTGATTGAACAAAACATGCATGTATTGTATAACATAATGTCCTAGGATTGTCATCTGATGAAGATCATCAAAGGTTAGTGCTGCATTTAGCTGTGGTTTGGGTTTATGTGACATTATATGCTAGCTTGAAAAATGGGTGTCTGATTATTTCTGGCTGGGTACTCTGCTGACATAATCTAATGTTTTGCTTTCGTTGTAAAGCCTTTTTGAAATCGGACAGTGTGGTTAGATTAACGAGAGTCTTGTCTTTAAAATGGTGTAAAATAGTTATATGTTTGAGAAATTGAAGTAATAGCATTTCTAAGGTATTTGAATATCGCGCCACGGGATTACACTGGCCCAGAGAGGTTAACTCCTCTTGACAATTCAAAACTCTCTGAGAAGTGGCCATTATTTACTATTTTACACCTGGGGTTGCTGTACATTATTTTTACCCATTTTATAAGAGAATTACCGAAATTGAAAAAATACAATCCAGCCGGCCTTTTCAAAATCCGCTATAAATACCAGGCCTGGCTTCTTAGAAGTTTCATGATGTTCTATTATTTCTAGTAGTTGTCGTATATTATATCCAATGTATCGTCCATGTAAAAAACCTGTCTTATCAGGATGAACAATACCTGGTAAAACTCTTTTAATTCTGAATGCTATGCATTTCGCTAGTATTTTTGCATCACAACATTGAAATGTAAGGGGCCTCCAGTTTTTTAGATAGACTGGGTCTTTATATTTGCCATCTGGGTCTGGTTTTAATAATAGAGAAATCAGACCTTCCGGCTGAGTAACTGACAGACTACCATTTCTATAGGAGTAGTTAAAACAATCTAACAACAGAGCTTTTAGTATATAAAAACAGGCTTGATATACCTCTACCGGTATGCCGTCAAGCCCTGGGTTTTTTCCAGACTGAAAGGATTTAATAGCTTCAGAAAGTTCTTCCTCTGTAATTTGGCCTTCGCACTGATCTTTCTGTACATTTGTTAATTTCCCATTCAGTGGGAGAGGATGAGACGGAAAAGAGAACATCTGCCTAAAATAATTAGCTTCCTCTTTTAAAATATAATTTGGAGAATCATAGATTACTCCGTCATCAGTAACGAGTTTCTGCAAATTCTTTTTGTTAGCGTTCCTGTATTGGAGATTCAGGAAGAATTTTGGGAATTGTTCTCCATATTCCATCCAGTTTGCTTTATTTTTGTAATAGATTACATTAGATCGTTCTTGAATAAGTTTCTCAAGTTCTTTTTGTTTTTCCTCTAACTTATTTTGCATCTCTGTAGTATACTTTTTATTGTTATCTACCTGTACTATCAATTCATGGATTTCCCTTGTTAGTCTTGTCTCTTTAGCCAGAAACTGCTTTTTTTATTATTGATGAATATTGAATTGAATGACCTCTGAAGGTACATTTAAAGGTATCCCAAACAATAAGGGGATTTGCTGAACCTACAGTTGAAGTCGGAAGTTTACATACACCTTAGCCAAATACATTTAAACTCCGTTTTTCAGAATTCCTGACATTTAATCCTAGTAAAAATTCCCTGTCTTAGGTCAGTTAGGATCACCACTTTACTTTAATTAAGAATGTGAAATGTCAGAATAATAGTAGAGAGAATGATGTGTTTCAGCTTTTATTTCTTTCATCATATTCCCATATTCCCAATTTTGGCCCATTCCTCCTGACAGAGCTGGTGTAACTGAGTCCGGTTTGTAGGCCTCCTTGCTCGCACACGCTTTTTCAGTTCTGCCCACAAATGTTCTATGGGATTGAGGTCAGGGCTTTGTGATGGCCACTCCAATACCTTGACTTTGTTGTCCTTAAGCCATTTTGCCACAACTTCAGAAGTATGCTTGGGGTTATTGTCCATTTGGAAGACGCATTTGCGACCAAGCTTTAACTTCCTGACTGATGTCTTGAGATGTTGCTTCAATATATCCACATCATTTTCCTGCCTCATGATGCCATCTATTTTGTGAAGTGCACCAGTCCCTCCTGCAGCAAAACACCCCCACAACATGATGCTGCCACCCCCGTGCTTTACGGTTGGGATGTTGTTCTTCTTCTTGCAAGCCTCCCCCTTTTTCCTCCAAACATAACGATGGTCATTATGGCCAAATAGTTATATTTTTGTTTCATTGACCAGAGGACATTTCTCCAAAAAGTACCATCTTTGTCCCCATGTGCAGTTGCAAACCGTAGTCTGGCTTTTTTATGGTGGTTTTGGAGCAGTGGCTTCTTCCTTACTGAGCGGTCTTTAAGATTATGTCGATATAGGACTCGTTTTACTGCGGATATAAATACTTTTGTACCTGTTTCCTCCAGCATCTTCACATGGTTCTTTTCTGTTGTTCTGGGATTGATTTGCACTTTTCGCACCAAAGTACGTTCATCTCAAGGAGACAGAACGTGACTCCTTCCTGAGTGGTATGATGGCTGCGTGGTCACATGGTGTTTATACTTGCGTACTGTTGTTTGTACAGATGAACATGGTACCTTCAGGCTTTTGTAAATTGCTCTCAAGGATGAACCAGACTTGTGGAGGTCTACAATTTTTTTATGAGGTCTTGGCTGATTCTTTTTGATTTTTCCATGATGTCAAGCAAAAAAGCACTGAGTGTGAAGGTAGGTCTTAAAATACATCCACATGGACACCTCCAAATGACTCAAATTATGTCAATTAGCCTATCAGAAACTTCTAAAGCCATAACATGATTTTCTGGAATTTTCCAAGCTGTTTAAAGGCACAGTCAACTTAGTGTATGTAAACTTCTGACCCACCAGAATAGTGATACAGTGAATTATAAGTGAAATAATCTGTCTGTAAACAATTGTTGGAAAAATTACTTGTGTCATGCACAAAGTAGATGTCCTAACCGACTTGCCAAAACTATAGCGGTTAACAAGAAATTTTGTAGAGTGGTTGAAAAACGAGTTTTAATGACTCCAACCTAAGTGTATGTAAACTTCCGACTTCCAACTGTATATTAAACTGTAAAAATTCAGTTATAAATGATTTTGTCTTAGTTAAAAATAAGTTGACCCCAGTCCTTTTTCCACGCAAGTTCATCTAAGGATGTAGAGTGAGTTTCCTGTAAACAGTATGTTACATTCCTTTTCTTTTAGCCATGTAAAGACTGATCTTTTTTCTACAATCTGTTAAACCGTTACAATTATAACTGGCTATACTTATTTCACCCCTTACCATAACTAGATACTATTCTCAGTCTAAATCGACCATAATTAGTGCTTGTAAAGTTACTGCCATCAGAGGTATTATGACGGTCAAAACTAGAGCTTTCAAATGTCTGATATTTAGAATTCAAGAAATAGGTTCTCGCAATATTTGTTTTATTCCCTTGCCTGTTTTCCTGTGAGCCAATGCCACAGATGTTAGAAAATTGAGACAAGATATTATGTGTGTAGTAAATCTGAGTAGGTTGACGTGTATGATATTGGATGTGATTTAGTGAGTGTGTACAATGTCTGTATAAGAGTAAGACTATAATGTGTGATATCCAAATAAAAAATAACTCAGCCAATTTGCTTGGTTGAGTGTCTATGTGTGTAACATGAAGTGCATATAGCCTTAATATTTATGATGATAATTGTAATCCATCTCGTATCACCGTCATAGTTGCATCATAATTACCTTTAACATCATTGAAAAACACATCCCAGCATTTTCATAGCAATTGACGTTTCACATGATCATGAAAGAGACCTTGCATTACTCTAGAGATAGCTTCATTACAGTACAAATGTATTCCATACAATATGTTATTATTCCCCAATGCCCATATTCTGATATCTTCCCCTTGCTGTTGTAAACATATATAAACTTGTAGACAAATACATAAAAAAGATAGACAAATAATAAAGACATTCAATTATAAAACAGTTCTCGACAATAGAGAGAGGGAGAGAAAAGAAAAGAGAGAAAGAGAGTGAGAGAAGAGAGCGAGATCAGATGTGTGTGTGTATGTATGTATAAGTCCGTATGTGTAAGCATGTAATTGAGTAAGTGTGTGTGTTCATATCCCCTTCATAATGTTCAGATATTTTTACAGTTCCTATACTTTATTTTTTTCGTAACCTGAAGTCCCTGTAGAATTTAGTACAGCCATGGTGTTATGAAGCTGTCTCGGAATAGCTGTCCATCCATAAAGAGTTTGTCCACAATAAGAAAGGCACACTTACCATTCTCCCTTTGTTGCCTTTGCACCGGATACAGTCTCTTACGATGTTCGTTTATCTCCCTTAGAAATTGGTAATTGAGACTGAATTTGGTCCCTTTAAGCTCCCTTCCCCTGCTTTTGATCAGCTCCTTTTGTTGGTAGTGTTCAAATTTTGCGATGATCAGTTGGGGACACTTGCTCTTGTCACTCCGAGCTCCAAGTCTGTGTACTCGGTGGAAAGCCACCTTGTTTACAGTCTCTATAGGAAGTTTCAAGGCGGATTGCATGAATTCTCTGATCGCGCCCTCTGGATTATTGGATGTGTCCTCAGGAATCCCAGAAAAAAATAGATTTTCACGCATGCTACGACGTTGTATGTCTAGTAGCGACTCCTTAATTTCCCTGAGTAGACAATCCATGCTGGAATCGTGGATTTTTACCTTGGCTGTGAGTGCCTTGTTTTCTCCTTGGAGCATGAGAACTCCAAACTCCCCCTCAGCCCTGCTAGCTCTTCACACAACTTTTCCAGTGTTGCATGGATTCCAGCCAGAGCACTAGCCTCTACTTAAAAATGTTGTGTCTGTAGATTAATCTGTTTTTCTTTTTTTTGTCGGGTTAAAGTTCTTTTGTGAGGTAGTTGGATCTTTCCATGATGGAGTATGTTGTTCCTCCATAGCGTAAAGCTGTTGGTACTAGTCGATTTCCCTTCGGGTCTCCTTAATATCAAGGTTGGCTCTTTACTGTAACCAGTTGTTTTACGAAACGATAACAATGAATCTTTCCCATGATGACGACAGGTGTCTTTAGTACAGCCAGCTAGCACTCGCAGAATCCACACAAAAAAATGGAACACAAACTTGCAGTCCCAGCCGAAAGGCTAACCACATCATGGAATCCTTAGCAACAAAACTTTTGTTCTGATTAAAATCGATTTAATGAAACAATTTTAATATTAACAACACACCGAGTGTAGACAGTACAATGTTCTGTTGCGCGCTCTGATCAAACAGTTTTTAACTTTGTTTTTCAGAGCTGCCCAGAGAGGACATCGTTTCAGACAGGTTAGTTCCTGAATGCAGCTCCTGCATATGTGAGTACGTGGACTGACCTTCAATACTATCCTGATCCGCTTATTCTGGGCTATCTGGAGCTTCTCCCTCATAAGCTTAGATAAGCCCCCAAACCAGGAATTAGTAGCATAGTCAAAACTGTCCTTATCAAGCAGCTTGGACTTTCTAGCCAAAAACTTAGTACTGGCATTAACCTTCCCTAGCACTTTAGTGGCCATGCTCACACCTCCCAAGCTTCCATCCCAGGTAGCTAACAGAGATTTTAGTAGTCAGGACCTCACCCCCTAACTCCACTCTGATTTCAGAGGACCTGCACAATTTAGGTCTGGACCCAAAAATAATTTCCTCAGTTTTACCTAAGTGCAGAGGCAGCTTATTATCTCCAAGCCATTTGCTAATACTAGTAAGCGCTGTGCTAAGTGTCATGACTGTCCTGATCAGGTCAGGTTACAGGAGACCACAACCCTACAGATTATCTCTCACCCCCAACAAAGGAGGAGAGATCTAGGGGTATGAAGATGTGGGGGTTTTATGACCACTCACGCCCATGGTAAATCTTAGGCAACAGACAAAATTCCTTTGTCCTCTCACTATGGAGAACCAGCCTCAGAACATTAAACATGCAATAAAGGGACTTTAGAACAATGGTTTCCGTCAGCCACAATGGTGGTCATGACGATAGATGTAATATGAAAATTAATGTCATTTTTGTCTGGTTATTAAAAGTTAAAGGACGATGTTATTACGGAAACATTGTAACTTTAAGAGTTTTCCTAATATATGCTTGATGTTTATACATTGTACGTTGTGTGGAAAATGTTCAAATCAAAGAGAATGTTTTGGTAAAGATGAAATGTGATGTTAGTTGTCTAAAATAGGATTGGAGTTAAATCTAGACCTTGCCTCAACTTGGTACGCCCAGAAAATTGACCTAAAGGCGGTTACGCCCTCTTCTGACCCGAGGGTATAAGACATGTGAGTTAAGAATTAACATATCAGACTAAGTGACCTGTGCTGCAGCTAAGGTCTAAAAAGTCAACAAACCCAAAACGCAACACAAGGTTGAAGACAAAGAAATATTTTTTCTACCCATGCTACGGATGAGTAGCTGTGTCTAAGCGGGTGAATTCAAGCCTGATCACCAGGTCTCCACTCCCCATCGAATCGTGGTATCTAAACTGTTTCCATTCCTACGCTGTAAGCTCTGAGCTACAGAGCTGTCTGTCCTCAGAAGACCCCTTTCAGGGCAAGGGCGAGGAATCAGAAAACTAAGCCAAAAGGACACTGACATCGTGAGGACAACCAGAGAGTTGCACCAGAGAAGAGCGTCATTGAGAAGCCTAAACGGTCCACACGGAGACCTTCAACACGTAATTACATCATTATATTCTAACCCATAAGAGCGGCAGTTCGGGGCAAGGTTAGGGTTAAAATAAGCATAGCTGACAAATGCACCCAAATGTATGTTTCTCTCGTGTACTTTCTCTTTTTCTCTCTTTTTGAAATCCCCATTTTGGGTAACATGCTTCATATATACTAAGTTCTAATCAATAGCCTAGACTGTGTTTTTGTGTATGTGTATATTTTATTATCATTTTAGCTTTCTAGTAAATATATAATCAACTAAAATTGGTGTGGTACGAACTCATTGGTGGGACCCGGGTTTGTGCAGATTCCCAGATTATGCGACGTTCAGAATGAGACTGTAGAGGAAATTGATTAATTAGCGACTGTTGTAAAATCGATATTCTGATATTCTTTGAGTTAATTTGGGAAATAGAAACTCAATAAAACAAATTTTCCCATGGTGCCCCAGGTTTATGAGGTAATAATTGCCTGATTAATTTAATCACACAATTATAAACCGTTAATCATTCGATGAGCAGCAGTCGTCACATTAACTAATACAACGTCACGACATAAGTATGCTCTCCAACATTGTTTTACTTTGTGAGACAACAGAAGTGTAGAGTCATCTGCATAAAGGAAAAGACAGCAAGAGCAAGCATCTTTTATATCGTTTATATACAGTAAAAACAGTAGAGGACCAAGCACGCTCCCCTGCGGAACGCCACAACTTTTTGATTTTGCCTGAGACAGTGAACCATTAACCTCTACTACTTGCTCCCTACCTGACAAATAGAACTTTACCCAGCCTAGAGGGATACTGCTTAACCCCAGTGCCTCCAGTTTGGAGATTAGGAGACAGTGGTTAACTGTATGTCAAGCAGTACCATTCCACATAGATTTCCCTCATCAATCTCTTTTCAGATGAAGTCAGTCAAGTAAAGTAGACATGAATCAGTCGAGTATGTTCTTCTAAAACCTGACTTAAAATTATGCATTAGACTGTTTGTTGACATATTCATACATTTTCTCATGTGCAACTCTCTCCAGGATATTTGGTGTTACACTAAGGATAGATACAGGCTTATAATTCATAGGGTCAGACTTTATCCCCTTCTTATACAGAGGTATAACTTTAGCTTGTTTCATGTCCCTGCGAAAGATGCCTTGTTCAAGAGAGAGATATGCATAATACAAGGGGCAATTTGCTCAGCAGAATCTCTAAGAAACCTTGCAGGAATATTATCCAGGACTGTGGCTTTGGAGCATTTAAGCTCTGCTAGTATACTGGCTATTTTGTCTGTTGCTACCTTTGCAAAAGAAAAAGAGTTTGGCTGAATCCCTAACTCAGAATAATACTTCTTGACTTGGTCATTTCCATACAAACTGGTGGGCAGCTTGCTAACCAGCTTGCTGGCAACAGAAGTAAAAAAAAGAGTTGAATTAATTTGCATCTTCTGCTTTTTCATATACCATCTCCTCCCTGATGTTCAGTCCAATACTGTTAAGCTTGTTTTTGGTAGTACTACTACAGCCTAGGTCCTTAAATGATTTCCAAAGCTTTTTAGGGTAATTTTTGTTCACAATGATTTTATCAGCAAACTAACCCCTCTTAGCTTCGTCCATCCTGCTCTGTGTGTGCTTCATTTCTGTGACGCTTATATAGGACAGAATCAGGTTGCTCTTGAGAGTTCTTAAATTTCTTAAAGGCCTTATTCCTAGCTTGGATAGATTCTAGAATCTCATGATTAAACCAAGGGCCAGATCTCTGCTTTACTCTGACCCGTCTAATGGGAGACATCACATTCACCAGATCAAGGAATCTACATTTAAAGGCTTCCCAGGCACTGTCTACCCCTACACTATCCAGCACAGGTGACCAGTCAATTTTACCCACTTGCTCCCTAAACATTTCAACACAGTATTTTTAAAGTCCTCTGATTCTAACAGTTTTGTGACACTTAAATATATCTTTAAAAACCATCCTTGTGCAAAATGTAATAAAATGATCACTGATTCCATAGACTATTACTCCACTCTGCAATATTTTGGATTTATCAGACACCAATATTAAGTCAATCGGACTTTGCACTGCTTCACATACCCTGGTGGGATCTTTTATCATTTGGGTCAGAGCAAGTGATCTACAGAAGTTCATAAATACATTGTGGGTTGGTCTATTCTTTTTGCAGACATCAGTATTGAAATCCCCTAACGCAATGATTTCCTTCACCATCACTAGTAGAAGCCCAACAGCTAAATGTCGGACTAGCTGCCTGCAATCAGAACACTGAACCAAATCCAAGGGCACAGTTTAGAAAAAAGAGAACATGAATAGTGCATGTGTCACAGCCTAATCTGTTTCACCTGTCCTCGTTATTGTCTCCACCCCCTCCAGGTGTCGCTTGTTTTCCCCAGTGTATTTATCCCTGTGTTTCCTGTCTCTCTGTGCCAGTTCGTCTTGTATGTTTCCAAGTCAACCAGCAGTTTTCCTGGTCTCCTGCTTTTTCTAGTCCTCACGGTTTTGACCCTTACCGGTTTCTGGACTTTGTGCCTGACTATTCTGCCTGCCTTGACCACGAGCCTGTCTACCACTCTGTACCTCCTGGACTCTGATCTGGTTTTAACCTTTTTGCCTGTCCACGACCATTCTCTTGCCTACCCCTTTGGATTAATAAGCATTGTAAGACTCCAACCATCTGCCTCCTGTGTCTGCATTTGGGCCTCACATTGTGCCTTGATAGCATGTTAGATTCAAATGTGTGCCTGGTTCAATAAACAGACAAAACTAGTACTGACCACACCAATAAAATAGATAGGGATGGATTCTTGATCTGGATTTAATACAAAATGTATAATATACTGTAAATAATATACAGTACTATAATATACAGTACTGAATTAGTCATAGAATAATTTGTCCAGTATGTTAAGGCAGCTGAGTGCTCATACATCAATATTACTTATGAATAGCTCATGCTGTAAGCAGATGACCCAGACAGTAAAGTACATTAGAAACCCATGAGATAGACACTGCGTTAACATCCAAAGAAACATCAAAGTCACACTAATAAAGGACAGACATCAACATGCCTTAAATTCTCATTCCACTCTGCTACCACATATGAAGGGCAAAGCTTTCATGGGGTCCGATTGACTTAAACATTAATATAATTCAAACAAAAGTCTGATGCTCATATTCCTTTTGTTTACGTTATGTTCATACCCCCTGGGCTCTAAGGCTCAAAATCATTATCAAAATGCATATTTTCCCTTGGAAAAAGATTAATGGCAAATGCAGGAGAAGGCTTCTAAAGCTGTAGCAAATGAGGATGAAACAAAACAAACTAAACAGGGCCAGGCACAGAATAGAACAAACCTCCCCCCATCCTTGCTTCCCCTGTCCCTCGTATGGCCTCCTGTTGCTGCACCATCCTGCTCAGCTACGGTGCTGACTTTTTCCACATTTTGTTACGTTACAGCTTTATTCTAAAATTGATTAAATCGTTTTTTTTCCCCCTCATCAATCTACACACAATACCCCATAATGAAAAAAAATCTAAAACCAGGTTTTTAGATTTTTTGTGGGACCTTATATAGACAGGTGTGTGCCTTTCCAAATAATGTCCAATCAATTAACTTTACCACAGGTGGACTCCAATCAAGTTGTAGAAACATCTCAAGGATCAATGGAAACAGGATGCACCTGAGCTGAATTTCGAGTCTCATAGCAAAGGGTCTGAATACCAACGTAAATAAGGTATTTCTGTTATTTCTTTTTACAAAATGTGCAAACATTTCTAAAAACCTGTTTTCGCTTTTTCATTATGGGGTATTGTGTGTAGAATGATGAGGATTTGTATTTATTTAATCCTTTTTAGAATAAGGCTGTAAGGTAACAAAATGAGGAAAAAGTCAAGGGGTCTGAATACTTTCCAAATACACTGTATGTGCATGTCAGTGGCAGTGTGCAATGGGTTACAAAATAAAGCCATAGCCTACTTTAGGCATAAACAAAAGAAGGCTAGTGTATGCATACAGTACGGTCAACCCACCACACCACTCAGTGACTTAGTTAGGGGGACTTTAATGGTGGGCTGCTCTAACAACTAAGGAGATGAGGAGTGCATTCACTTCATGCCGTTCAGGCACCGTTACACAACACTTTTAATGTGCTGTCTTCTACAGTTTATCAGAGTACACCCAATATGTTCTCCCTGTTGATTATGTTTATTATGCATTTTGGTTGAACCAAAATATTACATATAACAACATTTTTATGAAATTGGAAACAATAAAATATATATGTGAAATTAAATGAAACAATAATATATGTTGATGATAATGCTAACAATACCCTAATATATTCAATATGCTGTAAACTACTGTCTTTTAGCAGTTTCTCTCAATTCCATATAATCAACCTAATAACTATGACAGCCCTCACTATTGTCATTTGTTGCACTAATTGCACTGTTTGTCTACATAACCTGGTTCAAGCATTCATGACATTACCCTGAAGAAGGCACAGTGACACCGAAACGTTGGTGTTTTACCCAATAAATTACTAGGACTTTATACATATGGTGTGTGCGACTCTCTTTGTTTTTATAGCTTACTGTCTCTGACACTAACAGTATTACAGGGATGCTGCCTCCGCAGGGGTGCTGTTGCCATAATTAGGATTATGGCTATGTCTGATTGGAGAAGTCGTGAAATAATTCAATCAATCAATGCAAAAATAATAATGAGAGAGACAGGTGCGAGGAAGGCTGTAATCTCTGCCATTTGCAACACTGCTTTTATAGGAACATTTCTCTACTGCTACTTGAGTACACACATTAACAGTACTGTCTGCTGCTGCATCCCCATAGTGACAGGAACGCACTGCTCCTGAAATAAACACATTAGATGACTGTGCACTCCCACAGTGTCACATAGTAGGCTTTGAGGAGAACGCTGCAATGAATCCTTATAACATCCATTTCTGCATACTGAAAAAATGCAATTCATACCACAGTATGAGCACATAGTCTACCACACATACACCTGCTTCCCAGACTGAATATTCACCCCTGCTTCTCCGTTAGTGTAACAGCACTTCCAGCTCTGACTGTGGCTGAGTCTAAATTTAGACACAGAGTCTTAGAGTGATGTCATCACTGGGCTGATGTGGTGCATAAAAAAAGCTCACTGTCTGTCCACCACTATCTATCTCATCTTCTAACAGCAGGGTCCCAGAGACTTGTAGGTGTGTCTGAACCTGGTGTCAGTCTCTCTCCTGCGTGTCCTGGGCTTCACCTCTACAGCTCAGCTCCACCCCAGCTATGCTGACAGCTGACAGCTTGCGTGTGTTTGATTTTCTCACACACTGAGGAGCTCCCCTACAACCATTACTGTGCCAACACAGCCTCTCATAACCGCTGTCTCTGCTGCACGCAACAACACTCTACAAAGAGAAGCGCCAACAAACACGTGTGTGTGTGTGTGTGTGTGTGTGTGTGTGTGTGTGTGTGTGTGTGTGTGCGCATGTGTGTGATCCTTAGTAAGTGCTACTGGTGACCTGGTCATTCAATGGCTGAGGTTGTTTAAGTTACTTGTCTTTTAGAGAGTGCATACAATATACAGACTAAAACCATACAGAACAGTATCTCACCCATTCATCACAAACAGAGTGATACTCTGTTACCATCATCTCCAAACTGTTCCATTTTAGGTGTCATTTAGGATGGTTTTCTAGGTAAACAAACCTTTCAGACATGTACCATATGTAGCACAGTACCCAAAGGGTTATACATACAGAATGTCTAAAATACTGCCCTTCCATGTAACTGAGCCCAATGTTTAAGTGTAGGTTTAAACTTGTTTGGAAAAGTGCACTTCAATGTATTTGTTTTTCCCTTCAAGTCCTTTCCAAAAATCCACTATATTCCTCTCTAGAATGAAAAGGAAAACCTTTTAAGACACCTGAAAGTATCTGTGTTTAGTTTGTGCCTGCAATCCGAATAATGAAAGAGCCTTGTGCTGAAGGGTAGAATTTTTTCTCCACCCTCCCGTAAGGCCAATAAAACATTATATCCGATTATTAAAAGTGGAAGTAATTTCATCAAAACTTCTAAGTGGGTAAACAGGAGCTGTAGTTGATGAGATGCGACATTTCTGGTTTTTTTCTAAAAAATGTCCAGCCTGGTCACGTGATACAAGTCAGGATTAGACATCCATCCATGTCTGAGGACGTTGGGAGTTGACAAAGAAACTGGCCACTAGAGGCAACCGTGAGCGATGTCACCTTCAAGAAGGTTTTGGTTTTGCTAGGGCGTTGTGGACAGGGATGGCAGACGGGAGTACAAAAGGAGGTTGCATGTTCGAATCCAGTGATAGAAACCTCATCCCAAACTTTTTAACTCGCCCCCCCCCTCCCTCCAGCATTGGGGAACATCCCTAATTCTATACATGCAATTCTATACATTTTGCCATGTCTAATCTGTATTTGTGATATTTAACTGACAAAAACATTACAACAATATCCATGGGTCAAAAAACCTAAATAAAAGAATGTTAGCTGACATGGGCTGGTTGATCTGGACATTTCTGACAAGTTATAAATATCTCTCTAAGGTATGCAATGACTGACATGACAAGAGGAACTGATGATGCACTACCCTATTTCGAAATTGCAACTTGTGCATTCTACTATTATAACTTTCAAGAGTAAATTTAAAGCTCCTTAGTTCCTTAAAAAAAATGTATATATATTCTTGATCCCCGGGGGACGAGCCCCACAGTTTGGAGTTAATGCCTAACCTTAAGATTTCGGAGTTAATGCCTAAACTCAACCTTAAACACTTTGAAATTTGACGTTTGGAACAACTTCTAAATTTGACGTTTGAGAAACATGCATGAATGTCTAATTCTGCCGTGAGAGCATGTTGAATTTTCCAGCATACCAAGTGAGGGAAGGGTTTGGAGATGTCAGATTTGCATACAAATGAAGGACCTGTTTAGGCCTGTTTGTGCTCCTCTGTTGATCAGAAATACTATACTATAGAAACGTAGGGGGGAGGGAATTTCTGTTTCAAAAATATCCTATTTCACTTCCACTGGAGTCAGCATGAGGAGGGGTTAATGAGCTAGCTATTTCCCCTTGGTAACCACCGTAGATGACAGGAGGACAAGCATGCTACTTCACTTTGTGTTTTTTCTTGGTGAGACATGAAACAGAAAACCTTCTAAATGTGATACCAAGACAAACATCAAAATAAGGAAAACATGTAAAGGCTTGTGCCAGCAGCGGGGGATGATAAGATGAAAGAAGAATCTGCAGCTAACATCATCATCTAAGAAGAAAATGATAATCTAGTCTACACATGTCAATGCATGAGTAGGTAGGGGGACAAACACTGGCAACACCTTGGGGACGGTCAGAGGTTTGATACACAGCAAGAAGCTAGCTTAAGCCGTCAGCTGTATGCCAATGAGTGTGTATATATCAAACCACGACATTTGGATGTGTGCATCTGTTAAAATTGTCAGCATTAGCAACACAGCAGCATACTGTTCTTGCACAGTATATTGCAGAGTGGGGGGAACCATCCTCAACCATTACTGTGATGATAGAAGGGCCAAGCTGTTTGCGATCTTAGCACAGATCTGAATCACTACAGGCCTGAGCCATTACATCTGCACAGTGCATTAGTGTGAGCCCAAAGGATTCGACACGATCCAGCTGCTTCAGTTCAGAACAGCCAGGGCTCTGCTCTACCATCAGTCAGTCAGTAGCCCCCTCAGTATGTCATGCCTGCAGTCCCTCCACCAACCCCAGCCTGTGGCCCCTCAGATCCCAAAACCCAGCAGCTCTCAGTATGTATGCTCTTTTGTGTGCATGTACTGACATGTATGTGTAACTGATAGATGTGCGCGCGCACACACACACACGTTCATGTTTTTAAATATATGTAAATTGTAAAGTATTTTGTCTGTAATGTATTTTTCCAAGTAAGACTAGCTGTCGCCATTGGCGTCGGCTAATGGGGATCCTTATGAAATAAAATCCGCTCCTCTCCTCTCCCTCACCACAGTGGAGATGCAGTTGCGTCTCAGGTTGATCTCGGTCAGTGAGTCCAGGCCCTGCAGGTTGTCCACCCTGGAGATGCAGTTCCCTGCCAGGTTCAACACGCGCAGCTCAGACAGGTGGGAGAGATTCTCTATCTGAGAGATCTGAAGGCATAGGGAAACACAGACAGAAACATCAGTGTGATAAACTGGTGAAATGTTCTCTTAAGTCATTATGAATGAAAGGCTCACACCATCAGGGGCTTGAGGCTGTGCTGTTTTAAATACATTAGGGAGGTGACAGGGGCCATAAGAGTGATTTTCAGTGTTGAGAATATGCTCTGTGTTGTTTAAATCAAATGATGAGACATGCCAGTTCTGTTTGTTGTGCAAAATAAAACTCTTGAGTACAGCGGAGTAGAGCAGACACCTGTGTACCCTGATTTACTAGCCTAAGGCCATTCCATATTCTCTGCTAAAAACAGCCCAAAATAAATTATACCTTCAAATGAGTTGGAGATAACTTATTTGAATTTTGAACATACAATGTTACCATCCAATTCCACCCTTACAATCACTCCTTTCATTTCTGACCCACATTATCATAATTTTGATGCCAAAACAAAGTCAGTATTCTCTTTGAACCATGAGTCCAAAAGGCATCCAGAATCCAAAAGGGTCAGTAGTAGTGAAATGTGGCCTTGGCCTCATACTGGTTGAGGGGGAACTGTAGGGCCTCTTGTCAAAATGAAACTAACTACTTCAGGACCCAGGGGATTCCCCGGTTGCTGTCTGTCTGTTAGTCTGAGTGTGAGGCTGTGAGGTGTGTGCCACTCAGTCCTGTGTCCTCTCCATTTCAGGAAGAGGTCAAGTTTGCGTCCCAAATGGCACCCTATTCCCTATGTATGGGCTCTGGTCAAAAGTAGTGCACTATATAGGGAATAGGATGCCATTTGGGACACGACCCAGAACTACAGTAACTACCACTGAGGGGCCGGCTTTGGGGGTTCCCTTTCCCTTGATGATGATACACTGCATGTTACTCCAGGGGTCAAAGTTTGAAAGGCTCCTGCAGTGAGCTTGATGCAAGTAGACATGAATCAAGACAGACTGAGTATGGTTGTTAGCTTAGGGCAGAATCTTTAAATGAACAGTGAACATCATTTAAAGGACAGAAGCTGCATAGAGCTTTGGAGCTCTGGCTAAAAGGGCCTCTGCTTTCCCCTTCCATTTAGGGGAGGGAGGGGGATGACAGCCTGCTCTCCACATCTAAAGCCCTTCTATGAGTGATACTGAGGCACACTCTTCTCTCTGACTCTCCTCTTTCATAGCTTGACCAGACAGTGCTGTCATAGCCTAAGCACTCTAAGGCCAGTGTAACAGTGCTATGTCATAGCTATCTATTTGTACAGTAAGTTGTCCAGCTGCCAGTAGTGAGTAGCAGTTATGGAGTTCTGACAATAGGCCCAGGTGTATTAAGTCCTCCAAATGCCTCTCATAATACTGTTGTTGTTGGACAGAGACCAGAGAAACAGGCAAGGGTCGTTGAGATTGAAACAACTTTTGTTATGACTGCTGACAAATACAACAGAGTGAGGTAATGTTCCACTCCAACTGAGGCTTCCCAGTGATGTTCTCTTTGATTCACCGTTCCACCATGGCTCCAATGAAAAGCATTCTCTCTGTCTCAAGTCCACTTTAACACAAGTCAGCACATGGCTAAACCAATCTCAGCCCGGGCTGGGACTGGGACATCATCCTCTGTAAAGCTAAGAAAGCCAGAGGGTCCACTCCATACTGGCTGTATCTTTCACTGAACAGTAATTTTACATCTCTCGTCAGGGCAGATTAGATCATCTCATCTGTAAATATTTAACTGGGTTGTGTTACAGATAACTGTAGAACTGCTTTCTGTTGGGGTGGATCACGCATCCAAAATATGTTACAGTGTTTCCCCGCTCATTTTACAGAGGAGGAACATGAGAGGTCAGGGCACTGTTGAAGTCTTAATGTCCTATAGGGATATTTGCTCTGCAGGCAGGGTCACAACTGTCCTTTATATGTCTTAAAATAAAAAAGGCAAAGTGCATTGTAAGTTTCAAATAATTTCATAATTAAGTTAAATAGTGTCTGTTTGATGAATGATTTAGAATTTCTAATGTAATTCATTGTAGACATCATATACCGGTACTCCTTGCATTCCTGATACAATAAATGTAGTGTCATTCAAAAAAATCT
The DNA here is from genome assembly GCF_901001165.1 of Salmo trutta. NCBI lineage: Eukaryota > Metazoa > Chordata > Actinopteri > Salmoniformes > Salmonidae > Salmo > Salmo trutta. Next base: position 19,128,330 of record NC_042985.1, read on the forward strand.
CAAGGGATAAAAAATGTAGCCCTGTCCTCATTGAATAGCAGCCGTTATAGCTAGTGTCAACTAGATACAGAGGATCCTATTGTGAGCACAAGCCATCACTCAACCAATGGAAGGAAAGGTTATTTAACAATATGATGTCAGCCTCTAACTCCAGGACCAGGCCAATGGGGTTGAATGTCCTTCCTTCCCAAAGAGGATATTCCTCTTGAACATTTCCAACAAACTGGAAATACAACAACTTCCTATCCCCAGAGCACATCTCCCTTCTGGGTAAAATGAGAGGCCAGGGAGGGGTGATTTGAAATTAGGGCAGAAATGATCCCTTGTTTGTGGTCATACATAGGTGACTTAAACACTGCTGTGCTTTAGGAAGTACAAATGTGGTAAGGGGAAGACACAGTATGTTCGTGGTCAGAAGTCACTGGAAAACAACGGCTGCTGGTTAGATTAACAGAAACCAATGTTTAATTGGGAATGAGAGTATGAGACACATGAAAAAGAGCAGCCGGAGTCAGAGAGAGGAGTCTCACAGGGACTCTGGGTTGACTTTCACTGGAGCAATGTGGGTGATATACAGGCAGCACATTTCAAACAACCAGCACTGCGGACAGATTACTTTTCAATCCTATCCTCTTTTAACAGACACTGGCAAAATCCTGATTTGACACCAGTATTACTGTGATCCCCTCTTCACAGGCTTTTAAAACGTTGTGACAGCAGCCAGATCATACTGTAGGCCTATCGAAGGAGAAAAGCTCATCAAATCGGCCTTCGCTCAACTTACCATTCACACTAAAATGAGTTGTAGAACAGCTTTATCAGGTTTTCCTTCATTGTAAAAGGTACAGAGATAGCCTTGCCTGTTAGAGAAATTACAGTAATTGAAGAAGAACTGTAAGGTAACTCAGAGCAGGACTGGGATGTGTGGGAGTAAGCTCCTAAATATGTTTTCATTTGGTGGGAAAAATAAAAGAAAGGTAAAGTACTCTAGTAATGATGGCTGAGAGAGCACTGAGTTTCAACGAAAAGTACAAATATAACTCACTGCCTTCACACGACTGAATATAGAATGTACTCAAAAGCCTCACAACAGGAACTAATGCGTTTTCTTTCCTGAAGTCAAGCCTGCTTGAGCTTAACTGTAGGGGCCCAGAGTCAGTGACGTAGTAACCAACCGGCAGTATGGGGGAGGTGGTAGTGCCTCTCTGCTCTTGCTGAACCTCACAGCTAGATATCACAGTCCCCCACTGGTCACAGTATTGCAAACAACATTACAGACAATAAATGCATGTGGGTGTATATTTGGAGAACAAAAAAGAATGTAATTGAAGTTATCATTTTCTAAGGTTTGAAACATGGTACCTGATTGCCATGCAAGTCCAGAACATCTAGTTTAGTCAGGTTATCCAGACTGCATATCCTCTGGATTCTGTAAAACATTAAACAGACAATAATATTAACATCATCCTCTCTGGTATTCTATACAAGATATCTCTCCTATAACACAATGTTACTATGACAAAGAGCTGGTATCCCATCTGCTAACTGAATGGTTACCAGGCACAAGGAAATGGGATTGATTGTCAAAGAGCGGTAGGAATTTATTTTCTACTGATGGGAAGTTGACTGTTTTCCACTGTCCTGTCATCCAGGATTGTCTATACAGACCAAACTGTAACTTAGGGAAGTTAGAATTTCCAAGGGACTGTAACCTATTAGAAACCTAAATCTGTGGTATGCTTTGCTTGAAAGGTACCGCAGACTGTTCTGAAAGTGGGTTCTAAAAAGACAAATGTCAGGTTTTACAGACTCTGGAACAAAACCAGACTTCAGCAATGGGATCCCGGAGGCATTTGCCATGATTTGTGCCTTTAATCTTCCTCCCTCCTGACCTTTAGTTTTAAAGTAAGGTGATGTTAGATGTAAGATTCACAAAGAGAGCAGTGGTATGGTTTTGTACAGAAATTGGGCACCTGCAGGAAAGTACTTTTCAATGGAGTTTGATATATAGGCTAGCTGTGCTGTGGCGGTCATACAGTATCACTTAATCCAAAAAGCAGGATGTGCATATCCCGACGGTAACATCTTTATAAATGTAAAGAAAAATCCCACCAAAAAAAGACAGCATAAAAAGTTTTTCATTTGAGCCGGCCGACACAGGGAGACCCATGGGGGGGCGCACAATTGGCCCAGCATCGTCCGGGTTAGGGGGAGGGTTTGGCCGGCAGGGATGTCCTTGCCGGATTGTGCTCTAGCGACTCCTGTGGTGGGACCGGGCGCATGCACGCTGACACGGTAGCCAGGTGTACGGTGTTTCCTCCGAAACATTGGTGTGGCTGGCTTCCGGGTTAAGAAGGCATTGTGTCAAGAAGCAGCGCGGCTTGGTTGGGTTGTGTTTTGGAGGACGCACGGCTCTCAACCTTCGCCTCTCCCGAGTCTGTATGGGAGTTGCAGCGATGAGACAAGACTGTAACTACCAATTGGACACCACGAAATTGGGGAGAAAGGGGGGTAAAAGTAATTTAAAAAAAAGTTTTTTCATCTGTCCTTGAAACCATGCACTGTAAGTAAAAGCACCAAAATGAGTGGGAGCTCCTATCCTATTGTTCTGTTTGTATGCTTGAGAAACGTAACACAAACCTGTTCTTGCCCAGCATAAGCACTCAGAGAGGCCAGGGCTGAGATGCCAGACATCTGGGAGATGTGGTTGTCATACAGGTCTAGGAAGGCCAGGTGCCGCAGACGAGACAGATTGTGGATGTGCGTGATGAGGTTGTGCTGAAAGTTAAGCAGCCGCAGCCTACCCATGCCCTCCAGCAGGGGACACTCCTCCAGACCACGCCTGACACACAAAACACAAAGGCATTGTCAACAACACCACTCTGTGAAAGGATGACCCTGTATTATCTTGTTATGATGCAGAGGAGAGGGGGCTCACAGGAAAAAAGGTACAAGCCACCTGATACCACACTGTCTGCCTTCCAACACTGGCACGCAGGGTTCAGGAGATCTCATTATTCTAAGTGGATGAGGCCATATATATGGTTTATTGTTGACTAGTCTCTGCCGAGTCCCCAACAAACGAATGATCCGGTTTTCAGGGGAATTGGAAAGAGAGCCTGTGACGGGACTTCCCGCTTTTGGACGTTAACAAAGCCATGTTCTGTTGCCAAACGTTCTCGAACGTTGCAGATAGAAATGCCATGAATAGAGCCGATGTGATTCCTTATTCTACATATCAGAGATGCAAGTTTGATCTACATAGCCTATTTCTATCTGAATATTCCAGAATATTCCAAAACGTTCAATCCTGCTGAAGGTGCCCGGCGACACTCCATCTTAACTCCTCCTCCAAATTTACTGGATTGTTTGAACAGTGCAGAAGAGAACATCCCCAGACAGTTTTTTTCTTCTTCTCATCAAGACCAGTATGTAGAGGATCTAGTTTTAGGTGTTTCTTTTACGCCTGCAAAGTTGACATGCACTGTCAGAGAGCAGGATAATCTTTATAAGGGACTTTGCTGAACCCTACTGGTGAGTGCAAGCAATTACAAACTTGGCATTCCATTGCATGACAGTGTATTGAGAAGCTCAACATAGACCACTGAACAAACAAAGCCATGAGTGTTTTAGCCTACCTGTCCAAATCTAGTCGCTCAGGACTCAAAGCACAGTCATCACGGGAACGAAAGGCAATTGGAAAACTAGAGGGAGAATTCTCACTCAATGATATGGCATCCCCTGGTCCTGTTACAAAGACACATTTGTTCAGAAATGCATCAGGTTTTACATGTCCAGAAGTGTTTACCTTGAGCACAGAGCAGAATGTTCCATTAGACTGACTTTGATCCAAGAAAAAAAAGCAGGGGGATTGGCATAGCTGAAGAGAGGGGTAGGATCCTGAGTGCAGCCACTCACCAGTTGGCAGGGTGAGGGGTGAGGTACTGTGGGAGTAGATGGCCCCTGCACTGTGGGTTGCTCTCCTAGGCTTCACTCTGTGTGGCTGTGGCCCCAGGTCACCAGTCAGCCCACTGGGTAGAGCAGCAGCAGGGGGTAGGAGGGGATGCTCAGGGCCCATAAACTCACTGACAAACGCCAGCACAGGGGTGTGGAGAGGCCTGCCGCCACTGTCTACATTCAGCCTGCTGTCTGGAGAAAAAAGTAAATGGTGAGACAGAGAAGACGGGGACAGGTAAGAGACTGTCACGGTGTCTTGCAACTTAGTCAGGTAGTACCTTGTCTTGGTGGATTAATTTTCATGGTGTCCATGTTTATCCTGTTTGTAAAGTCTTTAGACCATCGGACGTCCAGCTGTCAAATAAACCATTTAATGAATTAGAAATATATAATTATGATAATTAAAGGGTACTCAAGACATAATGTCATGCTTTCCATATTAAGGCATTGTCTCATTAAAATAGTATAATTTGGGGAATGGGGACACTCCTCACTGTGGATCTATCTAGGAAGGCAAACTCACTGGTCTCTGAACATTTCTCTCTGGTATTTGAGAGTTCACTGCTGTAAAGTGCAGTTTATAGCTGTTGACCTGTGGGGAATGACAGAAAAAGATGAGGCAACTTAAGACTGGCAATTGTAACAATAGATGAACAACAACTAAGCTAAGAACACTTGATAATATTCATGCATTTGTGGAGCAACAACATGCAACCCAGCCACTGTAAAATCAGCTAGATAGCAATCTTGCTTATTTATATGACTGTTACAGAGTTGCATTAGCTTTCTGGATAAGCTAGCTAGCATGCTATCTCTTGCCTAATAAAGACAGAGAGTAAGTAAAGATGATTTATTGTGGACACATCGTTCTTACCGTGGGAGAAAGACACCTTCCTGTAATGGCTGTATTGTTGTTGGTCTGTTGTCTTTGTGGTCGCATTTTTGCTAGTGTTACAACGTTGCTAGTCAGCTTGCTATAATGTGGCTAACTAACCCGTTTTGTTGTTTAACGTCAATGTTAATTATTTTAAAATGTATTGTTGAGAACTGATGCTACAATGTAAAAATGGCTCATCATGTCACTGACAGAGCACCAACTGCCCTGGCAACGCCCAACACTTCTACCTTGATTACACCACATCCTGTCTCAATATAAGTAATCCCGCCAACAACCCTAAAAATGAAAGTTTCCGCTTGTAGAATTACCGGTAGAATATGAATAGAATGGAATAGATCATTATTGTTCATTTGGTTCGGACTGAAAATCCAACTTCAGCCTAATCGACTTTTTAGATGTTTTCTACTCTGCATTCCACTATACTGTTATCCCCTGAGCTAAAGCCTAGTTATGAGGTTAACGTTACCTGTTATCAAGTCTCAGGCAAGGTTATCACCTTCTCCGCAATGACCCCAGTTTATAGGAATCACTGACCAAATCTGGGTCACGCCACCAATTTTACAAGAATGTGTTAGCCTGCTGAGCTAAACCCTAGGTCTCCGGTTTCAGGCAAGGTTAGGCTATCACGCACCTAACCGCCTCCATTATTCATTTGTATGAGCAATACAAGTAAGAAAGTAATCCAAAAACAGATTTAAGAGCCATGTCCTCTTACACTATTATTGATGCATTCATAAACACTTTTTTAAAGAAAAAACTCTCCACCGGTGACCCTCTCACTGTTATGAAGCTTTAGTTACACTGTCTCAGCTGGAAACGATAAGAGCTAGGAAAGAACTCTCACTCGGACTCATCAAAGCACATCCCACACACATGCTCATCACAAGGATATATTCATAAAACTGACACATTTGTGGGAGATGATGTTGTAATCTTATGTGACAAGCAGATAATGGAATGCTCTGTATAAATGACAGTTCTTCCACAATTGACCTAGCTACTTCTGTTGTGACACAATGTCACTTTTGTAATAATTGTTTTACCACATACACAAAAAATAATGGTCTGTATACTTCAGAGATAATTGTCCCACATCAAAGCATATAATTATGGTTCTGCAGTCAACCCCTTCTGCAGGCATTTTATAAGGGCATGATGAAGTGGATTGTATGAATGTGATATATATCTCACAATTGCCAATAAAAAACATGCCGCTAAGACACAGGGATCAATGTAAATTGTCTGTCATTATGTATTATGCATGGGGACTTGGCCAGTCAGAGCTCTCTGGGGTACAGCGGTCTATAAATATCTTGTCTGACTCAGAATGAGGGAGTGATGTGGAGCAGAAGTAAAATGTTGCACTCATCTGTAAATCGAAAAACATAAGATCTGGCATCCTTTAGGGAGTAATAGAATCCCGAATAAAACAAAAGAAAGAAACATTGTATTTTTTGTCGACAATAAAACTAAGCAATCCCTTCAATATCAGTAGTGAGTTACTGAGCACAGGCATTTACAGACTGCGAACAATTGAGATTTTCTGTCAAAGAAAGTTGCTGGAGTCTGGCCCCACAGAGTCAGTTTGTTCCACATACAGTAATAGCTGACATACATGTATGCATGGATGAGAAACACACACCTTCTGACAGACTCACAAAGGATTCTCTATTATCACCAGGGCATGTATATTTACAAAGACATACATGAATATTTTCCTTCAACTTTACTCCAAACGTCTTTCATTCAAGGCAGGATTGCCCAATCATGTATCAGATGATTTTGTGAAAGATTGCATCACATTCACAAGCTCAAAAAGCAAAATGTTTCACAATGTTCCTAAGAATCTCATGACTACTAATTGATATACTTCCCTTCAGATTCTTCACAATTGGGACACAGGAAAAACACATATCAAATATAACTAAAGTGTAGATGGTAAATTAAACCTTGTAAAAACAGAATAAAAAAGCAAATGTTCAGCTTTCTCTATCCAGACGTCCAGAATGGAGAAAATCATACAGACAAAAAAATGTGTACATTTAAAATAAATAAACATATGTAAGATGTTTTGTAGTGATGATAAAGATTACAAATTAACACCCTTGTTGTTGAATGTTAAGTGCAGGCGAATAGTGGTCACAATTGCATTCAGTCTAGACAAAGAGGAAATACCAGCTCTCTGACCAAGAGAGGGGAGCTCATTTTAACTCAGCTCATTTGAACTCAGCTCAGTTTACAGCAATCAGCTTACTCCTGCCAAAGGTGTCCCAAATGGCAGCCTATTCCCTATGGGCCCTGGTTAATTGTAGTGCACTTTAAATGGAATATGGTGCCATTTGGGGTGCAACCCGTGTCTCTATTGGGGCTGTTTCCTGCTGCAGACACCTGACAGATAAGCTGTTGAGGGGGGTGTTGGAACATCTTCCTGCAGAGCCATTATCTGATTGATGTCTGCTCCTGGCTTGTGGCACTGGGAGGTACAGCACTGCTGCAGCAGGACATGTGGTTCAGAGTATGAGTCAGTCCACCAGCTGTACAACTCTTGCTAACAGGGTGGAGAAAACATCAAGTCATCTCAGGCTTGGCAACTGTATTAGCAATGGTGTAGCAGTTGTGGTGTGGGTGATGATTTACGAGGCCACGTAGGATATGATACAGTCCTACAATTAAAAACAGTCAGCGAGTGTCATACATGCACTAAAGGTTTGGGCCAATTGGGTGTAGGTTTGGAGATAACAGACCATGAATTGGATTATGGAAATCCTGACATCTTCAAATCTGTGTTGCAAAGGGCTATTTTATTATAGGCATACACATAATCTCATAGTAAAAGCCACTGCTGACAGTAATGCTTCATGACACTATATACTCTGGTGTCGTTTTTTTGTGTCCTTCCCCATAGCAAACCCCTCAATGCGGTCTAATGCTAAAAGCCTATTATCCAATTTGCAGGTTCTGAGAAATGGGTCGGCCTTCATGATTGGTGCATTGCAATTTCCCCAATTGCAGAACAGCACGTGGCATTTACACTTCAACTTCCCCTTATTTAGGACACGTGTGAAATAGCAGCCATTGTTTACTAGAAATAGTGACGAAGGGAAAAATACACAAAAATGCAAACATTGGTAAACGCATTTATCCGTTGTCTCTATTTTCTCCTCCCTCCCTCTTGGCTTCATCTTGGGGTTTGCTGGTGGGTTGGGGATGAGTGCGGAAAGACGACATGGCCCAATCCCAGAGCTCGTTTCAAAAGCAGAACGCTTCTTACATATCAGGAAGTAACAACACAAGACTGCTCCATCCCCTCGGTCTCCCCAGCTCCTAGCTGCGTCTCGCTAGCTGCTAGCTCCACGCCACCCCAGGGTTCTCCGTGGGGTAGAATTTGGGGACTCTGGCAAGCTGTGGAGCGCATCTTCGGGGCTTCCGTGGCCATTCAAAAGCGTCGAGGTGTGTGTGCCCCGTATTCTTGCGACTTCAATTGTTGTATTACAGGGAATAAAGGCTTTCATGAAAGCACTACCACTGGTGTAGCCGAGGAGGAAGTGAACGAACCGGGAGAAAACGCATTTATTTCGGGTAAAATGACGAGTGCCACCATGGAGTTTCAGAAATATATCGAATCTGCATCAGCTTCGTCAGCGGGACGGGAAACCGATGAGGTGATAATTGTGGATCAACACCTGCATGAGATGGGGACTCAAGTGATGATAACAGTGGCTATTCAGGCGGCAGACGACGAGGAACCAGAGGAGGAGGTGTCCTCAAACAATCTCGATTTCCTCGGAGGCAGCTGTAGTGAAGACGAATTTGGAAGACATGATAAATCCAGGTAAATGCTTTGTCTTGTAATGGCCTGTCTGTCTGTATGCTCCTTTTTAACGTTCTGATTTGATTGTTTATTGAAATTAACCGTATGTATGCTAAAATACTGCAATACTTTCCTTTTGTCGTTTCGTGTTATTTTAATGTGAACTTCAATTCCACAGTGAAGAGTTATGGTAATTGCCAGACAGCTTCTAACCACCTGTAGACGGGCATTGTAATCCCATTGATGTAAAAGACAGAGGCCGATTTGGATGGGACCTTTATTCTCATTGCTCTAATTCCCCTGCGTCATCCCCTGCTTTTTCAACCTGGACTCGCTGCAACCTGGACTCAGACGTAACATAGTGAAACGACCCTGGGTACATAAGCGCGGATGTCGACTCTGCCGCTCCAGCATGCTTTCGGGGCACAGTCGTAGCACGCTGGACTTCGGGCTAGAAGGCAGAGGCATGCTCCCTGCCTGTTTCATTACAATAGTAAATGTAAATCCAGGACACTCTAAATAGGATGAGGTGTTTCGTATGGTGCCGTATATATTCATTTGTGGATGTCCATCCATTTTGTATGATATGTTAGGAATTGCAATTTGCAAAATGTGTGCCATGTTACAAATTCCACATTTTATATATATATATATATATATTTTTTTTTTACACATTGTTGTGGCTAACGTTAGCTAGGTTAGAGAACACATTTGTGTTGTAGACCCTGACCACCCTCCCCCCCAAAAAATTTGAGGGCCTGATTAAATGACAAGTAGAATCACGTCGGCTTGTCCTGAGGTTACAATGCAAATGTGTACTGTTGGGGTACTCGAGGACTGGCGTTGAGAAACACTGGGTTAAAGGTGAAAGGTTAGCAAAGTAGTTGCTAAAGTTGTCTGTGATAATTCTAACACGCAACCAGACTAACCACCCTACTTTCGTTTTTTGCCTTAACTAACCTGTTTTAACCATACGAAACGAATCATACTAAATTGAGTGTTTGGATTTACATTTACTATGTTATGTCTCGTCTGAGACCAGGCTGGCTATTTTTGCCCTTGTAAATCCCTGTGACCAAGTGCTAATGTATAGGCTATGTGGTTGGTATATTTAATTTAGGTAGTCTGAAATAAATGAATATTCTTAGCCAAGTCAGCCAATACATTATAGTCAGTCTTGTGGTGTTCCTCACTTGCAACAATGTTGCACTTGTTTAGGGGCATGGAATATTTTAGTTTTCACATGGTACTTTTGTAACAAGTGAACTACTCATTGATGCTCTTTGACTAGCTTATTATTGTGGCAGGAGAGAATCGCAGAGGATGACTAAGTCTACAATAATTGGTCCCTTTACAGTGGTGTTGTGTGCGGGGGAGGTGTTGTGCCCACATATTTTGTTGTCGAAGGGCTTCCCCGGACTTTAACACAGTGGGTTGGCTGCTGCAATCATTACGTTGTTGTCTGGGGTATTCAACTAGTGCCTTGCCTGCGGGATGGGATCGCTGGGTGAGGAGGATGACCCATCCACACAGTAATGTCATTCAGACCTTCACTCTTATTGCAGCCAGCAATGCTGGCCTGGCATACCTGTGCAAATTTTAAAGCCCTCTGTCAATAGAGCTTTGATTAAACCTTTGTTTTGGTGTGGCAGGCAGTAAATGACTGCATTGTTTGATTTTGAAGTCTGGCTGATATGGCAAATAGCCCTGTCCCTGTGTGGGAGGCATGTAGTGTGTGGCGATGACTCTGCACTCTTCAGATGGAGGTCTTAGCAATTTCTGTTCATGTTGGCGGGACACCCTGTGGTGTTGCGGTTCTGGCAGAGAGCAGTGTGACGGTCACACTGTGGTTAGGCAGCCTGTCACTACTGTCACAGGAAGAACCTGAAAATGAAATCTGAGGAAAGAGTCAAGATGGCAGATCTCTAGCAGCTCTTTTCAGCATGTTGCCATGGGTAATGGCTGAGGCTGTTTTGATCAGTTCTCCTGCCAAATCGGTTAAGCTCCTGCCTTGTGTCTCTGTGAACTGGCATGTTATCCATTTTCTTTCTCAGTGGCGCTGGCACGAGTGGCGGTGAGCTGGAGGAGGAGAGCTGGCAGCCCCCAGACCCAGAGCTGACCCAGAAGCTGGTGACCCAGATCGAGTACTACCTGTCGGATGAGAACCTGGAGCACGATGCCTTCCTGCTCAAACACGTCCGACGCAACAAGCTGGGCTTCGTCAGTGTCAAACTGCTCACCTCCTTCAAGAAGGTAACGTTTGATCTCCAGCTGACAGTTTGGTTTCTTGATATTGAAATATCAATTGAATTCCCTGGGGGCTCATATAACTGAATGCAACAGCAGTTCCTAGTGTCAATATGGCAAGCCGTTGGGGCTAGGAAGTGCATTCTCACATGAGTTGGAGGCGGGCGCATCTGGTGTGAATGAGGCTTATACATGCTCATTGATTTTGGCTGTTTCCATTTTTAGTTCCCACTTCCAAGAATAAGATCTGTGTTTTTCTCCTCTACTGGTTTAATTTCTAATGTTCACAGCTGCATGAATACTGTAAATGTTTATTTAGTTTCTAAGAGGAACTAACAGCAATATTTGTTGCTGCATTTACCAACAAATGTTTGAATTTTAGGAACTGTTGAACACTACTTCTTTAGTAGCCAGTAACTTGATTTGCCTTTTGATAGCTGTTGCTTACATAGAAATAATCTCATTCTAGATCTGTGGCTGCTTATGCTATCATACTACCATCAGGACAATGGATTTTTAGTTTTAAGGATGTATGATAAAACAAAGGATGTTCTCATACAGGATGCTGCCTGTAAAAGTAAAGACTTTCACTTCCGATTATCTCTAACAGTTATTTTCCTCCCAGGTGAAGCACTTGACGCGAGACTGGAGAACAACTGCATATGCTCTGCGCCACTCGACAATACTTGAGCTAAATGATGAGGGGCGCAAAGTGCGTCGCAGATCAACAGTGCCCGTGTTTGCCAGCGAGTCACTGCCAAGCCGCATGCTGCTACTCAGCGAGCTGCAGAGCTGGCCAGAGCTGGGTGTGGTGATGGAGGGTGGGGCTGGCGATGGGAGTGAGGGCAGCGCTACCCAACAGGAACAACTGATGAAGCTGCTGCTGAAAGCGTTTGGAACATATGGAGCCATTGCCTCTGTGAGGGTGCTGAAGCCTGGCAAGGACCTGCCAGCCGACCTGAAGAAGCTGAGTGGCCGCTACACACAGCTGGGCACTGAGGAGTGTGCCATCGTGGAGTATGAGGAAGTGGAAGCTGCAGTCAAAGCCAACGAGGCTGTGGGCAGCGAGGAGGGGACAGGGTCTCTGGGGTTGAAGGTGGTCCTGATCGGCACCAAGCCTCCCAAGAAGAAGGTCCCCAAAGATCAGCGTCAGCGCGAGGAGGGAGTAGGAGGAATGAGGAAGAGCCACTCACTCAACAGCCGGGTACGGGAGCTTCAGTATCACGAAGACTCTGCCTGTAGCTCCTCAGAGACTGAGAGCAACCCCACCTCCCCCAGACTGGCCCGCAAATCCCGCTCTGTCAATAAGCTAAGTCCCACTGGAGGGGGTGCCACCTTCCAGAACAATCACCTGAGCCCAGCTGTGTCCCCACGCTCCAGCCCCTGGTCGAGCCCCCGGGCCAGCCCATGCTCCCAACGCAAGTCTCCCCACTCCCATAAGTCTCCTTTGGCCAGTGAGGGCAGACTGAGCCCTGAGGCTGGGAGACGTTGGGCGGACTACTCCTCAGACAGCAGCCTGACGCCATCCGGTAGCCCCTGGGTCCAGAGGCGCAGGCAGGTGGCCTCCCAGGAGAGCAGCCCAGTAGGGAGCCCCATGCTGGGTCGAAAGATCCAGGGCGCAGACGGGCTTCCGCCAGGCGTAATGCGGCTACCGCGTGGGCCTGATGGAACACGTGGTTTTCACTGTGGTGTGTCCATTGGTGTTGCTGAGAGGGGAGAGAAGACCGCTTCTACCCAAACCTGACACTCAGACCCCATGCCCCCAGTGTTAAAGCAGTACACTGAGTACAGCGACAAGATTTGACCCAGTCCTTTGGCCACTACATTGACGTTCTTCATCTCCCGCCCCACATTTGAATGGTCGTAGATTTGTTCTGTTTAATAGTTGTTTGGAGTTTTGCCAGTCTTTGTTATACTTTTATACAATATTTTGTTTAAAAACATGGTGACGCCTAATTTATGAATATTTAAGACACATTTTGAGTTTATTAAATTCAAAGTTGAGTACTGTATTTCAGACACCAGAGTAATGGTATTTGTCACCTCCAATTGCTATCTAAGGTGTTAAGCATGGGGCGGGGCAGAGATTTACTTCAGTAACCCTATTTTACTTTTTTATTGGAAAGTTTCCAGTGTCAGTCTTAAAGTGTATAAAATCTCATTTTGTATGGATGGTGTGAACAGTGGTATGGGCACATGGCGTGGATATCGCCATATGCCTTTTGCTATATTTGTCTATTGTGAGTATCAATGTTATTTGCTCCGTAAACTGTGGCCATACTTTCCCTGCCAGAAGGCTGAACAGTTATCACATGGACTACTTTATTTTTCCTTCATTTTTAATATTTTTTCCTGGATGCCTAACTTAAGCTTCCAAAGTAGGGGTTACACTCCTAACTCTGCAAAAAAATGAAAAATACTGGATGGGGGGAGCCCTTCCTTGGCTGGAATCTGTTTCTATCAGTGTATAGCCTCTGCCGAGTCCCCAACAATCTGGTTTTCAGGGGAAATGCAAAGAGCCTGACCAGACTTCTGCTTTTGGACGTTATCAAGACAACTCCATCTTAAGTCCTCCACATTTACTGGATTGGTTGAACAGTGTGGAAGAGAACCTACCCTGACACTTATTTTTCTCGTCAAGACCAGTATGTAGGGGATCTGGTTTCAGGTGTTACTTTTATGCCTGCTATGTTGGGTTAATCAGTGTGTAGCATGCTGGTAGTGGGGTATATGAGGGATGCAATGTTCAGGTTTGAGTGTGCAAAATGCAGATGCTCTTGAACTCTTGACATCTGAGCTGGGGTAATGTGCATTTTCTTTATTGTACAAAATAAATCACAAATTGCATTTGGCTTGTGGCAACATTTCCATTCGATTAGGAACTTAGGAATGGGCATCAAGCCAATTCGGCCTAACGCAAGTTCAAATGTTTTAGTTAACACGATTGATTGTCAAAGATTTAAATGAATACCCTAATCACATGCACAAGACATGGCTTATTGGCTGCATTCCACAACGAGCTACCATTATCACATGATTGACTGCACAGATGAAGAGCATGAGCTGGAAGAAAGAGTGGACGTTAGTATCAATACCAGCCTTCTCTGCAAAACTGGGTAACAAATTTACAGATTGCAGTAAGATTTGATAAGCTATTATTCAGGTCTATTACATAGCTGGATCTAATTGGTATTATTGTGAAATTGCTTTCAAATGTTCCTTAGCAACTACAAAGGTCTGATGCAAATCCAGTATCTCATGCTGAGATGCTATGAAATCAGAAGATGTGATCCAGCTTTATCAGGATACAGATACTACATGTATCAACTTATTAATTACTGTATGACTATTGGAAGTTGGAACTACTGAGTTACAGTTCATATAAGAATCAGTCCACTGAAATCAATTCATTAGGCCCTAATGAATGGATTTCTGGTGACTGGTAATACAGATATGCATCTGGTCACAATATAAATATTTTTTTTAAAGTAGGGGCGTGGATCAGAACCAATCAGTATCTGATGTGACCATTTTCCTCATGCATAGAGTTGATTGTGGAATATTATCCCAATCCTCTTCAAGGCTGTGTGCAATTGCTGTACATTGGCGGGAATTTCAACACGCTGTTGTACACGTCGATCCAGAGCATCCCAAACAGCTCAATGGGTGACATGTCTGAGTATGCATGCCATGGAAGAAATGGGACATTTTCAGCTTCCAGGAATTGTGTACCTCCCACACAGTTTACCTAAACCCTTTAATGGATCTTTCCAGGTTAATTCTGAAATCCATCCATATAACGCAAGACACTGCAATAACCTTCACCCTCCCCACTGCCACACCTCACATAGAGAATGAACTATCAGATACGGAGGTACCATACTCTGAAATTCTTATCTTCACATTGCCAAAACCTCATCCGGTCAGTCTGATGAACCAAACTACCCAATAATCCCTCCATGTAGCCTAACTCACATGTTTTTTCTTGTTTACTGAGTATATTATGTGCAATTATAATTCATATGCTTAACTGATTGAACTATTTTTTTGTACTTATTTGTGGTGTGGTTTTCATATAAGCCCTTTCGGGCTTCTAACCTCACCTGCACACCATTTTTACATCAGTACTGTTTTGTCTTTCACTTTTCTTTGGTGCAAATAAAATAAAAACTAAAAGCTACAGATCCTTGCGACATGGAGCCGTGGGTTATCATGCTGAAACATGAGGTGATGGCGGCAGATGAATGGTGCGACAATGGGCCTCAGGTATCTGTGCGTTCAAATTGCCATCGATCAAATGCAATTGTGTTGTCCGGCCATACCATAACCCCACCACCACCATGAGGCACTCTGTTCACAACGTTGACATCAGTAAACCTCTGGCCCACACGACACTATACACGTGGTCTGCGGTTGAGGCCTATTGGACGTACTTCCAAATTCTCTAAAATGACATTGGAGATGGCTTATGGTAGGGAAATTATCTGGCAACAGCTCTCGTGGATATTCCTGCAGTCAGCATGTCAATTGCACGCTCCTTCAAAAGTTGAGACATCTGTTGCATTGTGTTGTGTGACAAAACTTCACATTTTAGAGTGTCCTTTTATTGTCCCCTGCACAAGGCGCACCTGTGTAATGATCATGCTGTTTAAGTAGCTTCTTGATATGCCACACCTGTCAGGTGGATTAATTATCTTAGTAAAGGAGAAATGCTCACTAACAAGGATGTAAACAAATTTGTGCACAAAATTAGAGAGAAATCAGCTTTTTGTGCTTATGGAAAATTTCTGGGATCTTTTATTTCAGCTCATGAAACATGGGACCAACACTTTACATGTTGCATTTATATTTTTGTTCAGTATACTGTATAACATCCTAGGAACCAGTAGCCTACTGCTGTTACTAGTAGATCCAGTGAAATGATGCCAAACGAACTGTTTCTTGCATAAGACAGGAATGAATGAATGGTCTTTTGTCTTCATCACTCACGATTAACAATTCTAAACTAATCATAGGGGATTTCACCACAATGGAAGTTGTGTTCTGATTCACTTAGGATTGTTGACTCTCAATGGATTTGAACATGCAAATGACTGTCCTATTAAGAGAACTCACATGTGCTCATAGGAGTAATGATATTCACAATATGTTTCCATAAATGTCAATTAACCCAGTAAGACTGCTTTCATTTAATTAAAGAATTACCCTGTTCTGTTCAGCACTGATTGTCTAGTATAGCATCCATGATTCGTATCATCGATTGGACAGTCTATTTTTGTTGATATGTTTTTATCGGAAATGACTAGGTGATATGGTGGTTCTATTGCGGTTCTATTGCCGTTGTATTTTAAGATGCTACTCGTTGAGATACACGTCAGCCTCAACTGAGAAGCGTTTGGTTAAAAATACATAACCCAAAATTAAACAATTTCTTACAGGTTGTATTCATGCTCAGTGAGATATGTGGCATGAGGATGACTGGCATTTATTATTCTAACTGGGTAGCCTTGCCAGCCAAAATGTAGAGGTGGCGGTCAGTCGATTTGGCTCAAACATTAATGGGCCAAACACATTCTGTTGGAGGTGGTACATAACAGTAAGTGATGTGGGAGTGAGGAACTGGGGATGGGGAGCGTATACAGACATTTACTGCAGATCAGCCAATGAGAAGTGCTAACACATGCTAGCAATGCTAGGACCAATGCAGAAGATACTGTAATATGGTGTATGTATTCACATAACCATTAGTCAGTGAGATGTTGAATTACAGTAGTGAGCTTCTCTTTCTGTAGGCCTGTATTTCTGTATCCAATGGCACTGCCTCAAAGATGTGGCACAGTATCGTTACAATGAGGCAGGGCATTTTACTGTGTGAAAAAGCACAGGCATCTGTGAAAGAATGTAGAGGTGAAGTCTAGGTCAATCATCATGGAAATAACAGACCAGATGATTTTGTTTATTCAAGTATGCTTATAATACTAGACAATACTAACAGCAGGCTGAAGACAATAAAGCAAAGTTCAATAACATTTCACAAGTTTAATATTTACAATTTTCTTAAACATCTGTCATTACAGTGTTCCAAAAAAACTAAAATCCTACCTCCAGAACATGAACACATTTTCACCAGAAATATAGGTTACCAGTTTGTGCAGCACACATACTTACGCTCTGGGAGGCTACATATCGTAACCATTCGGGCTGGGCGATTAGCGATGAACAATATCATGAAAGCTACGTATATGAAGAAAAAAACCTGTTGTACAAGTTCTTTGAAAACTAGTACTAAACCATTCTGAACCAGTTAGTGACCTAGTTTAAGCCTGCACAGCTTTACGAGAACAGATTGTGTGTTTTGGGCATGCAGAGCTGTAGTTCAATGCCATGTAATGGTGAAATCTGACATATGCACATCACAGAAGGTTGATGGCGCCTTAATTGGGGAGGACGGGCTCATGGTAATGGGTGGAGTGGAATAGTATCAAATACATGGTTTCCATGTGTTTAATGCCATTACATTCACTCTGTTCCAGCCATCATTATGAGCCGTCCTCCACTCAACAGCCTCCTGTGGTGCATATCCACAATGTAAATACACAATATATGCCCCAGCCATAATAACCACCATGTCATTTCCCCAAATCTGTATCCCAACCACATTTTCAACCAAGCAATCTGACATTCATGTTTCAATGTTACACTCCAAAGAAAATAACCGTTCAAGTATTCTCTTGCTGGTTGGTTTGCAGAGACCACTGAAAGGTTGATCTGCTATCCACCGATGCACATAACCGTCCATCACACTTAGCAGGTGTCACATGCTTTTACAAAATCTGCAGGGAAGAAACTGCTTTTCTTCCAATCACTTTGTTTCTGTTATCGGTATTATAATAATAACTCAATTTTGTGTTCCGTAGCCATGGTTACTGGTCTCCTATGCATGACCATGCAGTGAGTATGGAGCCCCATAGGTGGCCATTGTTACAATATAATTCCAAGCACTGCTTAACTGTGCCTACCTCCCATTCTCCAGTCAGTCCATATCAGCCGGGCCAACTCTAATCACCATTAACCAAACAACTCCAAAACGATGCTCAGTGCAGCTTGTATTACAGTATATCAGTGAAGGATGCTTGGCTTGATGATCTAGAGGCGGACCTGACAAGGCTGACCGTGAAGCTGCACTGGTGGCAGATGGGACAAGAAGTCAGTCTTTCCAGACAGTGGGAATTTGAACAAGCAGATGGTGTGATAATGGGATGGCATCTCCATGGAGTGGATCTTTACAGTCAGACAGTCTGAACTGAAATGGAGAGGGTATCAACCCAACAACCATCATGCCTGTGGAGTGGGCATCAATCACAGGTCTCAGATGTAGAGGGAGCCATCGGCTGGCCCCACATAGCCCGCCCCAATCAGCAGCACATCAATCAGGGTCCAGATGCCCAGGCCACCGAAGCTGAACAGCTTGCCCAGACCCTCTCTCCACTGGCCTAGATAGAACCGGTCAGCCCCAAATCCACCTAGTGTAATGCTGTAGATAGAAACACAACTGGGATTCTACTGCTAACAGTGAAGAGCATAGAAGACATGGATATCTAAGCGGCAAGGCACACCATATTGAAAGTCGGCCGTAGACCACCTTCTTGGTGTTGACAACGGGTGGCAAGTCAATGTGTACAATCGTCGGGAAATTAAAAGAAAATGACGGCTGATGTTCTGTTGTCAGAGGCGGTAGGACGGACACTCTCTGTTTTTAACCTTTATCATCACGGCTTGTTTTGTCCTTAAGAGATGAGTGACTGTTGTGCTACCAAGTCACTCATTCATTTTACAAATTAAAGGATTTTCATGAATATTTTTCTCAAGGATAAAGAAGTTTTATAAAAAGACTCAAAAGAAACCCAAAGAAACTATTAGAAAGTTATAACACACTTAAGCTAGGTGGGGTGATCTTAAAGGGGGGCTGAACTCATCGATTTCCCCTGGGTTTGTGCTACTCGTTAAAAAAATATATATTTTTGTCTTGGAGGTGTGGTTCGATGTGGGTGTGTTATGTTAGCTATATCGTAACCTGGCCTCTATTGTTGTTTGTCCCGCTACAGTCACCGTAGCTAAAATATCCCAAACAGCCACTGTACTTTCAATAAGGGATTGCGTGACGAATGGCGTAACAAAAGCGTAACGCAGCATTACAACAATAACGTGATTGGTCAAAAATCCCATGCTCCGTGCATTATGCATTTCCTCCTTTCTAGACTATCTTTGATGACAGTTGTGTTTGTGATGCTAACGTTAGCTCACAAACGTTTGAGTTGGAAAAAACCCATCCGTTTATAATGAAGCCATTCTTTCAACCCAAGACTGTCAATTATTGGTAGTTCTGCTGCCTGTAAAGAAATGGGCAGGGCTGTAGGTTGATTCTGCTGCTACGATTGGATAGCATGCACTGCAGCACACGTGCACCTGTGCTCTGGATGATTTGAGTATTGCAAGCTGTGCCAGACAGCAGTTCTGTGTGGGCAGAATTGAAATCTAAACCCAACCCAAGGAAAACACTGTTGTTCTTGATTTCGTAAATCAGTTTTGTAAGATACTGACTTAAAATGTTGTCCTAATTACACTTTGTAGTCAGTTTTGGCACCAAAATAAATGTTTCTGACTAATATCGATGCCACATAGGCCGTTTTCAACCAGATAAGCCATTTTTGGTTTCAGCCTTCCTTTAAAACCTCTACGGGATCGGTGTCCCCCCCACGTGACGGTTGAGCTAACGTAGGCTTATGCGATTAGCATGTTGTAAGTAACAAAAAAATTCCCAGGACATAGACATATCTGATATGGGCAGAATGCTTACATTCTTGTTAATCTAACTGCACTGTCCAGTTTACAGTAGCTATTACAGTGAAATAATACCATGCTATTGTTTGAGGAGAGTGCACAATTATGAACTTGAAAATGGATTAATAAACCAATTAGGCACATTTGGGCAGTCTTGATACAATATCTTGAACAGATATGCAATGGTTCATTGGATCAGTCTAAAACTTTGCATATACACTGCTGCCATCTAGTGGCAAAATCTGTACCTGGGCTGGAATAATACATTACGGCCTTTCCCTTGCATTTCAAAGCTAGTAAAAAAAAAAAAATTTGAAAGCATATATTTTTCTTTGTATTATCTTTAACCAGATCTAATGTGTTATATTCTCCTACATTAATTTCACATTTCCACAAACTTCAAAGTGTTTAGTTTCAAATGGTATCAAGAATATACATCTCCTTGCTTCAGGTCCTGAGCTACAGGCAGTTAGATTTGGGTATGTCATTTTAGGCAGAAATAGAAAAAAGGGGTCAGATCCTTAAGAGGTTTTGAAAAGTGTGCTTGTGCAGGAGTCTTACCTGAGTGCCAGTGCTGTAGACCACTTGTACCCTCCTGTCCAGTTGCAGTACAAACGTTTCTGAAATACTCTTTTACCTGAGAACAAAAGACAGTTGTAATGAATGCACTGCACAGTATACACTCCCCCCCATACGCACTTGGCCAGTATACACTCCCCCCCATACGCATTTGGGCAGTATACACTCCCCCCCCCCCATACGCATTTGGGCAGTATACACTCCCCCCCCCCCATACGCATTTGGGCAGTATACACTCCCCCCCCCCATACGCATTTGGGCAGTATACACTCCCCCCCCATACGCATTTGGGCAGTATACACTCCCCCCCCCGTACGCATTTGGGCAGTATATACACTCCCCCCCCCCATACGCATTTGGGCAGTATACACTCCCCCCCATACGCATTTGGGCAGTATATACACTCCCCCCCCATACGCATTTGGGCAGTATATACACTCCCCCCCCCCATACGCATTTGGGCAGTATATACACTCCCCCCCCCATACGCATTTGGGCAGTATACACTCCCCCCCCATACGCATTTGGGCAGTATATACACTCCCCCCCATACGCATTTGGGCAGTATACACTCCCCCAATACGCATTTGGGCAGTATACACTCCCCCCCATACGCATTTGGACAATGAAGCATTTGGCTCTATACTCCAGCATTTTAGATTTGGGATAGAATGTTTTATTTGAGGGTATTTTCATACATATCGGTCTTAAAGCACTTCCTGTAACTAGTCCCCCCATTTGAAGAAGTCATAAGTATTTGGACAAACTAACTTATAGTGAAGTCAAAAGTTTTGAATTTGGTTCCATATTCCTTGCACGCCAAAACTACATCAAGCATGTGACTCTATAAACTTGTTGGATGCGTTTGCAGTTTGTTTTGCCCAATAGGAACTGAATGGTGAATAATGTGTTGTGCCATTTGAGTCACTTTTATTGTAAGTAAGAATAGAAGATGTTTCTGAACACTTCTACATTCATGTGGATGCTAACATGATTATAGATAATCATGAATCAATTATGAATAATGATGAGTGAGACGGTTAGAGGCACAAAGATCATACCCCCCCAAAAATACTATTCTCCCGGGATATCGGTAATGGTGTGAGTTTAGCATGTTTTGTTGTAGCCTCAATGCCATCTCACTCATTATTCATGATTCATTCATGGTTTTTCTTAATAATGGCATTATCAGGATTAATTGTGTTCAGAAGTATCTTATCTACTCAGAAAGAAAATTATCATCATTCACCATTCAGTTACCTTGACAAAATATAACCCAGAACACAACCAAAACAAACTGCAAATGCATCCAAGGGGTTGGTAGAGTCACAAGCTTGATGTAGTCATCGCGTGCAAGGAATATTGGACCAAATACTAAACATTTGACAAAATACTTATGACTTCTTCACATGGGTGGGACTACATACATAATGGTCTTTCATTTCTAAATGGTAAAATATATGTATGAAAAGACCCTCAAATAACAGGTGACATAATTCTGGACTGTTGCCTCATGAAACACTTGATCTCAAATCCAAAATGCTGGAGTATATATATATATATATATATATATATGGAGGGGCATGTATGTATTTTAATAGTAATGAACCAGACACACTGTACAGTAAGTGTATACCTAAGCAGTGTACGTGGTCCAGTACTTGGCAGGTGGCGTTGTAGCGTTTGCGGGGGCAGGCAACGGTCATACAGCTGGTTGAGTTGGAGCATCTGTACTGAGACAGGTCCAGCTGCCAGCAGAACTGGCACGTGATGGCCAGGGAGAAGTTGGTCTGCTGCTTCCCCGACTCCACCTGCAAGCAGAGAAAAATAAACAGCATACTGAAGCATCAACAGCACAATGACAAAGTGCTACAGTTACGTACTTTCTTTGTAAATGGAGCTCCTTGTTCTTTGTCAAGAACAATGTGTCCAACTGGCGAAATGAACTCACTGTGCAGTGGACTCCTCTCTTGGCCTTGCAAGAGAAAGACGCTAGTTTACCATAGCTACAGTTGTGGTGATAGCTGCAGTTGATGCAGTCAGCAGGCAGTCTGTTGCATTGACCCCCACTGGGGCATTTGGCAGCATAGCCATCTGAATCAGTTGGAGATGCTGCAAAACCATTCACAAGATTATATGTTGTCCCATGGACCTCATTCAGTAACAGCACACCAAAGAGGCACTGTCAGTGTCAACATGATAAAAACATCCCATGGATGGAGATTTTACCAGATGATGGAGAAGGAACCACCGGGCTGGTGATGACTGGCTGAGCATCTCGGCTGAAAGGGGGCTCCTGGCCCACGTGTGGGGAGCTCAGGTACCCTGGAAGACAGGAGTTGGCATATAAGGGGGAGGGTGCATCATGTAGTTAGCTGTTATAGCTAGCAAGCTAATAAACACAGCTTGCTGGATCAATTGTACATGTTAGCTAGCTTGCCAGATAAAATACAGTAGGAACAGAATACAGTAAATTGTCTGTAGACCTGCAGACTACCATTGTGTGGATACTAGCCATAAGCTCTTGTAAATGTAAATGTAAACTAGCTAGCTAATGTAATGCGTTATGCCAGCTAACCACTTTGCTAGCTAACTAGCATGGGGGGGGGGGGGGGAAATCACAGATGAAGCTTAGCCCTGGTATATACAAATCCGTTTTAGCATATGTGATGTTACATAGTCTTACCATTCACACATTGCAAACATAGATCCAAAAATAACAGTGTTATGATTCCATGGGCTTTTAGGCAGCGTCTTCTCTCAAATGGCCAAATCTGACTGACGGTAGCCATTGTGCTAACGTAAATCAACTTCAATCCCTTTCTTAGCCTTGTGACCCGCCCATTTAAAGGGGACGCATGCATTTACTTCTTGACGTCAAGATTATGTAAGAGCAGAGACCTCAAGAGGGTCAAAGTAGTTTTTTTGTCAGATGAAAAATGATAAAAGTTACTTTCATCTCCAATGAAAAATAAGACAAAAGGGGAGGCAAAACGTTGAGGCAATATTTTATTCCAAGATACAATCCAACAAGAGGACAGAGCTACTTCATGATTTTATTTAATATTTCCCAAAAGTGTTTTATTTGGCTTAACCTCAACCCAATAAATAATATTCTCATGACATATTCTCTTCCTTCATATTCTCTTCCTTCATCCACATTCTATCCTTCAGATTAGTGTAAAAAACTGTTCTTGCATGGACTTTCATACACTACTGCAGGGTTTCCCAAACTCGGTGCTGGGGCCCCCCATGGGTGCACGTTGTTTTTTTCCTTAGCACTACACAGCTGATTCAAATAACCAACTTATCAAAAAGCTTTGATTATTTGAATCAGCTGTGGTGCTAGGGGGAGGGCTAGGACCTAGTTTGAAGAAACCCTGCACTACTGTACCAAATACATCACCACCAATATTGTTTCTCACTTCCTGACACAATTCTTTCAAATTGATTAGATAAATCAAAGAAACATACATATTCAACTACTCCAAATACAGAAAGGGTCTGTCAGTTGATTAGAAAATTATATTTTTTTCAAACGTCAATACATTTAATCTACCCCTTTCCATGTCTATCCTTTCCACACAGACCTCTTGCGTTCACATAAAATGTCCCTTTTGTTCTTTTATTGTGACAGAGAAAACTATCTGGCATAAAACATTGTCTTCTGGGAACCATATGGTCACCCTATCTCTCCTCAGAACTCCTCCTCAGCATTCCGGCAGCGTGACTCTTTCAACAGGGTCAGGCGAGCCAGCACCTCAGAGACAGACAGTTCTCCATGAACCTTGTTGTCCCTCGTACGTACGTTCACGCTGTTAGTCAGCTTCTCTTTCTCACCGACCACTGCCAAGACACAAAGCACAAAGCAGCTCACAGTCCCCACACTGCCAAATCACAACACACACACACACAGCTGCCCTAACACATTCACATTTTCAACAACAATATTTCCGTAGTGATGAGTACAATCATGTTTTTGGCAGCTGAGAGAATTCGATACTAGCAAACATTGAGGTGGTAAAGTCATGAATATATGAATGGCTAAAAAATAAAACATCTACTATAGTAATCCGTCTTACCCAGGATGAAGTTGTACTGGGCTAACTGGGCGTTGCGGATCTTCTTGTTTAGGAGGCAACTGGAGTCGAGATCAGCATCTGCCATGAATCCGGCCTCCACAAACTGTTTACACATCTGAAGGACAGAATAACCACTCAGTAAATACAAATTCATAAAAAATGACTAGAAGATGAACTGATAAAATGGAACTGCCAACAGACATATGTTAATATCATTATGAACGGAATGATGAATGTGCAGCAGGCCCATGGGGAACCCAAGAGGAGGCAAATATATAGATTTTTTTTTTTACAAAAAACAAAAATACAATACATATTATACATGTAGTATATCAATAAAGAAATGTTATGCCACAATAGGACTCATCAGCCCGCTCTCAATGAGTGTTGACAGCCTGCTGCTGCTGCCGCTCTGCTAATCATCAGATGGGGGAGGAGAGTTGGTAAGGGGCCCATGTGGGTAACTGGGGGACCCTGCCTTTATTGGGTAACTGCATAAATAAATAAATGTGACTGGTCAATTGTGTGAGTCAGGGGCTGGACCCAAGCCCGTAAGAGACAAAAAAAGAAATAATATTACTCTGAACAAAAATATAAACACAACATATAAAGTGTTGGTCCCATGTTTCATGAGCTGAAATAAAAGATCAAAGAAATTTTCCATACACACAAAAAGCATATATCTCTCAAATTTTGTGCACAAATTTGTTACGTCCCTGTTAGTGAGCATTTCTCCTTTGCCAAGATAATTGATCCACCTGACAGAAGCTGATTAAACAGCATGATCATTACGCAGGTGCACCTTGTGCTGGGACAATAAAAGGCCTTCCATGGCCTGCATACTCACCCATTGAGCATGTTTGGGATGCTCTGGACCGACATGTACAACAGTGTGTTCCAGTTCCTGCCAATATCCAGCAACTTCACACATCCATTGGAGAGGATTGGGACAACATTCCACAGGCCACAATCAACAGCCTGATTATGCGGAGATGTGTCGCACTGGATGAGGCAAATTGTGGTTCTGATCTACACCCCTATTTTAATTTTTTTTAAAGCCATCTGTGACCCACAGATGTATATATGTATTCCCAGTCATGTGAAATCCATAGATTATGGCCTAATGAATTCATTTGAATTTACTGATTTCCTTACTTCATATGATCTGTTATTCAGTAAAATATTTTAAATAGTTGAGTTTATATTTTTGTTCAGTGTATGTAATTTTTGTATCCACCACAGGAGAAGCTCTCAATGTTTAAAAATACACCACAGAGCATAATTTAGCCATAGAGGATCAATAGTTAATAAAAAAAATAACTGGATTTATTTTTATCACATGTACATACAGGTGTCTGCCAAAATCAAGGAAACACCAACATAAAGTGACTTAAAAGTGTGTTGGGCCACCACAAGCTGACAGAACAGCTACAATGCGCCTTGGCATAGATTTAACAAGTGGACCTAAACCATGCCAAGAAACTGCACCCCACACCATAACATATACTATGTATCTCTCATTTACTCAAGTGTTTCCTTTATTTTGGCATTTACCGGTGTGCCTACAGTCAGGAAGGCTGCAGTTTGGGCAGCATGCACACCAAATTTACAGCTTTTCGCATTGTAGCCATAGACATATAATCCATAGAAGGGGTTTGTAACCTCTTACCCTGGCAATTTGACTGTTAAACTCATGGGTACGCTAGCAATGGCTGCCAGTCCTGACTAATGGGAACTGCCATCTATGGATTATATTCTATGGTTGGTTGCAGTTGTCGGTTTGCCTTTTGCAAATTTCAAAATACAATTGCAGGAAAAACGTACAGTTTGCCTACTGCTGAAAATTGAAAACTAATCTGTCTGTAGAACCAATAGAAAGAAATTGTTCTCAACAACTCCTAATTTTTAGCGAACAGCACCAATATTTTTAAAAGTAGCTTATCTTGAGATAGCCGATGTGCTCGTCGTGGCAATAGCCTATCACCGTGAGTAGTTTATGGTTTAATCTTCATTAGTTGAGTCCTTGTGCCAGTAGTCGACTGTAGCCTATTATATATACTGTATGTATGTATATATATTTCCTCCTAATATTGTACAATCTGTGTGTCGCTTCATTGGCCTGGGTTATTGTTTGTTTGAATTCAAGACCAGATTGATCTCAGTTTGTCAATCAGAGTAGCCACTCATTTTGGTCATTTGTGTGGTATTTAAAAAGATTCAGCTTATGTCTTCTGTCATGTAAAAGGCAGATTTTTTTTCGGACCCTGATAAAAACAAATTCACTGTGTGTGGAAATCCTAAAAATGCCTCTGCTCAACTGTAGCCTATGCCACATGACAAATGTTATTATGGCTTTTTCATCAACAGTAAATTTACCACCCATTGAATTTGCATCTTGGTACACAGATTTGTTTACGGAAAGTGGTGTGCCGGGAAGGGGGGAGGGCCTATGATTTCTTAATCCGGCCCTGATCATAAACTGTAGAAATATGAATGGAAGACAAGTTTGGGAAATAGAAGGCTCGGGTTACCCTCTTGGCATATTCTTCACAGGTAGGGTTGACAGGCACAAACATCACCTGACGTGGGGACAGCCACAGGGGCCTGGAGAAGAAACACAATATGGCTGGATAAGTAGCAAATCAAAACACTATATATCCACACACACACACAGACATAATTAAGACATTTAAGAGCAGAAAAAACATCTTTATACATGACTGATTTTCCAGTCTATGATTGCATCTTATGTAACACAACAAATTAATTGGTCCTCTTTGCTACTCACCATTTCCCAGCGTAGTTCTCAGTGAGGATGGCTATCATCCTCTCCACAGAGCCCAGAATGGCCCGGTGGATGATGACCGGCCTCGCTTTGTCATCCCCGTCCTTCCTGCATGTCACAGGGTTCAACATCAATATCAGTCACAGCACCACGTTATGCTCGATGACAACTACGTATTTAACCATTATTTATTCTACCTTTAGCTCTATAAACAACTGTATAAATTATGTTCAAAAAGGTAAAAAAAAAAAAAATGTATCTCGATGAGACTAACCTCATCGAGATAAAACAATTTTTTTAACCTTTTTGAACATAATTTATACAGTTGTTTATAGAGCTTCATAATGTTTTCTACCTCATTAAAAAACCAACTTTAAATCCAATTATTTAAAGGACTTTTAAGTCCACTTTCTAGTACACAGTGTTCAGGTGAGAACTCATACTGAAGGATGACTAATCTTGCTTCCTATAACAGGATACAGACTCAGCATTGTATCACGACTAGTTTGATTAGGTGACTCACTCACCCCACAAAGGTCAGGTTAAAGCGGATGGGAAGCTGGAAGTCCAGCTGAATGGTTGCACATTGATGATACCGACCAATAGCATCTTTGATCTTAATGTCAATCTGAAATGGCACAACAAAAGTATTACATGGTTTTCCTTCCTGAGAGTTTTAGACCTTATTTAATTGAAGGGGTGAATAAAATATACAGCAAGGAAATATCAGCTGCTTTAATACAAACCTTGGGTCCATAGAAAGCACCGTCTCCGGGGTTTAGTTTCCATGGTTCCCCAAACTCATTCAGGCTGTTCTCCAGTTGCTTTTAAACAGAGGGAATCAATTAACATACATTTCAAAATACATCCTGGGTCATTCTTTCTTTAAATTATGTTTCTTTATGCAACATTTCAGGAATATTTCATGGACACGCATGTTTAATTCCACCTTCTCAGCCTGGTTCCAGATAGCGATATCTCCTAGGTACTTCTCTGGACGGGTTGAAAGGTGCAGCTGGAAAGAGAAGCCAAAGACGTCATAGACACAGCGGAGGAAGTCCAGACAGCCCTTCATCTCAGACTCAATCTGCAAATGAGAGAAAGGGAATACAGAGGGTCATCTGAATGGCGAGGAGGTTAAGTACCCAGCAGGGTTGGGGTCAATTCCATTTCATGAAGAAATTAGGAAAATTGGAACAGAAATGTCCATTTACTTCCTGATTTGAAGTTGACCCCAACCCTGGTACCTAGCTACTTTAATAATATGTTCCTCTTCAATAGCCATAGCTGGTCTGGTCACCTACAGTTGAAGTCGGAAGTTTATATACACTTAGGTTGGAGTTATTAAAACTCATTTTTCAACCACTCCACAAATTTCTTGTTGACTAACTATAGTTTTAGCAAGTCGGTTAGGACATCTACTTTGTGCATGAAACAAGTAATTTTTCCAACTACTGTTTACAGACAGATTATTCACTGTATCACAATTCCAGTAGGTCAGAAGTTTACATACACTAAGTTGACTTTGCCTTTAAACAGCTTGGAAAATTACAGAAAATGATGTCATGGCTTTAGAAGCTTCTGATAGGCTAATTGACATAATTTGAGTCAATTGGAGGTGTCCATGTGGATGTATTTCAAGGCCTACCTTCAAACTCAGCGCCTCTTTGCTTGACATCATGGGAAAATCAAAAGAAATCAGCCAAGACCTCAGAAAAACAATTGTAGACCTCCACAAGTCTGGTTCATCCTTGGAATCAATTTCCAAATGCCTGAAGGTACCACATTCATCTGTACAAACAATAGTACGCAAGTATAAACACCATGGGACCACGCAGCCGCCATACCGCTCAGGAAGGGCGCGTTCTGTCTCCTAGAGATTAACGTACTTTGGTGAGAAAAGTGCAAATCAATCCCAGAACAACAGCAAAGGACCTTGTGAAGATGCTGGAGGAAACAGGTACAAAAGTATCTATATCCACAGTAAAACAAGTCCTATATCGACATAACCTGAAAGGCCGCTCAGCAAGGAAGAAGCCACTGCTCCAAAACCTCCATAAAAAAGCCAGACTACGGTTTGCAACTGCACATGGGGACAAAGATGGTACTTTTTGGGGAAATGTCCTCTGGTCTGATGAAACAAAAATAGAACTGTTTGGCCATAATGACCATCGAAAAAGGGGAAGGCTTGCAAGCCGAAGAACACCATCCCAACCGTGAAGCACAGGGATGGCAGCATCATGTTGTGGGGGTGCTTTGCTGCAGGAGGGACTGGTGCACTTCACAAAATAGATGGCATCATGAGGAAGGACAATTATGTATATATATTGAAGCAACCTCTCAAGACATCAGTCAGGAAGTTAAAGCTTGATCACAAATAGGTCTTCCAAATGGACAATGACCCCATGCATACTTCCAAAGTTGTGGCAAAATGGCTTAAGGACAACAAAGTCAAGATATTGGGAGTGGCCATCACAAAGCCCTGACCTCAATCCTATAGAAAAGTTGTGGGCAGAACTGAAAAAACGTGTACGAGCAAGGAGGCCTACAAACCTGACTCAGTTACACCAGCTCTGGCAGGAGGAATGGGCCAAAATCCTCCCAATTTATTGTGGAAGGCTACCCGAAACATTTGACCCAAGTTAAACTATTTAAAGGCAATGCTACCAAATACTAATTGAGTGTATGTAAACTTCTGACCCACTGGGAATGTGATGAAAGAAATAAAAGCTGAAATAAATAATTCTCTACTATTATTCTGACATTTCACACTCTTAAAATAAAGTGGTGATCCTAACTGACCTAAGACAGGGAATTTTTACTAGGATTAAATGTCAGGAATTGTGAAAACTGAGTTTAAATGTATTTGGCTAAGGTGTATGTAAACCTCCGACTTCAACTGTACCTGTTCCATGGTGCAGAAGATGTGAGCGTCATCCTGTTGGAAGCGGCGCACCCTCGTAAGGCCGGTCAGTGTCCCTGACAGCTCATTCCTATGGAGCACCCCGAAATCAGCCAGTCTCAGAGGCAGCTCCCTCCACGACCGAGGTCTGTGGCTGAACATCAGACTGAGGAAGAGAATGGGAGGATCCAGGAGAAGGTGGACGGAAAAAGAGGGTGATGGATGAGAAGATATGCATTTGAAGCAATGGGAGTAGTTAAGGTTACATAAATGCTTTGAAAGTACCTTCCTTATAAGCCATCATACCTTCATATTAACCAATAACATATAGGGAAGGCCAGTTTCCCAGACAAAGGTTAAGCCTGGTCTTGGAGTAAAGTTATTTCAGTGGCTATTCTCCATTGAGCATGGTTTTTAGTCTAGTAAGTAATCAAGTAGCCTTGCATCTGCTGTTTCTGCAGCGTGAGGCAGCTTGATATAGAAGTACACCCCCTGTAGAGGACGCTAGTCTATTGCAGGGCCTTACCCCGAATCTATCTCCTAATGCTGAGTTCCAAGCACATTGGGTCCCAGTTTTACCACTTTTGGTATAACTCAGCCGGGGATTAAACTCCCAACCTCAGAGCGATGGACACTAACTACAAGGCCACGGAGTTGGTTTTTAGTCCGGGAAATCGGCCCAATAACAAACCAATGTACCTACCAGTGTCCAGGACAGTTCATGGGCTTCAGTGCAAAGACGTCCTGCTCCACTGGGAAGGAGAACATGTTGTCGCTGTAGTGCTGCCAGTGGCCAGAAGTCTCCCACAGCTTACTGTTATAGATGTTAGGAGAGGCCACCTCCTGGAAACCTCTTCTACAGTATTCCTCCTGCAAAGTACATTCACCAGATCACAGCAGGACTGAGTGGTACTTAACTTCAGCATCCTTTCAGTTACTATGGTAATAAAGCACCAAAGTAGTCCATGAACATGCTGTAATTGGGAATTCTACAGGTGGGTATTGTTGTATCTTGGCAGAAGATGGACAGATTGCTTCTCTGCCTTTTGGATGCGATCAGGTGTAGGTGGTTGAGGCTGGTTGGTCTCGTCTTACCCTGATGAAGTCAGTGAGTGTGTTGTACAGGTAGGCTCCACGCGGGAGGAAGAAGCAGCTGCCAGGGCTCAGGTCATGGAAAAAAAACAGTTCCTGTTCCTGTTGTACAGTAGAAACAAACAGAGAGGAAGCTTAAAGACTTCACAGATTGACAGTTACAGAGAGTGAGGCAGCTCCTCCTCTCTGTGGGGAACAAGTTAAATCAAACGACAGCAAATCTGTCCATGAATGACACCCACAGACATGTCCTCTACTTCTAAACCTTCAACTTCTAAATGAAAAAGATCACACCATCATAGGAGTAACATGTTTAAAAATTACTTTAGACTTTGTCCCCCTGGATAACAAAAATGAAAATAAAAGCAGCAGCGAGTCCATGGTTTAATATAAAGATCAGTGTTGTGTTGTAATCAGTTGTGGCTGGGCCGTGGGGCTGCTGCCATCTGTGTCTCCCGCAGGGAGGATAGATCAAGCCTGTCTGAGGACCAGCTGGAGCTCACATAGTATGACTCACTGATACATCATGCAGTTAGACACACAGGAACAACCAAGCAACAACAGTAAGCATGCAGTGCTTAAAGCGTCCGCATTCTTCGTAGTCGAAAGTTCATGCATATATTATGAAGACATTATCATGTTTTCTTCGTTTTGGACTTCGGTAAGGGTTTTTTCCGGCTGTTTGGGCACATTTTTTTTTGGAGGCCAGCCGAACTTCGGAAGCCGAAGTATATGCCCCTTCGTCCATGAGTGGTCAACTTTAGGGATTCTTCAATAAATTCTTTGTCATTCAACTAGAGACGACTCATTTTCATGCACATTTTTTCATTGGAACTACTGCACCAAGCATCTAAGTTAGATGTAAAATTGCACGACTAAGATCTCCTCAGCAAAAAACGTAAAAATGAATAAGAGATTTCTTGAGTTTTCTATTTTGAGGAAGTGTATACTGGCCACGGAGTCTCAAAATGGCCAAACCGTACTAAACTCAACAAAAAAAGAAACGTCTCTTTTTCAGGACCCTGTCTTTCAAAGATAATTCGTAAAAATTCAAATAACTTCATTGTAAAGGGTTTAAACACTGTTTCCTATGCTTGTTCAATGAACCATAAACAATTAATGAACATGAACCTGTGGAACGGTCGTTAAGACACTAACAGCTTACAGACAGTAGGCAATTAAGGTCACAGTTATGAAAACTTAAGACACTAAAGTTTTCATAACTAATGCCCAGGGTCCCTGCTTATCTGCGTGAACATGCCTTAGGCATGCTGGAAGGAGGCATGAGGACTGCAGATGTGGCCAGGGAAATAAATTGCAATGTCCGTACTGTGAGACGCCTAACAACGTCGCCTATGGGCACAAACCCACCGCCGCTGGACCCGACAGGACTGGCAAAAAGTGCTCTCCACTGACGAGTCGCGGTTTTGTCTCACCAGGGGTGATGGTCGGATTCGCCTTAATCGTCGAAGGAATGAGCGTTACACCAAGGCCTGTACTCTGGAGCGGGATCGATTTGGAGGTGGAGGGTCCGTCATGGTCTGGGGCGGTGTGTCACAGCATCATCGGACTGATCTTGTTGTCATTGCAGGCAATCTCAACGCTGTGCGTTACAGGGAAGACATCATGTGGTACCCTTCCTGCAGGCTCATCCTGGCATGACCCTCCAGCATGACAATGCCACCAGCCATACTGCTCGTTCTGTGCGTGATTTCCTGCAAGACAGGAATGTCAGTGTTCTGCCATGGCCAGTGAAGAGCCCGGATCTCAATCCCATTGAGCACGTCTGGGACCTGTTGGATCAGAAGGTGAGGGCTAGGGCCATTCCCCCCAGAAATGTCCGGGAACTTGCAGGTGCCTTGGTGGAAGAGTGGGGTAACATCTCACAGCAAGAACTGGCAAATCTGGTGCAGTCCATGAGGAGAAGATGCACTGCAGTACTTAATGCAGCTGGTGGCCACACCAGATACTGACTGACTTTTGATTTTGACCCCCCCCCTTTGTTCAGGGACATATTATTCCATTTCGGTTAATATTCCATTTCTGTTAGTCACATGTCTGTGGAACTT
The DNA here is from genome assembly GCF_901001165.1 of Salmo trutta. Classification (NCBI taxonomy): domain Eukaryota; kingdom Metazoa; phylum Chordata; class Actinopteri; order Salmoniformes; family Salmonidae; genus Salmo; species Salmo trutta. The sequence continues at coordinate 19,161,593 of NC_042985.1, forward strand.
GTTCAGTTTATGTCTCAGTTGTTGAATCTTATGTTCATACAAATATTTACACATGTTAAGTTTGCTGAAAATATACGCAGTTGACAGTGAGAGGACGTTTCTTTTTTTGCTGAGTTTATTTCTACTTTTTTCTCGTTTTCCAAGCGAAGGTCTAGCTACCAGGCGAACTGAAGCTTGCTGGCGCCTTCAGGTCTGTTTGTAAAATACAGAGTAAATTAGAGTGATTTGTCACTTTCAATGCTGGCAGTTCTGTAACTCACTTTGGATAAAAGTGACTGCTAAATTACACGGAACAAAAATATAAAACGCAACATGTGAAGCGCTGGTCCCATGTTTCATGAGTTGAAATAAAAGATCCCCAAAAAGTATGTCTGTAATGAAGCCCTTTTGTGGGGGAAAAAAAAGGTTCACGCACTGGGCCTGGCTCCCCAGTGCGTGGACCTCTGCCCTCCCAGGCCCACCCATGGCTGCGCCCCTGCCCAGTCGTGAAATTAATAGATTAGGGCATAATTCATTTATTTCAATTGACCGATTTCCTTATATGAAATGTAATTCAACAAAAACTTTGAAATTGTTACATGTTGCATTTATATTTGTGTTCAGTATATATGAACATATATCATTATATTAATTGAGGGTCTCTTTCAATGGCTGTGTTAAGAAACCAAAACCAACTAAATAGTCTTCCTCGGTCAACTCCCAAAGTGACCACCCCACAGTGAGGACTGACCTTTCCAATCTTCCGATGGTCTCTGTTCCTAGCCTCTTCCTGAAAGCATTCCCACTCCTTCAGCATCTTGGAGTCTGGGAAGGAGATGCCGTAGATACGCTGCAGGGTCTCCATGTCCGAACGGCCCTCCCAGTACGTAGAAGAGTTCTGTCAATATTACAGGAAAGGAGCGGAGAGGAGATACTGTGACACTGTTTTTCAGCTTAAGAAATGATTGGATATTGCAGTCTGTGTGTGCGTCACGTCACATACCTTGTAGATCTTCAAGGCTTTAATCTTTCCTGTGTGTCTTACATGGGGCCCACGACACAGGTCAATCAGAGGCCCACATCTAAAACAGTAGATAACTCATTTTAGCAGGGCATGGACCAGTGAGGGTCTTCAAATTCATTAAAAAATTGTTTACCATAATATATGAAAGCCTAATCCTTCGCAATCTTTCGATTTAGAATTTGATGTACATTCCAAAGATTTATGTGAATGATTCAAAACAAGAGGGGTATAAAGAAGAATTATTGGACAGTTCCCTTAAGAGAGTAAGACAAGCTGAGTGGAATGCATTATTGCAACCACGTCAAAGGAATCTCTCTCCTCCCTCTTAGCTTTTGTGTTCACCTTCAGTCCCATTTCAAGGTCGATTAAGGAAGTGGTTAATAGACATTGGCACATATTACACAGTGACACCAGCTTTGGCAAAGCGTTTGAATTCCTCCCGAGTTCTTGCTGTAAGAGACACTCAAATTTAAATGGATTGTTTAGTACGGTCAGATTTGCCTAATAAAAAAAGCATTGCATTTCATCATTCCCGATGGCAGTTTCCTTGTCACAACTGTCCACTGTTATGCCATGATCAGAGGGAACTCTCTTATCCATCCCCATTCGAGAGGGAGGATAAAGGTTTGAGGTAGAATAACATGTAACACAAAATATGTTGTATATCTACTTAAGTGTGTTCCTGTAACTTTAATGTTGTGGGGAAGACCAAACATGAACTTAAGACAAGGATATGTGAGCATAAGAGCTCCATTCGAAACCATGATGGAAAAATAATTACTTGTTGCCAGAAATTTCAACAGCCATAATCATGACCTAAGTGCCTTACGTTATATGGGCATTGAATTGGTGAAAGCACCACATAGGGGAGGAGATAGGGATCAATTACCTCCCCAATGAGACACATATTGGATAGACCGCTAGGCCACTCTTGCCCCAGCAGGCCTTAATGAGGCTTTTTCTTGTTTTTTTTGTAGTAGGTTATAAATATGCCAAATATTTAGGTAATGACATCATGTATTTGTATTGTGTGTCTATAGATCTATATTTGATCGTCACGGTTCCCCCAAAGCTCCCTCTGCTGAGATCTCTTGATTGGGCCAATAATGGCTGAATTTATAATTATGCCCACCTGTGTAGTCTTGTTGGTGTGACAATGATTGCTATTGCCTTGCACGCTGAAGGGCTCATACCCGAAATGTTTGTGCAGCGATAAAAATGTCAATTTAAGTTCATTTACTGGAGTGCAGTCCTATTTCTGTTCTTCAAATTCACCAACATGTTAAACCAGTCTTCTGAATAGTTGCTGTACACCAAATAATATTCTGTGATTTACAACTAAACATCAAGAGCTGCTTACCTGTAGACTGTTGTAGTGGGTGTGGTGACTTTCTCATTCAGAATGCGACACTTGAATTTGTTGTACTGAAAATATGTAGGCAAACAGATTGGGGAAAAAATAAATACCAATTGCTGCTGATCTACTCACAACCCAAATGAACAAGAAACATCTATAAAACATTATAGAATCGAGCTACAATCTTTCACCAGAGGGTGGAGAGATCCTCTCCTCTCACCTTGAACATCTTCAGTAGGGTCTCCTTGCTGACCTCCAGCCTCTCGAAGGGCTGTTTCTCCTTCACCACAGACTTGCACAGCGCCTCCAGGTTGTCAAACTCTGTACTCGACACACCCCTGGCCAGGACAGGACACAGGTCAAACAGAACCCTCAGTAACAACACACCTGTCATAGGCTACTCACCACACCAGCTCTGTATCATTTCTGCTCATTACTTTATAAAGGAGACTGGAAGCCTGTTTTTTCTTAACAATGATAGATGCTTACTGGGGTCCATCGAGGAACATGTCATAGTAGAAGCCATTCTCAATGGGTGGTCCATAACACAGACAGCCTCCATAGAAACGCTCCATGGCCTCACCAAGGATGTGAGCACTGGAGTGCCAGTACACCTGAAACAAGGAGCGGAAACATCTCTGTTACTACCTCCAAGAACAAAGACTATAGAGATTAGAGAGTATGATAGCCCAGAGGGCACATTATACTCACAGCCTGGGCATCATCATTGTCAAAGCGCAGGATCTCCAGTGAGCAGCTCTTCTCCAGAGGTCTATCCAGGTCCCACAGGTCCCCGTTCACCCGGGAAATCACTGCATTGTCAGCCAAGCCCTGACTGAGAGAAATACGATATACCACCATCACCACAAAGTGCTCATGTGTTGATACAAACAATGGCAAAGACAGAGGGGTGCAACTGATGTCTCCCAGTAACATCATGATCCTCCTTGTCCCAGATTTGTCTATGCTGCCAACTTCGATTAATGTTTTTGCCATGACAATGGCCATAGGAGTTGACTGCACAGCACAAAAAGATATGGGACAGGGATATTATGTTCCAAGATAAGCTCCAGACCCCTCACCTGATGCCACAGGCCAGCTGGTAGGGGGTAGTGACCCAGGCCTGACCCTCCATCCTGCGTCCATCTGGCAGCTCCACAGTGATGGGCTGGCTGTCTGCAGCTCTCCTGGCCAGCAGGGCATCACTCTCCTTTTTCAGCTCCTCATACAGCTGCATGCGCTCCGAGATGTAGCCAGGCCACGGTTTCAGCTGGAAAGAGTAACATGGTGATTTATAGGAACTTAGGGAAAGAAACTGGGGGGAATTATTTGGGTATTGGTAAGGATATTGCACAACTTTGAAGGAGCGCTTGATTGCATGCATGGGACTTCTAGAATAGATGTATGGGATATTAGACCTTTGGGAGGTAATATTCCTAATCATTACCTCTCTGCCACCACCCCCTCCCTGTGCCTTCTTCTTCTTGTTCTCTGGCTTCTCCTTATCAACAACAGGTTTGGTCTCATGAGTTGCTGCCTGCACAGAGGTGTAAATTCAAAGGTTTGGTTTATAGGTGAACAAAAACATGCAAATATTGTTATTGACATTCCACTTAGTGTAAACCACAATAAATAACAGTCTTATATATATATATATGATGTTCCATAAGCATGTTCAGTGGACTACACACCGAGCTATCAACCTATTTCGAGACCAGGGGCAGGGGAGGGTTAGGCAAAAGGTTGGCTGCGTGGTTAGGTCTAAAATCAAATGTTTTATTTCACCTTAATTTAACCAGGTAGGCCAGTTGAGAACAAGTTCTCATTTACAACTGCGACTTGGCCAAGATAAAGCAAAGCAGTGAGACAAAAAAACAGAGTTACACATGGGATAAACAAAAGTACAGTCAATAACACAACAGAAAAAAATCTATATACAGTGTGTGCAAATGGAGTAAGGAGGTAAGGCAATAAATAGGCCACAGTAGCGAAGCAATTACAATTTAGCAAATGAACACTGGAGTGATAGATGTGCAGATGATGATGTGCAAGTAGAAATACTGGTGTGCAAAAGAGCAAAAAAAGTACATAAAAACAATATGGGGATGAGGTAGGTAGTTGGATGGGCTATTTACAGATGGGCTGTGTACAGCTGCAGCGATCAGTAAGCTGCTCTGACAGCAGATGCTTAAAGTTAGTGAGGGAGATATGTCTCCAACTTCAGAGATTTTTTCAATTCGTTCCAGTCATTGGCAGCAGAGAACTGGAAGGAAAGGCGGCCAAAGGAGGTGTTGGCTTTGGGGATGATCAGTGAGATGTACCTGCTGGAGCGCGTGCTATGGGTAGGTGTTGTTATGGTGACCAGTGAGCTGAGATAAGGCAGAGCTTAACCTAGCAAAGACTTATAGGTGACCTGGAGCCAGTGGGTCTGGCGATGAATATGTAGCGAGGGCCAGCCGACGAGAGCATACAGGTCGCAGTGGTGGGTGGTATATGGGGCTTTGGTGACAAAACGGATGACACTGTGATACTGCATCCAGTTTGCTGAGTAGAGTGTTTGCCAAAGTCTAGGATCGGTAGGATAGTCAGTTTTACGAGGGTATGCTTGGCAGCGTGAGTGAAGGAGGCTTTGTTGCGAAATAGGAAGCCGATTCTAGATTTCATTTTGGATTGGAGATGCTTAATGTGAGTCTGGAAGGAGAGTTTGCAGTCTAACCAGACATCTAGGTATTTGTAGTTGTCCACGTATTCAAAGTCAGAACCGTCCAGAGTAGTGATGCTAGTCGGGCGGGCGGGTGCGGGCAGCGACCGGTTGAAGAGCATGCATTTAGTTTTACTAGCATTTAAGAGCAGTTGGAGGCCACAGAAGTAGTGTTGTATGGCATAGAAGCTCGTTTGGAGGTTTGTTAACACAGTGTCCAAAGAAGAGCCAGATGTATACAGAATGGTGTCGTCTGCGTAGAGGTGGATCAAGGAATCACCCGCAGCAAGAGCGACATCGTTGATATATAGAGAAAAGAGTCGGCCCGAGAATTGAACCCTGTGGTTCCCCCATAGAGACTGCCAGAGGTCCGGACAACAGGCCCTCCGATTTGACACACTGAACTCTATCTGAGAAGTAGTTGGTAAACCAGGCGAGGCAGTCATTTGAGAAACCAAGGCTGTTGAGTCTGCCGATAAGAATACGGTGATTGACAGAGTCAAAAGCCTTTGCCAGGTCGATGAAGACGGCTGCACAGTACTGTCTTTTATCGATGGCGGTTATGATATCGTTTAGTACCTTGAGCGTGGCTGAGGTGCACCCGTGACCAGCTCTGAAACCGGATTGCACAGCGGAGAAGGTACGGTGGGATTCTAAATGGTCAGTGATCTGTTCATTAACTTGGCTTTCGAAGACTTTAGAAAGGCAGGACAGGATGGATATAGGTCTATAACAGTTTGGGTCTAGAGTGTCACCCCCTTTGAAGAGGGAGATGGCAGCTTTCCAATCTTTAGGGATCTCGGACGATACGAAAGAGAGGTTAAACAGACTGGTAATAGGGGTTGCAACAATGGCGGTGGATAATTTTAGAAAGAGAAGGTCCAGATTATCTAGCCCAGCTGATTTGTACGGGTCCAGGTTTTGCAGCTCTTTCAGAACATCTGCTATCTGGATTTGGGTGAAGGAGAAGCTGGGGTGGCTTGGGCAAGTAGCCGCGGGGGGTACGGAGCTGTTGGCCGGGGTTGGGTAGCCAGGAGGAAAGCATGGCCAGCCGTAGAGAAATGCTTATTGAAATTCTCGATTATCGTGGATTTATCGGTGGTGACAGTGTTTCCTAGCCTCAGTGCAGTGGGCAGCTGGGAGGAGGTGCTCTTATTCTCCATGTACTTTACAGTGTCCCAAAACTTTTTGGAGTTAGAGCTACAGGATGCAAATTTCTGTTTGAAAAAGCTAGCCTTTGCTTTCCTAACTGTGTATGTTGGTTCCTGACTTCCCTGAAATGTTGCATATCGCGGGGACTATTCGATGCTAGTGCAGTCTGCCACAGGATGTTTTTGTGCTGGTCGAGGGCAATCAGGTCTGGAGTGAACCAAGGGCTATATCTGTTCTTCGTTCTACATTTTAGTCATTTAGCAGACACTCTTATCCAGAGCGACTTACTGTAGTGAATGCATACATTTCATACATTTTTTAAATGTTATTTTTCCGTACTGATCCCCATGGGAATCGAACCCACAACCCTGGCGTTGCAAACACCATGCTCTCTACCAACGGAGCCACATTTTAGTTCTACATTTTTTGAAAGGCGCATGCTTATTTAAGATGGCGAGGAAGTTACTTTTAAAGAACGACCAGGCATCCTCTACTGACGGGATTAGGTCAATATCCTTCCAGGATACCCGGGCCAGGTCGATTAGAAAGGCCTGCTCGCATTAGTGGTTTAGGGAGCGTTTGACAGTGATGAGGGGGTGGTCGTTTTTAATTAGATACATTGTATAAATGGTCGGGGTTTAGACATAATCATGACTTTGTGGCCATGGCAGCTAGTGACGACCGTATTATTATTATCTGGCAGATGCTGGATAATGTCTCCGCCTACTCCCGATCTGCACTATCTAGTAACCACTATAGGCTCCCTAGGCAACTACTGGTTGGACTAGGACAGCAAGCTACAGGCCACATGCAACCACAAAATTGACATGCACTAAGGTGGTTAGCTAGCTACCTTATTATTATCATAATTGCGGTTCTTTGGTTGTTGCTGTTGTTGTTTTTTCCCTGTCTTCTCCTGGCCTTTGTTTGTGCCTCTCTTGCCCTGTCCCTCCAGGGCGAGCTCTTCCTGGAGACCCCGGCGGAGGTGCACGAGACGAAATTTGAGCTTCTCATTCTCGCTCCGTAAACTCTCCAGCTCCGGAGAACTGGCGAGAATGCTGGCGACCTCTGATCCACCATTTAGCCCGTCTCGTAGGAGGCTAAATTCCCGAGTGAGGAGCTCTATTTGCTCCTCTTGCGCGGTCAAACGTGCTGCCATGCGCTCCGCCATCTTTAAATTACTATTCTCTTTCATCAGCAACTGGGAATAGAGTCTTCCGGTCATCAACAGTGAATGGGAATGGAGTCATAACGCCCTCTTGCGCTTTAGTTTTGTGTTGTAACTTTCACATTTAGAACAGTCAGTTAATGTCGTCTTGATGCTGCTATTGTAAAAGCCACATACATAGTAAGAGTTTTACTGTAGCAATGACTGATTACTGTTTCAATAAATGTGAGGTTGTCTTCTCTGGATTGCCTTTACAGATAAGGCCTTCTCGATAAGGCCGAGTATTAAATATCAAACCGGTAGAGGGCAGTAGAAAAAAGTGCCATGGTTTGGAGCGTCGACGAGTTGACGTGTTTTGACCAGCTGACAACGACAGCATTTTCACAGTGGAGCTAGCTAGCAATGTAAACAATCATTCTGCAACTCACAGGCACCGGAGTCTGTGTATTGATGTGATTTGAATGTAACTGAAGGAGTGGGACGGTTGTTTGATTTTTGTTGTTGTTTTATGTCGCCCCCCCTTCCTGAAATTGAAATATTTTTGATTTCAATGCCCTGTACAGTAGGTGGCGGCAATACACCAATAGGTGTAGTCGGTCAATACAACTTTGAAGAAGAAGAATCAAATTCAGCAGTATGTATACTTGAATGACGGTAAATATTTGTCTAAATATACACATTTCTGAGAAGTATAGAAGATGGGCTGAGTTTAAAAAAAAAAGCTTGCTAGATAGCAGCAAGTCAGCTCAACATATCTCCGATGTAGTACTGTACTAGCTAGCTGCAACAGCCATTATTGTAGACGTCCCTGTTTCACTTCAGTCTGGTCAGATATAGGCATTGCTTTTGTAGCTAAATTTGAATGATATAGACCGTCTTCCTCTATATATGTTCTAGTTCACTTTGCAGCAGTGAAGGGGTCCACAGCAACTTTGATGCAACTGTGAACATCATCATGGCTTCGAGCTTCGCCCTACCGAAACTGGCTGATTTCATTCTCACTGAGAGGCTGGGCAGTGGCACCTATGCGACAGTTTACAAAGCCTACAGAAAGGTACTCCATTCGTTGCAGACCGAGTTAGCTAGCTACTAGCTAGCCTATAAGCACAACTACTTGCATAAACAACACAAGTAAACAGTAGCAACTTCCCTAATAGAAATGAGAGTTTTGAGACTGGCTCTGTAGCCTGACATCCAAACTGATGTCATGTCCCAGACTAGAGCATTGTTCAGACTACTGGATCTGTGTGTACAGGGGGACACCAGGGAGGTGGTGGCAGTGAAGGTGGTTGGGAAGAAGAGTCTGAACAAGGTGTCTATGGAGAACCTGCTGACTGAGATAGAGATCCTGAAAACTGTTCGCCACCCTCACATTGTTCAGCTGAAGGACTTCCAGGTTTACAATCAGTTTAATATTTAATCAGCCCATCCCCACTCATATAAGTACATTTCATACAGGCTATCCTGACTCCCACATTGCTTGCCAGACAAGAGAGCACAACTGATCTGGGACTCGGCAGGCTACATTTCATATCCTTGTCTGAGTGAATTGAGTCTAATCCTGTTCTCTGTCAGTGGGACAGTGAGAACATCTATCTGATCCTGGAGTGGTGTTCTGGTGGGGACCTGTCCCGTTTCATCCACAGTAGGCGCCTGCTACCTGAGAGGGTGGCTCGGCTCTTCCTGCAGCAGATAGGTGAGTCACACCAGAGTCAGTGGTGCTTTAGGTATAAGTAACCTACATTATTTAGAGCACTATTTAATGATGTTGAGCAGTTCTCTCTCTCCCCACTTTCTCTATCTCTCTCTCTCCCACTATCTCTCTTTCTCTCTCTCCCACTGAAATCAATTAAATTCAGAATACTTTATTGACGTGGCAAGTTATATTACTTACATTGTCAAAGTATACATATAACAAAAAATGGTGGGACCAACAGCAATAAGGCACTCTCTCTCTCTTCTCTTGCTACATGTCTGAAAACAGCCTGCGCTCTTCAGTTTCTCCATAATCATAACATCTCCCATCTGGACCTGAAACCCCAGAACATTCTGCTCAATGGTTCTGTCCTTAAACTAGCAGGTACAGCACACTGGCAAGTGCCACAATCACACTTACATACAGTATTCCTTATGGTCACATTTCTATCTTTATGAATCTCTTGCATTTCAGCACCATGGGACTGTGATATGAATCATAGCTGCGAAATCATAGCAGTGCCAATATGCCAGAGGTTATTGGTGGCACTGTCTCTGCGCTATTCAGTTGTGACATTTAAAATGATGGAATGCAACAGTTGCACCACAAAATTATGCATTAGAGGATTTTGTAATGCTGCTCCAAGTATTACGAGGTGTATCACAGTCTTGACTGAGACTAGTCTAGTGCACTTTGCACTAAAACATTTTTGCCCTATGCTGTTGTCAGATTTTGGCTTTGCGAGTTACATGTCTCCGTGGGATGAGCAGAGTGCTCTGAGGGGCTCTCCTCTCTACATGGCCCCTGAGATGGTGTGTCGACGGCAGTATGACTCCAGGGTCGACCTCTGGTCTGTGGGAGTCATCCTATATGGTAAGATTAAATAGAACACTGTCCCCTCAAGAACACTCTATGCTCTCTTAAGCACAAACCAGACATTTCAGTGACATCAAACTACAACGTTACCGCTTTGAATGCCAAAGATGGTTTAAGTTTATATTGCTTTCTCACTTATTCTTATCATGTATTTGTTGTTCTTACTTCTGTATGTAGAGACACTATTTGGCCTGGCACCATTTGCCTCCAGATCCTATGCTGAACTGGAGGAGAAGATCCGCAGTGACAAGCCCATCGAGGTAAGCTCTGTTACATCTATCTTAGGAAATGTGTGGTAGCAATGATTGTTCATTCTGTGACTGCTGTTAGAGGAATCATTATTTCCCCTGTGAGTATATTTGCCACCACAGGGTGGCACACTTGCCCAATGAACCTTATCTCGCAGTGCTTTCTTATTGGAAGGGACACTCCTGTGCTGGAGTGGGTTCTACATTCTCCTCCTCAATCCAGTGGTCAGGACAGAGTGTAATTAGTTGGAAGATAGATATAATTTATTTGACAATTTTAAAAATATAATTCCAGCCACAAGTGGATACTGTATTTAAAATCATCAAGGATAACACAACGTACGTGTTACAACTTATAAAAACATTGTGGTTCTCTGGTTGTGTTGTGTGTCTCAGCTGCCTGCAGGGGCCAGAGTGTCCAGGAACTGCAGGGACTTACTGCTGCGGCTGCTGGACAGGGACCCTGACACCCGCCTCACCTTCACTCAGTTCTTCTCCCACCCCTGGGTGGACCTCGAGCACATGCCCAATGCAGAGAGCCTGGGGAAAGCGGTGTGTGTGTGTGTGTTCGGGTGCATGCGGGTGTGTGAGAGACAGCTAGATGTGTTGGTGTGACTCGCTGTCTCCTCTTGCAGAAGGATCTGGTCCTGAAAGCTGTTCAGAAGGACCAGGAGGGGGATAGATCAGCTGCTCTGTCTCTGTACTGCAGCGCACTGGAGCACTTTGTCCCTGCCATTCACTGTAAGAGCAGCATGCACAGCCCCTTCCTGCCACAATCACAACTTCTCTCAGGTCTCTCATCTATATAATGTCTAATTCCGTACCACAGTCCAACATCAACTGAAACGTGATACAAGCTCACAGAACTGGAGATGACATAATCAGAACACTATTGGTAACTGTCTAAGAAATGTATCTTCTCTCCCCTTTCCAGATGAGACAGACAGACTGCGTAAAGATGCCCTCAGGCAAAAGGTACAGAGTACATAAGTATATTTGGTCTATTGTATTTTCATACCCCAAAGGCTAGACCGAAATTATTTGAATAACATATGGCATGGATGAAAAACACATGCTATGGATGACATCATAGAATGAAGTGAATGACAGCGATATAAACCCCTCCTGCAGGTTAGTCAGTACGTGTCCAGGGCAGAGGAGCTGAAAGCTCTGGTGTCTGCAGACAACAGCCTCTGCTTTGAGCAGTTCAAGTCCACCAGAGACATCCTGAGAGGTAATACAGCTAACTTTACCCGCTGTACATCATAAATACCATATTTCATGACCCTTATATAGAGGACCTAATTTAAACCCTACTTTATTTGAAGGGAACCTTCTTAAGGACTTGATAACACAGTCATAAGACTCAGAAGGAGCACATTATCAAGTGTAACTGGGTATTGAAAAGTACCTAAAGGCGGTGTTCTGAGAAGGCCTCAAGTCCAACCCTTACTCTCTCTCTCTTTCTTTCTTTCTCTCTCTCTTTCTCTCTCTTTCTCTCTCTCTCTCTCTCTCTCTCTCTCTCTCTCTCTCTCTCTCTCTCTCTCTCTCTCTCTCTCTCTCTCTCTCTCTCTCTCTCTCTCTCTCTCTCTCTCTCTCTCTCTCTCTCTCTCTGTCCCCTTCTCAGAGATGTCCCGGGACCAGCCACGGGTGCTGGCTGCTCTGGAGCTGGCATCTACAGCCATCGCCATGGTAAACTGAGGGGACTGGGTACCATGAGCAGGGCAGGGCATGATGATGGAGCTCTGGGGAGACTACCAGAGAGGAGTGAGAGAGCTGGGAGGGTGGTAGTGGCTTGTAGATGCTGTCTACAGCAGGATGGATTGAAGGCTAGCGCTACAGTGAAGGCTGTAGTTATGGGATCTGGGGGCTTTCTTGAGAGTGGACTACTATACCATAGTGGGACGTCTTTCCTTTTCATAACACACTTGTATTCCATTCCAGGAGGAGAATGGGATAGAAGACCATGATACACTGGCTCTGTACCAGCAGAGTCTGGGAGAACTACTGCTAGCCCTGGCAGGTAAGGTCTGCTCACTGAAAATCCCACATAGACTATATTAGTCCTTTAGATGGGGAAAACAATGAGTCAGTCATCTATGCCACATACAGCGTCTGCTGCATGGACTCTAATAAACACAGGTGTGATTTTACAACAATGCGGGGAGTCCGGGAGTAACACAGTAATTCAATCTCCAGAATTAAGAGGCTATTACATCAGAGACCGCAGCAGAGCCTGCCCTGAGTGTCTGCTGTGTCTCCAGCCCTCAGTTTTGGCTGGCTGTTATTGTTATTAAAGAGAGACGGTGGCAGTGGTGGCCCATAATGGTCTCCTCTCCTCGGCGCTCTGGCTGTCTCTGCTCTGGCTCAGTGTCTGTATGTGGACTAGACTCCTCTAGGCTGTGGCCTGGTCTCTATTAGCCCTGACTCCACATGACCTCATCTGGGAGATGGTTCTAATGGCGGAGGGAGGCGAGGCAGGCAGGCGGGATGGGGATGATGATGCTGGTGGAGCTGGAGCCAGATGTGGCTTTGAGCTGTGGATGAGACCTGGTGCCAGCGCCCTGTGTGTGGTATAGAGCCGCTCGCTGCCATCTGGTTCCCATTGAGAGCCCAACAGTTAATTTCTCAATGTTATTACACACTGGAAACAAATAAAAACTATTATCTGTCTTAATAGAGAAGAGACGGCTTGAGTCGTTAAATCATCATGATGGATCAGAGGGAACGGGACCGTGGCACGTCAGCGAGACCAGGGGGATTGTGGGAGAAAACATTGTCCCTTTTGTCTCGCTATAGCCTTTGGTTGATTACGTTCCCTTCCCAGAATGCCTTGCTGCTGGAGAACTGGTCCCCTCCTCCTCAGGCAGGCTAATTGAAGAAAGGCTGCTTCAGTTTCAAGGGTTCCCCCTGAGCCTCAGTGGGCTATCACAACCAAACTGGCTCGGTAAATTACCCTCTCTTGTGCAAACATGGTGATTGGGAGAGCAGTGATCCATCTCTTTCTATTCTCTCCACCCTCCCTCCTTCCTTCTCTTTCTCCTCCCCCTCTATGTCTGTCTTCCAGCTGAAGCCCAGGGGCGCCGGAGAGAGTTGCTCCACGGTGAGGTGAGTTACTGGCGGTGAGGTGGGTGAGAGGGTTGAGGTGAGAATTTGAGGTGAGTTACTGGGGGTGAGGTGGATGAGAGGGTTTAGGTGAGAATGTGGGGTGAGGAGGCACCTGGTTCAGTGCTCACCGTAACAGCACATAGAGCACCTGAAGACATACACTCACACACAGGTCTCTGAGACCAAACAAGCACAGCTATATCTGGGACACAACACCAAGGAGCATTCTCTGGTAGTCACGTGAGTGTTTCCCTGAATAAAAGCTACGAACGTAATAGATGAGTGACACTGCAGTTTGGTGTACATATATCACCCATATACCAGCTAATTCTAGGGCTACGATACCTCCTTTGCCAATTGGCCTGGACCCTTTATTGTCAACACGGAGCCCCGCCGATCTATCACGACTGGACTGTCGACGCGATCGCCCGATGTGGTCTCAACTGGCTATTCTGTTACATGTCGCCACTAGCCCCAGCCCGCTAGCTTTTCTGAACGCTACGCTGTGTCCCCTACTCGCCTAGTATAGTAGTGACTACCGAACTGCACCCTGACTCACCTATTGCTGCTCTTTTGACCCTATGATCACTCGGCTACACAGCTGATGCCCCCTGGACTGTTTCAATAACACGGTACCTCATTTTGTTTACCTCTCGGCCCCAGCCTCGAACTCAGGTCCTGTATGTACCTAACTGACCCGCTCTTCCCATTCATCGCCATTTACCCGTTGTTGTCTTAGCTCTCTTGATCAACACCTGTGATTGCTTTATGCCTCTCTCTAATGTCAATATGCCTTGTCTACTGCTGTCTTGGCTAGTTCTTACTGTTTTTATTTCACTGTAGAGCCCTCAATCCCGCTCAAAATGCCTTAGATAACTCCTTTGTCCCACCCCCATACATGCAGAGACCTCACCTGGCTTAACTGGTGCCTCCAGAGACGAAACCTCTCTTATCGTCACTCAACACCTAGGTTTACCTCCACTGTACTCACATCCTACCATATCCTTGTCTGTACATTATACCTTGAATCTATTCTACAACGCCCAGAAATCTGATCCTTTTATTCTCTGTCCCCAACGCACTAGACGACCAGTTCTTATAGCCTTTAGCTGTACCCTTATCCTACTCCTCATCTGTTCCTCTGGTGATGTAGAGGTTAACCCAGGCCCTGTAGCCCCCAGTTCCACCCCTATTCCCCAGGCGCTATCATTTGTTGACTTGTGTAACCGTAAAAGCCTTGGTTTCATGCATGTTTTCATCAGAAGCCTACTCCCTAAGTTTGTTTTTTGCACTGCTTTAGCACACTCCGCCAACCCTGATGTCCTAGCCGTGTCTGAATCCTGGTTTAGGAAGGCCACCAAAATTATGACATTTCCATCCCCAACTATAACATTTTCCGCCAAGATAAAACTGCCAAAGGGGGTGGAGTTAGCCTGCAGAGTTATGTCATGCTATCCAGGTCTGTGGCCAATCAGTTCGAGCTTCTACTTTTAAAAATCCACCTTTCCAGAATTAAGTCTCTCACTTTTACCGCTTGTACAGACCCCCCTCATCCCCCAGCTGTGCCCTGGACACCATATGTGAATGAATTGCCCCCCATTTATCTTCAGAGTTTGTACTGTTAGGTGACCTAAACTGGGATATGCTTAACACCCCAGCCATCCTACAATCTATGCTAGATGCCCTCAATCTCACACAAATTATTATGGAACCTACCAGGTACAACCCTAAATCCGTAAACACGGGCACCCTCATAGATATCATCCTGACCAACCTGCCCTCTAAATACACCTCTGCTGTCTTCAACCAGGTTCTCAGTGATCATTGCCGGCGTCCATAATGGGTCTGCGGTCAAACGACAACCCCTCATCATTGTCAAACGCTCCCTAAAACACTTCAGCGAGCAGGCCTTTCTAATTCGCCTGGCCTGGGTATCCTGGAAGGATATTGACCTCATCCCGTCAGTAGAGGATGCCTGGTTATTCTTTAGTGCTTATTCTTTAGTGCTTTCCTCAACATCTTAAATAAGCATGCCCCATTCAATAAATGTAGAACTAAGAATAGATATAGCCCTTGGTTCACTCCAGACCTGACTGCCCTCGACCAGCACAAAACATCCTGTGGCGTACTCCATTAGCATTGAATAGCCCCCGCGATTGCAACTTTTCAGGGAAGTTAGGAACCAATATACACAGGCAGTTAGGAAAGCAAAGGCTAGCTTTTTCAAACAGAAATTTGCATCCTGTAGCACAAACTCCAAAAAGTTCTGCGACACTGTAAAGTCAATGGAGAATAAGAGCACCTCCTCCCAGCTGCCCACTGCACTGAGGCTAGGAAACACTATCACCACCGATAAATCTGCAATAATCAAGAATTTCAATAAGCATTTTTCTTCGGCTGGCCATGCCTTCCACCTGGCCACCCCTACCCTGGTCAACAGCTCTGCATCCCCCCACAGCAACTTGCCCAAGCCTCCCCCATTTCCCTTTCACCCAAATCCAGATAGCTGATGTTCTGAAAGAGCTGCAAAATCTGGACCCCTACAAATCAGCTGGGCTAGACAATCTGGACCCTCTCTTTCTAAAATTATCCGCCGCAGTTGTTGCAAACCCTATTACTAGCCTGTTCAACCTCTCTTTCATATTGTCTGAGATCCCCAAAGATTGGAAAGCTGCCGCGGTCATCCCCCTCTTTTAAGGGGGAGACACTCTAGACCCAAACTGTTACAGACCTATAAGGGGCGGCAGGTAGCCTAGTGGTTAGAGCGTTGGACTAGCAACCGAAAGGTTGCAAGAACGAATCCCGAGCTGACAAGGTAAAAATCTGTTGTTCTGCCCCTGAACAAGGCAGTTAACCCACTGTTCCTAGGCCGTCATTGAAAATAAGAATTTGTTCTTAACTGACTTGCCTAGTTAAATAAAGGTAAAATAAAAATAATCTATCCTACCCTGCCTTTCTAAAGTCTTCGAAAGCCAAGTTAACAAACAGATCACTGAACATTTCGAATCCCACCATACCTTGTCCACTATGCAATCTGGTTTCCGAGCTGGTCAAGGGTGCACCTCAGCCACGTTCAAGGTCCTAAACGATATCATAACCGCCATCGGTTACTGTGCAGCCGCCTTCATCAACCTAGCCAAGGCTTTCGACTCTGTCAATCACCATATTCTTATCGGCAGACTCAACCGCCTTGGTTTCTCAAATGACTGCCTCGCCAGGTTCACCAACTTCTTCTCAGATAGAGCAGTGTGTCAAATCGGAGGGCCTGTTGTCCGGACCTCTGGCAGTCTCCATGAGGGTGCCACAGGGTTCAATTCTCGGCTGACTCTTTTCTCTGTATACATCAGTGATGTCGCTCTTGCTGCGGGTGATTCTCTGATCCACCTCTATGCAGATGACACCATTCTGTATACTTCTTGCCCTTCTTTGGACACTGTGTTAACAAACATCCAGACGAGCTTCAATGCCATACAACACTCCTTCCGTGGCCTCCAACTGCTCTTAAATGCAAGTAAAACTAAATGCATGCTCATCTAGCATCACTACTCTGGACGGTTCTGACTGAGAATATGTGGACAACTACAAATACTTAGGTGTCTATTTAGACTATAAACTCTCCTTCTAGACTCACATTAAGCATCTCAATCCAAAATTAAATCTAGAATCAGCTTCCTATTTCGCAACAAAGTATCCTTTACTCATGCTGCCAAACATAACCTCGTAAAACTGACTATCCTACCGATCCTTGACTTCGGCGATGTCATTTACAAAATAGCCTCCAACACTCTACTCAGCAAATTGGATGCAGTCTATCACAGTGCCACCCGTTTTGTCACCAGTGCCCCATATACTACCCACCACTGCGACCTGTATGCTCTCGTTGGCTGGCCCTCGCTTCATATTCGTCGCCAAACCCACTGGCTCCAGGTCATCTATAAGTCTTTGCTAGGTAAAGCCCCGCCGTATCTCAGCTCACTGGTCACCATAGCAGCACCCATCCATAGCACGCGCTCCAGCAGGTATATTTCACTGGTCATCCCCTAAGCCAACTCCTCCTTTGGCCACCTTTCCTTCCAGTTCTCTGCTGCCAATGACTGGAGCAAATTGCAAAAATCTCTGAAGCTGGAGACCTATATCTCCCTCATTAAGCATCAGCTGTCAGAGCAGCTTACAGATCATTGCACCTGTACATAGCCAATCTGTAAATAGCCCACCCAACTACCTCATCCCCATATTGTTATTTTTTTTCTCCTTTGCACCCCAGTATCTCTACTTGCACATTCATCTTCTGCACATCTATCACTCCAGTGTTTTAATTTCTAAATTGTAATTATTTCGGCACTATGGCCTATTTATTGCCTTACCTCCCTAATCTTACTATATTTGCGCACACTGTAAATTAACTTTTCTATTGTGTTATTGACTGTACGTTTGTTTATTCCATGTGTTACTCTGTGTTGTTTGTGTCGCACTGCTTTGCTTTATCTTGGCCAAGTCGCAGTTGTAAATGAGAACTTGTTCTCAACTGGCCTACCTGGTTAAATAAAGGTGAAATAAAAAAATCTATAAAAATATCAGTCATATGACACTATAATGGTATCCACTGCACTAGCAATGGTCAGGTGAAATAGCTAAGCCTCGACCTTGACATTTAGTTGGAGAGGTATACTCTTACAACAGTCAATTAGTTTGACTGTATTAATATTCAGTGGTAAAGGAAAGTTATTATTTTGTGTTTTGAGCATTTGTTTTGCAAGCAACCAGGTCAACAACACACAACAATGTTTCAACAACAAACCCCAGAGGGAGAGAGATTTAAAGCTGGGCTCATAGACCTCCCTATTTGAAGTTTTATGGGCGCTTGGCTTAAGTAAATTCAGATGCGGCTGTAATAATCGAATGCTGGGGCGGACTGCAGATCGAAAGCATGTGTGTGAGAACACAAAGAGCCCCGACTGCAGCTAGGAATGGTCTCCATGTGTGTTGGTTCATCTCTTGAACACAGTTCAGCCTTTCTTAACTCAGGGCTGTAATTCCCAGTTCAATATGCCTGGGCTTATCATATAAGAACACCAGCCTTGATCTAGTTGGAAGGTTAATACATTTATATTACAGCTGTAATCTTACTTTGGGTGTGATTTGATAGTATTACAGCCTTGGTGCTGGTTATTCTACCACAAGATCTGTCTTTTAAAGGGTCATTATAGGAAGCCATCCACCTTGGTCTACCCTCATCATCACCAGACATTATAGATAAGAGAATGTGGATGACTTTGGATGCATTACATACTAAACACCACCTCTCACTTTGCAGATCAAGAGCCTAATGACCAGAGCTGAATACCTCAAAGAACAGATCAAGGTAGGAATAGCGATGACTTGACTTTAGATATTAGTAGATGCAAACATTTTGGCCCATGATTTTGAGTCGTATCATCTTTTTGTGTCTTTCAGATGCTAGAGACCCAAAAAGACGTGTCAATAGATAGAGAGCCTCTATCAGAATCTGTGAGAAGTTGTGAGTATTCCTGTGAGGGTAGCATGGTATTCACATTTCCCATTAGATATTGTGTACGTGCTGGTGTAGGGGTATGTGTCACAGAATGTCCCAGCAGAGGGGCTTGCAGCTAAGCAGACTGGTCATTTACTTAACCAGGGGTTAAGTGAGAAGCTGTAATGAAATTTCCCTTCAGTTGAGGTTTTTCCACTAGTAAAATACAAGCTGTTGTCTTACCATGCTGGCCTCCCCGTAGGAGCATCTGGATCTTTGATTTCAGCTCAGTCCTGCACAGCGCTGGGCTGCTCTGCCCTCTGACCTATCAAACCCACCTTGTGAAAGTGAGACTTGGTTATAACCAAGGAGAATACCCCCCCCAGTCACAACACACACACACGCACAACACACACACACACGCACAACACACACACTAGCTGCGAGGGAGGGAGTTAGTTGATATATAGTAGAGCCAGACAATATCCTGTTTCGGGTTAGAAATTCCAGAGGAATTATGTGCGAAGGGGGTTCAATGAATTTGGAACAGATTCAGGTTTCATAAACATGGCTTGTTACGTTGCTGTTATTTTAACACATTGCGGCCACAGTCAGCCATGTCATGTTGGCAGCTCTCCAGCTGGAGGGGTCACAGCAACGCCCAAGACTGTCTGGCTGGTGACCTTAAACTACTACTACGCTAACTACAAACAAAGCAGTAAAGTCTAGGCCTAATGCTCTCAATCTGTATCCTAAATGCCACCCTATTCCATACATAGTTCAGCCCGGTCAAAAGTAGTGAGCTATGTGGGAGTAGGGTGCCATTTGGTACACAGCCTCAGTCTCTGAGCTTGTCCCATAATACAGGACAGTAATACAGCCATTATACCTTTTTATTGCCATGTGTATTGAATATATTGGAAATCTTAATTACTCAACAGAAATCTACTCACAGATCAGTACTGAGGTAAGCCATGTCTATATGATGATAATGCAGTCTCTAACACATCTGTCTGTCGATGCTCACCTCCTTAGCATGCTGTGTGCAGTGAGCCAGCCTGGCAGTAGGAACCAGAGAGAGGGTCCATCGTGCCTGCGGAGCCCCAGACCCCCTGCACCTCTACGGGTCAGGCTAAGGAATTCCTCAGGCCTCTGAGACCATGGCCTCGGTAGTCTTGCGTCACCATACTCGTAAGTCTCAATCATCGCACGGCTGTTGTTTCCCAACAAAAGTGAGAAAGCCTGGAAATGGAGGCTATGGCGTCAGAGACAATCTACCCTGTTATTACTCTGCCTGGACTTCAACTAGCAGCTTGTCAGCCTTGCATCCCCCTCACCAACACAACACAGAAGACTGTCACAGTCTCCAGTCACTGCTCAGCCTCAAAGCCCTCCTGCCTAACCATTCATATGGAAAGGCTGCTAATACTGTACTGTCATGATGAACTAGTGCTGTATCATGTTGTTGTGTTATGTTGCAGGATGAATAAGGGTAATGATGAGCCTCAAATGCTTGTAGTTGCAAAAGAGATGGCGACCCAGAATGACTACCCAGCATAGCAAGTTTGTCGTCTGTAACTGAAGGGAGTTATCGAAATGAATGAATATTTGGGAAAGCCCTTCTGTCGCCACACACACACACACACACACACACACACACACACACACACACAAAATCCCTTTTCTGTGGCCTGACCACAGCCTCACCACGCTCCCTCTGCTGATGGAGCAGCCTCTACCACTATGAGAGGAAAACTGGAGAGGTGCGGCTGCTGCCTTATTTACTCTGTAGACTTTCATTTACTTTTGGGTTGGCACCGGTCAGGATGAAGGCATACAGTAGCAACTGTGAAGTCAAGGTGTGCGTCACAACTCAGCCTGCTTTAGTAGCCTGCCAAAAGGTTGGACATTTGGTGACAGGTTAACCGTTATTGTTGTTGTGGGTCTTTTCTGTTTGTTTTCAGTGAGCCAGGTTGTGTGCATGAATCTACTTTCAAGGGAACTTTAGTATTTGTGAATATGCTGTATCATAGCCTCCTGTCTGCTGTTTAATCAGGAAATGGAATGGTGTAACTGAAAAGGAAGAAATGTGTGTCGAATTGAGAACTGACAATTGTGTATTGTTTTTGTTGAAACATTTTGTATGGGTATGATTTTATAAATTATTTATTACCGTAAAAGGCTGATTCAATTGAATTAAAATGGCTATGTAATGTGTTGTCATGGCCTGTATTCATTGTGTTTTGAGATAAAGCCCAAGATTGAGTAAATTAAAATAGAGTGCCTTTGGAAAGTATTCAGACCCCTTGACTTTTTCCACATTTTGTTACCTTACAGCCTTATTCTAAAATTGATTAAATAAATTAACATCCTCAGCAATCTACACACAATACCCCATAATGACAAAGCGAAAACAGGTTTTTAGGAATTTTTGCACTCATTAACAAAAAAAACAGATACCTTATTACATATGTATTCAGACCCTTTGCTATGAGACTCAATTGAGCTCAGGTGCATCCTGTTTCCATTGATCATTTTTGAGGTGTTTCTACAACTTGATTGGAGTCCACCTGTGGTAAATTCAATTGATTGGACATTATTTGGAAAGGCATACGCCTGTTTATGTAAGGTCCCACAGTTGACGTTGCATGTCAGAGCAAAAACCAAGGCATGAGGTCGAAGGACTTCATAGAGCTCCGAGACAAGGTGTGTCGAGGCACAGATCTGAGGAACGGTACCAAAACAAATCTGCAGCATTGAAGATCCCCAAGAACACAATGGCAGAAGTTTGGAACCACCAAGACTTCCTAGAGCTGGCCCCCCGGACAAACTGAGCAATTGGGGGAGAAGGGCCTTGGTCAGGGAGGTGACCAAGAACCCGATGGTCACAATGACAGAGCACTAGAGTTCCTCTGTGGAGATGAGAGAACCTTTCAGAAGGACAACCATCTCTACAGCACTTCACCAATCAGGCCTTTATGGTAGAGTGACCAGACGGAACCCACTCCTCAGTAAAAGGCACATGACAGCCCACTTGGAGTTTGCCAAAAGGCACCTAAAGACTCTCAGACCATGAGAAACAAGATTCTCTGGTCTGATTAAACCAAGATTGAACTCTTTGGCCTGAATGCCAAGTGTCATGTCTGGAGGAAACCTGGCACCATTCCTACGGTGAAGCATGGTGGTGACAGCATCTTGCTGTGGGGATGTTTTTCAGCGGCAGGGACTGGGATTCTAGTCAGGATCGAGACAAAGATGAACAGAGCAAAGTACAGAGAGATCCTTGATGAAAACCTGCTCCAGAGTGCTCAGGACCTCAGACTGGGGCGATGGTTCACCTTCCAACAGGACAACGTCCCTAAGCACACAGCCAAAACAACGCAGGAGTGGCTTCGGGACAAGTGTCTGAATGTCCTTGAGTGGTCCAGCCAGAGCCCGGACTTGAACCTGATCGAGCATCTCCGGAGAGACCTGAAAATAGCTGTGCAGCAACGCTCCCCATCCAACCTGACAGAGCTTGAGAGGATCTGCAGAGAAGAATGGGAGAAACTCCACAAACACAGATATGCCAAGTGTCACCCAAGAAGACTCAAGGCTGTAATCGCTGCCAAATGTGCTTCAACAAAGTACTGAGTAAATGATCTGAATACTTATGTAAATGAGATATTTGTTTTTTTATTTTTAATAAATTAGCAACAATTTCAAAAAACAGCTTTTGCTTTGTCATTATGGGTTATTGTGTGTAGGTTGATGAGGGGGGGAAAACGATTAATTAAATTTAGAATAAGGCTGTAACAAAATGTGGAAAAAGTCAAGTGGTCTGAATACTTTTTTCCGAAGGCACTATACTTGTAGTTCGGGTTGAAATGTAAAGCTTGGTAAAATCACATTGTGGTCTGAGTGTAAGGTTTCATGGATGTCTTGGTGAGTCTGTCACTGCCTGTTGGAGGCCTACTGCTGTCTCCTGGCCATGCAGTCACCATTTGGTTCCCTCTCCTGAGGACACAACTGGCTATTTCCATAACGTAAGGAGAGGAAGCCCTAATGTAGTCCAGAGTAGCTGGGCGTGTAGAGGACTGGCAGGAACACCAGTAGAGATGGAGGTATACGCTATAAGGGGATGCCAAAAAGTGGAATAGTCAACCACTATGCCTTTTACCCCTTTGACCCCCTTGCCAACCAACCACAGCCCTGTGGCATTGTGGGTTTAATTGGCCTCCATTTCAGTTCAGCTCCATCATGAGCACTTGTACCCTTTCCCCCTCTCCTGGCTCTCTATCAGCCTCTGTTGGTACTCCTAATGGGACGACGGTGGAGCTGTATTGACATCAGCTAAAGTTATAGGGGGGGGTTAATCCGTAAGGAACTAAGGACTCCTCAACTTCCCTACCCCCAAACACACACACATCAACCATTCACCATGGGTAGACTGCTATCATGAATAGAACATTGTACAGATGAGAGACAAATCTCTCCCCTAAATCCCTGTTTCACCCCCTCTTGTAGGCCTGGGGGCAGGCAGGGATTTGTTTCAGAGAAACGTTGAATAAAGATAATTTTGAAAATGGGCTCCAGCACACTGCAGCCTCTGTAAATCCTCCCTCTGCCGTCCCCCAATCACCCCAAGGCTCCCCTGCTTCTGTTTGTTTTGATTTTGTTCCCAGAAGCTGAGTGGGGGATTTGAAGGAGGGGTGAGGGTGAGTTAGAGTTGGACAACTTTGAGATGCATGGCGATGGTTAGACAGATTGGCTGAGCTGAGTTAGGAGGGTCTTACCTCAACTATACAGAATCCCTTTCCCTCCCTTCCGCTTCTAAATGCTCCAGTGAAACACACTTTTGAACAATCTAAGGACTGTCTGTTGAGCGTTACATTTTCTAAACAAAATACTTGCTCATAAGTAAGCATTTCGCTGTAAAGTCTACACCTGTTGTATTCGGCGCATGTGGATTTAGGTGAAGATGGGAAGGGGACAACTTGGTCAGTCTATTGTCAAAGGAACTATGAATTGAACACAGATTTCCTGTCATGACTTCAAATCCCACTTATCTTGACTCATTCAAACTTAATAGATTACATAACACTTCCATACGGTTTGTTAAGGACCTAGATAATTATTACTTCCATACGGTTTGTTAAGGACCTGTAAATAAATAATTATTACTTCCATATGGTTTGTTAAGGACCTGTAAATAAAGAATTATTACTATGAGCTATTTGTGCCAAGGATTTATATTTACCTACTAACCTGCCTAAAAGGTTATTAGCAGGATTTAGGAGATTAGTAGACACAAAAACACCCATTGCATTCTCACTGTGTTATAAAAATGATACATTTATTAATGTGCTATATTTCCATTGTTATTTCTCTGAAAAGGTCATTGAAGACCAAGAGAACTGAGAAGCACTGTAAGGCAAAACGATCAAATGCACAATCCTACATTCTCAAGAGTCGTGACTGACCTTTTAACACTGGCACAGAAAGTGCCATTTACAAGTAATTAGGCACAATTTACCAGGAAGCAGTAACTTAAACCTGAAATGTCTCAAAGAGCACAGAGAGTCCTGGCCTTCTCTTCCAAATAAGATGTATTGTGCAGCCAGACACTTAACATTCCTGCTTGGGTTTCAGTTACACTGGGCCTGATCCCTAAAGTATTACACAATGCTGGTATTATGAAGGGTACACAGCAGTCACACAGTTACTTGTGGTTTCAGCAGCCACAGGAGGCATTCATTTAGATGCAATCACCCTGTTCTAGGACTTGATTTAATATTGTGTCAACAAAATATGTGTCTCAATATTTTTTTTACAAATTCCAGGGAAGATGGATGATATGAGAAGACGATAGTAGTGAGAGGTCCTGTTTTGTCTTTTCATGTAAAAGTTGCTATTGCCAGGACTACCAGAAATGCAAGTGTATCATTTCAAAGATCAACGCAGTAGACATTCAAAACGATTCAATGTCTGCTGGTCCTTTAGCTTTGCTTGGCAATGGCACAAGTTCACATTCAAAGGCGACACGTGACTTTGGAACCTGATCCAAAATGACATTTTTCCCTTATTGAACATTCCAGTCTTCTCTAGTTCCAGCACAGTTACATTTGCCTATACTTTAGGTCTGATAGTTTTGGTGTGATGTTTCATTTAGTTGGAGGTTGGGAAACATTCCTACTTTTGAATAACTTACAGGATGTCAAATAAACAGTTTGACTTTTTGACTCACACTTAATCATTTTATTACATAAATTATTTTCCATATATAACAAGTATCCATTATTTCTTTCCACACTGGTTGAGATGACAAATCTACCTGCAGAATTGTTTCAAAAACATTGTTTTTGTACATGTAAACTACTGCCATATTATTCATGGGGTGGTGTATTGACTGCAAAGTCACAATGGACAAAATTGGACACTAATTTACAGCATTAATATATGACATATACATGTAAAACATAGATTCCTTCATTATTTTCTTTTTTATGTATATAATTTAACATCAACATGACAGTTACATTTCCCTATGGACCAGCATCTACCCAACAAGGTGAAATAAAAAAGAAATGACATTGACGATCATGACAAAAACAAAGATTAGTTTAGAAAAACTTCAAGTGGCATCTTGTAAAGATAATGACAAGACACGGGAAGGATTAGCTTCATTAAAAGATAATGAAATAACTTCTTAGCTTTTTCCCTTCTTGCTAAATATCTAGGCTAACTGTCAAGCATGTTTCTGTCCTGGAAAGGAACCCATTACACTTTATATGAAATGAATAATAAATGAAACTAGGCCTATTAACAAGTATCTTATGTACTGCTGTTCATAGTAATAAACTGGTATTTGTTATTTTTTCTGAGAAAAAACACTAGTGCCTCTTCTTTTGTCCATATAAGTCTATCATAAGCCCACATTCATCTTGTAGAGGCCAGTCTATAAGGAGAAGGGTGACTTCTTGCTTTCAATAAAGAAAGGGGGAGAGTGGGGGGACATTTTAAATAAAACTATCAAGAGTGGGGGATGTGTCATGGGGGGTAGGGGGGCTGCTGGAGAGGCACTTCAGTTAATTTAACTAGGCCTACTTGATTCCAAACCCTTGTCTGTTCACTGGCAGTTCCCCACAAATATTTGAAGTGTGATGGCTGCAACAATGCAGAGGCCCCTAAAATAGAGAGGAAAGCAAACAGAAACTGGACTGGTCCAATGTTTATCTTAAGTCTTAATAATGCCACACTCCAAGGACCATTGAGACGAAACTAAACAAATAGGCATAAGAGCTTAAAAGGTAGCCCAGAAGTAATGGATGCAATGCCCAATGAGGAGTATTGTTACAATGAAGTCAAGTTTGGTTCACTTCTCCTTAAACAATCACTTTATGGATCTTTACACTCCAGAAGAGTTTCGACCTAGGATATTTCATGAGTAGCCTAGGCCTGGTTTGCAAATTGAATTGGTGGTCTGAATGTCCTGTCCATTCTTGTGTCCCAGATTAAGGCATCACATCAAAATGTGAAAAATCAATTAGGCCCATAGGAGATTACTAGGAGCAAATAGTATTCAGCTACATCAAACCCACGTGCTCATTAGATTGGACCCGTCCCGAGCAGACTGTCCTGTCTGTCCAACTGAGAGGTCACAACAAGAGGCCAAATTCATTTCTCAAAAGAATATCCGTGTAAGAGTGATGCATAATAAGGCCATATAGCTCGACAGCTGCGGGGAACTAGAATTTGAG
This sequence comes from Salmo trutta, assembly GCF_901001165.1. Taxonomy (NCBI): domain Eukaryota; kingdom Metazoa; phylum Chordata; class Actinopteri; order Salmoniformes; family Salmonidae; genus Salmo; species Salmo trutta. Next base: position 19,188,132 of record NC_042985.1, read on the forward strand.
TCAGGAGGATATATCTCCTCTGTTTTCGAATCATAGTCTTCATCCTCATACATATCGTCCATATCTGCCTGGTCTGAAATAACACTGTGGTCTCCAATCTGGCACAGTTTGCTCATGTTCTCCTTGACTACCTCACAGAACGGCCTTTCCACCCCGTCGCACACACACTGGTTTAGTAGCATGCCATTTGGGATGAATAGCATCTGTTGTATTGTGGCCTTGCACCTGGACGAGCATTTCCTGCCGTTGAAGAGTTGCCCACAGTAAGACAAGTAGGCAGTTAGGGAGGAGTGGCAGCCGGTGTCCTCCTCGCAGCGTTGACGGGCCTCTGTGCATCCTATCCCCCCCGCGTCTCCAGGATACCTCCGGGGGAGGCATGGCTCAATCGCCCGCTTTGCATCCCTACACTCCATGTCCTGACCACAGTCACACCTCTCGAGGTAAGGGCCATTGCGGGTGTGATTCAGTCTTATCAACGCGTTGATACAGTGGCTGGGGCATTGCCTCCTGGTGCCTCTGATGTTTCCTTCACAGGCGGCTAGATACTGGCTATATGCAAGCTCACAGTCTGCCTCCTCATGGCATCGGAGCAGGGCTTGCCAACATATTAACTGGGCATCTAGCGCCAACAGCACCGATGAGAAGAGCGCCAGAGCGCTGCACCAACTTTTCATGCTGGAGAGAGCTAGTTCGACGATGCGCACATTTCCTCCAGTTAGTGCGGGACAGCCAAGTCTATGATGAATTTAAAACGTAATGTAACTAATAACCCCATTTAGTATGAGGCGTTTATGGTCCAAACATAAATGTGTTTAGTAGGCCTAGCTACAAAGCTAAAGATGTCCCTCTGTCTCTCCAACACACCATTGACAGTTGTGGAATAATAGTCCGTTTTATGCGGTAGAATGAATCCAGTCTGGGACGGATGAGTAAAAATGTTGTAGTCCTTTGCATAGAGTCAGCTACGCAACAAAGCAACACTATCCTCCGCAAAACTGTCACAGTCGTGTCAGTAAAAAAAGGAACAAAAAGTGACCACATGCGCAGTCCAAAGTTCGGACACCTACTATCCACATTTAGTGCCCTCGTTTGAAAGCATAACTCTTTACTCTTGTTTTCAAAATACGTCCAACTTCCTTGGCTTTAAAAAACGTTCATATTTTCCATGTTCTGTATTCCATACTATTTTGATTGAATTCATTAGGACTGCCTCTTCTCACTGTTGCATTTTCTCTCGCTATGTGTCTTTGTCCCCCTCTTGCAGTTACGCTTCACGCTTCGTTAATCTTTTCCCCACAACACCCCTCCTTTTCCAGAAAAAGAAAGGAAAGTTTTCCTTGCCCCCTCTCCCATTTACAATCCTGGTCAACGATTGGTCGTCATTGAGGAGTTCGTGGGACTCATTTCTATAGCAACGTAGTTTTTGGCAATCTGCTCGTCATACAGGATAAATAAAATGTTTATAAATTTAATGAAACTCACGACCTGTGTGGTCCCCCTTACAAAACACGTCAACGTTTGGGGAGGTAGTGAGTGTGGGGCGCACACAAGCCCCCTAGCAGTCGACAGAAAGCATTCCATTGCTAGAAGCTCACATCTGCACCCACTGCTCCAATTTTAAGTGCAGAAAAAACAAATCTGTTCCTTTTTAGCGATAACTCGAGGAGGGAAACCTCTATGAAAACCGTCGCACAGTGAGGGTTTCACTTAAAGTTCTACTAATTGTCGCCCTGTTCACTCTCCCTCACGCTGTTCTTTCTAGTGAGTTTTTAAGCCCTGATTGATAGAACAGAATGGAAGAGAATAGTATTTTCTGGCCCGTTTCACCCCAATTGTGTCAGATTGGCCATGCAGTGGCACAGTGTCTTTCTAGGCTGAAGATTGTTCACGCCCTGCGCCTATCAATAGAGGCAGGTTTCAGCATCAATATATTTTACAGCTCTCCTCTTTCACACCGCACTTGAAAACTACCAATAGCTCAGGCTTCTCTGCTATTGAAATGCTAACTAACGTGTTTTGAAAAAAGCGATCGTAAAAACCCGTAGCGACACCCGGGTTGTCTAGATATGTCACAAAGCAGTTTCTGGCTGGCTTCTATCTGAAAAACACTGTACACTTTTGCAAAGAGCCATTGATTCCGCCAGATGGCTGATCTTATTATCAGACTTCACTGGAAGGTAAAGTTTCCACTAATAATGGTTATAATCAAAAATAAATAATAATACCATCATTATAAAGGTTAACTTAAGAACGTGGTTATAACAATGGTTATAACAACTGTAACATAATCATTTGGCCTTTCAGTATTGTAATGCTAATAATTTTATGATAATAATTAGGGGCTAATATGGATTTTGGATTAAATTCCGTTTGTCATTAATTCAACAGTCACTAATCAACAAACATTCCGATGACGTTGTATTTTTGTCTCCACCTAGTGTTCAGAACATTAGGTTTTGGTTTTATAGCCTCAAACGATGGCTACTGTAAATTATATGTTAGAAATCTTCCGTTCTGGAGTTTCTGACCAGATGGTCAGACTGGCTGGATAACAAATGGAGAAACATGACGCATACATCATAAAAATCTGTTTATTATGGTTTCAACAGTCAGTCAAAAATCAATACGTTTCATACAGCATTGAACAACAAAGATGATGTAAAAGAAGCAAAGAGTGGACAGGAAACAGAAACATAATGAAGAACATGTCTCTTCCTGAAATATCATCATGAGATCAACCTGAATCCCCCCCATAGGGTGACTGGAAATGAAAGAAAGTCTTGCTGTTGGCTTTAAAGTATCATTGCAGGTCACACACTTTAATACAGATAGATATGTATAGGTGATCAGACTGTAAGACTTGAGTAAGAATTCATTATATTCACACTTGTTTGTTTTGCTTCATGGAACTGACAAGAAAGCACAAAGTAGCTATCACATAAAACAAGCTACTAAGGCATGTTCACCATCCTTTCTTCAAATGCAATTACTGTAATGTCACGAAAGGACTGTTCAACTATTACAAGACACGAACCACTGTATTTAAGAAATATATACTGTATATTACTGTAATACAAATAAGGTTGACAAACCCCTTTCCCGCTCTCACCTGCATCTTTATTTAGTGATACAACAACAAATCAGACAAATACCAAGTACTATATGTTCATATATATGTTCATATATGTTCATAGTATTGTGTACTTATTAAACACTATGACCAGCACTCAGCCAGAGGATGACATTTTCAAAGACAGCATTTGACATATCATAGCAGTTAAATGACACCAAACCACCAGCACAAAACAACACTGAGATGGAGAGGTCAGGGGTCAATATGAGGACAGGTTAAAGGCTAGAGTTGAAAGGTTAGATGGGTTGGCATCACAGAGGACGAGCTGTCTCTTAGCAAGGCCCCAACGAGTTAATGACCATAGACTAGATGGACAACAGAACAGGCTAACCGCAAATACATTTACACCTGCGACAGACACTTGGTTTGTAATGTACTGAATGTGGTCCCAAGACAAGAAAGTTGGATTTAGTCTCACACTTAATATGACTAGTTGATATACTTTGTGCCATTGTCTAAATGATTTTCTGCGAAGGGTCTTTGGCATAAGACTAATACTCTGATTCGCCCACAGCTTAGACAGTGTTTACTCTGATTCCCCCACAGTTTAGACAGTGTTTACTCTGATTCCCTCACAGCTTAGACAGTGTTTACTCTGATTCCCCCACAGCTTAGACAGTGTTTACTCTGATTCCCCCACAGCTTAGACAGTGTTTACTCTGATTCCCCCACAGCTTAGACAGTGTTTACTCTGATTCCCCCACAGTTTAGACAGTGTTTACTCTGATTCCCTCACAGCTTAGACAGTGTTTACTCTGATTCCCCCACAGCTTAGACAGTGTTTACTCTGATTCCCCCACAGTTTAGACAGTGTTTACTCTGATTCCCCCACAGCTTAGACAGTGTTTACTCTGATTCCCCCACAGCTTAGACAGTGTTTACTCTGATTCCCCCACAGCTTAGACAGTGTTTACTCTGATTCCCCCACAGTTTAGACAGTGTTTACTCTGATTCCCCCACAGCTTAGACAGTGTTTACTCTGGTTCCCCCACAGTTTAGACAGTGTTTACTCTGATTCCCCCCACAGCTTAGACAGTGATTCCTTGGCCAGAAGCTGCTGCAGTATGTTTGTGTGTGTGAGGCAGTGTTGACTGTATGTGTGTGTATTCAAAGCAACATGACTATCAACGTTTGTACATGGTCATAGATCATATCTTACACAGATCCTTTGTTGTACAGATAAAGAGAGTAAGGGAGGGAGAGAGAGAGAGAGCAGGAATTCAGTCAGCCAGCCAGATCACATGAGATTGCACTTCTCAGCAGACTGTTTGAGGTCTTCCAGCGTGGCCTGGGCCTTGTCCTTCAGCTGGTCCATGTCCACATTCTGGATGTTGGTCAGCTGGCCCAGGACAGATGTTTTGGATGCCTCCTCCTTGTTGTCGTCAGCGATCATCTTGGCTAGCTCTGTGGGCAGCTCAACGTCATCCCCCGCCTGCTGGATCTGAGTGTCATCCAGCTCATTCTGGGTCGCACACACAGCGGAGACAGACACACAAACACACACACACAGGCCAGTGGGAGAGGGTGTAGGGAGCGCGGGCAAAGGAAAGGGAGAGGAATGAGATGATTGAGACAAAGGGAGAAAGGAAAGAGAGTACAAACAGAACACATTTGGATGGTGTTTTTGCTTCAAGGACACAACCTAGATCTGACCCTGTAATAACTGTAATAACATGTAGTAAGAAAATGCTTGAATCAAACATGCAGAATCAGTAATGGATGTACCTTTGGCAGTCTGTATTTGTCCCGGAAGTGACTTCTAACTGTTGCCCGCTCAGCTTTCTTCTGGGCAAAACTAGCATCTCGTTCCTGCCTGGGGACAACCAGAGAGAAAATGGTTAACAGCGGATGAAATAGTGTCGCTGCATGTAAACACACACACACACATAACGTCTGCAAAGGTGGGATAATCTCAAGGCTTTACTCAAGTTGATGCTTCATAACGAACGCCTCTTTCAGTCCACCTCCATAATTAGACTGAAGGATTAAGGATTTAACAGCATTAGTGGCAATGTGAGGACAGATGCTATAATGATCATTTAATTCATCCATAAGGCTTTTTGTAATGTAAACATGTCATGGTCTTTAGTATGGAACGTTGTTAGATTTGTTTGTAATGCGATGTATCACAAATGCACAAATTCATTGGTTACTATTAACCACATAGCTCAGCCGTCGTGGTTAGAGTGTTGGGCCAGTAATGAAAAGGTCGCTGCTTCGAATACCTGAGCCGATAAGGTGAAAAATCTTTCGATGTGCCCTTGAGCCAAGCACTTAACCCAAATTTGCTCCAGGGCGCCGTACTACTATGGCAGACCCTGTAAACAACACGTTTCACTGCACCTATCTGGTGTATGTGAAAATATTAGATTTTTATGCCAATGTGGATCTCATAGTGAGGGCTGAAAGAAAAGAACACAGGGAGCCCTCTGCCGAGCTGCACTCTGACTCAAGAGTGCAGGCCAACAGAAGGTGGACAAGCAGCAGTATCACCTGGGGGTAGAGGAAGAGGGAGGGAGGGAGAGAGAGGGAGAACAACAGAGAGAGGCTTTGCTCTTGCAGTGAGATCCAGATGCAGTCTACTGCCGGTCCACTGCTCTACTGGGGAATTATATTCAGACTTCTGGGATGTAGAGCAGCATTGACTGAATGACCAACTGAATGACCGACTGACTGACTCACTGACTGACTAGCACTCACCTATTTCTACAGCTGCCAACTTAGTGAACCCACAGAAACCCTAGGATCACACCACTCTACAGAACTCTACACCCTCCCAACCCAGAGCCTAGGACAACACCACTCTCCAGAACTCTACACCCTTCCAACCCTGAGCCTAGGACAACACCACTCTACAGAACTCTACACCCTTCCAACCCAGAGCCTAGGACAACACCACTCTACAGAACTCTACACCCTCCCAACCCAGAGCCTTGGACAACACCACTCTACAGAACTCTACACCCTCCCAACCCAGAACCTAGGACAACACCACTCTACAGAACTCTACACCCTTCCAACCCAGAGCCTTGGACAACACCCCTCTACAGAACTCTACACCGTCTGAACTCAGAATCTAGGACAACACCACTCTACAGAACTCTACACCCTCTGAATTCAGAACCTGGGACCACACCACTTTACAGAACTCTACAGCCTCTGAACTCAGAATCTAGGACAACACCACTCTACAGAACTCTACACCCTCTGAACTCAGAACCTGGGACCACACCACTCTACAGAACTCTACACCCTCTGAACCCAGAATCTAGGACAACACCACTCTACAGAACTCTACACCCTCTGAACTCAGAATCTAGGACCACACCACCTTTTAGAACTCTACACCCTCTGAACCCAGAACCTAGGACCACACCACTCTACAGAACTCTACACCCTCTGAACCCAGAACCTAGGACCACACCACTCTATAGAACTCTACACCCTCTGAACCTAGGACCACACCACTCTATATAACTCTACACCCTCTGAACCCAGAACCTAGGACCACACCACTCTTTAGAACTTTACACCCTCTGAACTCAGAACCTAGGACAACACCACTCTACAGAACTCTACACCCTCTGAACTCAGAACCTAGGACCACACCACTCTATATAACTCTACACCCTCTGAACTCAGAATCTAGGACCACACCACTCTACAGAACTCTACACCCTCTGAACCCAGAACCTAGGACCACACCACTCTACAGAACTCTACACCCTTTGAACTCAGAACCTAGGACAACAACACTCTACAGAACTCTACACCCTCTGAACTCAGAACCTAGGACCACACCACTCTATATAACTCTACACCCTTTGAACTCAGAATCTAGGACCACACCACTCTACAGAACTCTACACCCTCTGAACCCAGAACCTAGGACCACACCACTCTACAGAACTCTACACCCTCTGAACTCAGAATCTAGGACAACACCACTCTACAGAACTCAACACCCTCTGAACTCAGAATCTAGGACAACACCACTCTACAGAACTCTACACCCTTCCAACCCAGAGCGTAGGACAACACCACTCTACAGAACTCTACACCCTTCCAACCCAGAACTTAGGACGACACCACTCTACAGAACTCTACACCCTCCCAACCCAGAACCTGAGACAACACCACTCTACAGAACTCTACACCCTTCCAACCCAGAGCCTAGGACAACACCACTCTACAGAACTCTACACCCTCTGAACTCAGAATCTAGGACAACACCACTCTACAGAACTCTACACCCTCTGAACTCAGAATCTAGGACAACACCACTCTACAGAACTCTACACCCTCTGAACTCAGAACCTGGGACCACACCACTCTACAGAACTCTACAGTCTCTGAACTCAGAATCTAGGACAACACCACTCTACAGAACTCTACACCCTCTGAACCCAGAATCTAGGACAACACCACTCTACAGAACTCTACACCCTCTGAACCCAGAACCTAGGACCACACCACTCTATAGAACTCTACACCCTCTGAACTCAGAACATAGGACATCACCACTCTATATAACGCCACACCCTCTGAACTCAGAACCTAGGACAACACCATTCTACAGAACTCTACACCCTCTGAACTCAGAACCTAGGACCACACCACTCTACAGAACTCTACACCCTCTGAACTCAGAACCTAGGACCACACCACTCTACAGAACTCTACACCCTCAGAACTCAGAACCTAGGACCACACCACTCTACACCCTCTGAACTCAGAACCTAGGACCACACCACTCTATAGAACTCTACACCCTCTGAACTAAGAATCTAGGACCACACCACTCTACAGAACTCTACACCCTCTGAACTCAGAACCTAGGACCACACCACTCTATAGAACTCTACACCCTCTGAACTAAGAATCTAGGATTACTCCACTCCAGAACACTGACTGACTAGCACACCTCCTTTTACAGCTGCCAAACCAGTGAATCTACCCAACCTTGGATCACCTCACTCTACAGCACACCCAGACACCACAACACCCCATCACCATGTCCTCTACCCTACACCACCATACAAATTTCATCATACTGCAAGCCTTATGTTGAGGTAAATCAGATATTTATACTTCACCACCACGTACAGCAATACTGTAATACTACCCATCTGGTAACTCCAGCAGAGGGCAGACAAGAGACAGTTTGTGTTTTCCGTGGCAGCCCTCTTAGTATTACTCAAATAATCTTTGTCCCTAATTTCCCAATAATCAGATTGAAACCATCACTGAAAATGTGATTTAAACACCTGAATAGGATTTAACTCTTTCAAAAGACAAGACTAGACCTACACCTAAAATGTTTTGCCCGTGAGGTTGGGGCCCTCCCAACCAAATCTCGCCTTGGTCCCCCAAAAGGCTAGGGCTGGCCCTGAGGGGATTTATGCTGAGTGTACAAAACATCAAGAACACCTTCCTAATATTGAGTTGCACCCCCTTTTACCCTCAGAACAGCCTGAATGCGTCGGGGCATGAACTCTACAAGGTATCGAAAGCGTTCCACAGGGATGCTTCCCACAGTTGGCTGGATGTCCTTTGGGTGGTGGACTATTGTTGATACACATGGAAAAGTGTTGACTGTGAAAACCCAGCAGCGTTGCAGTTCTTGACACAAACTGATGCACCTGGCACCTACTACCATACCCCGTTCAAAGGCACTTAAATATTTTGTTATTCCCTTTCACCCTCTGAATGGCAGAAATACACAATCCATGTCTCAATTGTCTCAAGGCTTAAAAATCATTCTTTAACCTGTCTCCTGCCCTTCATCTACACTGATTGAAGTGGATTTAACAAGTCACATCAATAAGGGATCATAGCTTTCACCTGGTCAGTCTATGTCATGGAAAGAACAGGTGTTCTTAATGTTTTGTTCACTCAGTGTATAGTGGCATTACTGTTATCTTGCCCACTGTGAATGAACATGAGCATGTAAACCACCACACAGCAGCACATAAGCCAGCTCTCTGTGACAGCCAATGGCACTGAGATGACGAGTCCTGTGTCTTCTCCTCTCAAGGGCATCATATAACCAGGGGATGTCATTGTGACTACTGTGCTTGATAACATGATTATATATGACATGCCACTGCAAACAACCCCATTCCAACAACCCTATTCTCCTTGGATTATACACAGCACTGACACCAGACTTTGTGTTATGATCTATTGTATGGCAGAAGCCACATTATAATAGCTCACCTCCCCTGAAGCTCAGTGTAATGTATGATGGTATGGGATTGAGGTCAAAGTGGGCTGTGGACAGTTGAGGCTAGTCTCTGAGGGGAGTCAGTGGATGCTCCACCATGTCTGACATGTCAACAGTAAACAGGCTGTTTGTCCTGGAGCCTGGAGCCATGTGACCTTAAGCCAGGGTAGTGCCCTGTAGTACTACCCATTTCTTTTTAATGAAGTATACTTTTCATATAGATACAGGTGTGTGTGGAGGCACTGCGCATGATAAGACACATTTCAAGGGTATTTTTTTAACAGGACAAGATATATGTTCAGATTTATGAGCTTTTGTAGAGTCATCTGTTTCAAACCTTGAGGACATCTTCTCCTCTCACATAGGGGAATTTGGAATAAAGTCAATTCAATTATCAGAGGTTTTATGATATGGACAGAGGACAGTCTATGGCTATGGCAATGGGTTTCTTTGTTATACTCAGATAAAAATACATTTCAAGATCAGAGATACTCACATCAGACTAATTTATTCTGTTGAGGTGTCTACTCTTTGTGAAGAAAATGAAGATGGAGGCCTACATCACAGGTACATGCATGAAAGGGGGGGGGGGACTATTTGGAGAGCTCATTGAGGATGATATTCAAAATGTTACATCAATACATTTTCAGATAAATTGGACATAAAAGTAACTGAATTCATGTTCTAGAATGAATCTGAGGACAATTATCAACCTGATGCATTAGTATATGCCTATTGGAAAACGAGTCCGTTTTACAATATAATTGGGAATTAAACTCACTGTGATTACTTACACATTTTTGTTTCTAGGCTATTGCAAGAATTCCAATGGAAAACCGTCCTGTATAGCCTAATTCTTGAAACCTGAAAGAAAACTCATTTATCGAGTGTAGCAGCTCGGGAGCACGCCGTGGATCCCACTGATGCGTAAAATAGTGCATGGCGCACTGGGGCTAGTAAAGGCACGCGCTCAGCAGCGTCTTTACATTGGACATTACACATAATAAACGCCGCTTTATAGTACGCAACCCTTTCAAAATCTATAGGCTATTCAAATTGATCGATAAACTTGGGTTTGTTCTTACTTTTCCTCCTCTAACTGTTGTTGATATTGTTCAAATTCCTCCTGGGTCATTCCTGCCGCTGCGGCTTCGGATTTCTCTCCTTCGGGCTTTTCCTCAGTCAAACCCCCAGTCAGGTTCTTCACATGCCCTCCCACCATTTGTTTCACCATAAAAGCCATATTTCTGCCTCTTAAGAGTCCGTTAACTGACCGGGTCAGAACGTGGACGTTTGATGCGCTCTTGATGAAAGCTGAGTAAATCAATGGATATCCACCAAAGCTTCTCAAAAATATATAAAGTCAACACAATCATCCAAATGTTTTACTCTCGACACTCTGTCTCGCACCGCTGTGAGGGATTGAGAACCTACGCGTTTCAGCACCAGTGCCAATGGACAGCTCCGCGTTGAGGATGGAGGTTAGCAAGAGAGGACGTTTCTGCACAAATATCTGAGACAATAAGTTTGACTCTCAACTCTACCAATCGTGTTTTTTTTCCAAAACCAACCTCCACTCCCTCTGCCCAATCCCACGGATCGCTGGATTAAGCGTGCGCTTTCACGATGCGCCCTAGCACCACACGTGGATTCCCGTGATTCGCCGTCTGATTTTACTCACTATTGAGTCAGACAGGCGCTCCTCACATTCACAACGGACTCCGGCAGGGACAGACACACGTGACGAGTCAACTACCGTGTCTGCTAGCTGTTTTGTATGGTTTTGATGCCCGTGCGTCTTTGGAGTCATTTTGTGCGCTTTTTTGTTGTTGTGAAAATCAAAGGGTTTCCAAACGCACTTATGTCATATGAAATAAGCCGATCCCATTTGAAGAAATACATCACTTATGATTATTTTAGCATCATTTGTCCTGTGTAGTATAGTCTAATACTATTTTTATTCAAATGTTAATGTGGAATATCATCTGTTTTCCACTGAGCGCACATAAACATGTGTCTCATATGGAGTGGGGGTGGGCAGTTGTCTGCTGCTCAGGGAAAGAGAGAGAGAGAAAGAGAGCAAGAGAGAGAGAGAGCAGCTCCTGCAGGCAAACTGGTGTGCAATTGCATTTGAAAGGAATGTTGCACAAACCTCAATAAACAGTTGTCCATGCCCCTGATAAAGGCTATTTTGCTTTATGGTTTACACACAGACCACACACTCACATCACTCAGATCAGTTTGATCCTTCACCGCCAGGTCATTAACAGTGTGTCTCACCTAACCTATCTCCATACACAACAGTACAGGAAAAGGGTATCGTGTTACAAATTAATGAGACCAATTAGAGATCAGAATGGGTCCTTTTTCTAGGCCTAAGTGTGTCTGTAGGCCTATACTGTAGGGGTCGTCATTAAGACAATATTATTTAAATATTTGGATACAGATCCTATCTTTCTCTTTCTCTCTCTTCTTTCCCTCCCTCTTGCTCTCTCTGCCCCCCTCTCTCTCCCTCCTCGCTCTCTTTCTCCACCCTCTCTTTTTCTTAAATCCCAAAAATGTGAAATGTATACTCTCCACAGATACAGTATGAGGTGCATCTTCAATCAACAACTTTTGCATCATGATGTGCGCAGCACGCCTGACACCAAGAAGCATGCCCTACTTTCCATTGGATTAGGAGAGACAGATCATGTCTCAATGCACTCTGTCACTGGCTTAACAGACCCACTTGGGTAGTTTCAAATCCCCTGGCTGCCAAACTTCAAAGCCTCCTCTACATAAAGTAAATTGAATTATAACTTTCCAAATAAGTATGATCGAATTGTAATCTGTGTAAAATGTAAGAAGAATTGACACCCTGAGGAGATGTTTCTTATTTAAGCACAAGTGTTCTCCTGGGACCTGCTCTCTGTTCACAGCTCAGGTCTCGTCTTGTCTCACACACTGCTCGTCATGAGTCACCATTCAGCCCTGGATAAGGAGGTTGCATACAGACTGATATTAATATATCTTATGTCAACTATACAGCCGCACAGTATATAGACTGCAGATACCAGTGGGACCAGGGTGTTTGAGGGTCTCCAGGGGCATCCATTCTACTGCAGGCCATGTCACATGAGAGTGGTGGTGGTGAGGAGGATACTGATATTGATACAGCATGGTGCTTCAGCTTTTCTACATTCTATATACTCACATAGGCCTATACAGTTACTCTGTAACTGATGACTCTGACAGAGGATATATATATATCTCAATCTCCCTGTGCATCTCTCTCTTCCTGTCTCTCTCTCTGCCCAAGGACTGAATCACCACCAATATTCTCAGACAAACAAGCTTGTTGAATCTTTGAATGCTAAGTATGTAAAATTCTAAATGTGAAAAACACAACAACATGTATCTGCATTGGAGCAACTATTCAGAAAATCCTTAGTTTCATTAATAGGTTGCCATTTTCTGTTCATTTTAGTCTAGATGATGAAAAAAACAGATATTCATTGCTCTGCACAACATATTCTTACATACTGGAAAGTGCTAAAATAAAGGAAACACCAACATAAGGCGTGTTATTAATAGGGCGTTGGGCCACCACGAGCCAGAACAGCTTCAATGCGCATTGGCATAGATTCTACATGTGTCTGGAACTCTATTGGAGGGATGTGACACCATACTTCCACAACAAATTCCATCATTGGGTGTTTTGTTGATGGTGGTGGAAAACTCTGTCTCAGGCGCCGCTCCAGAATCTCCAATATGTGTTCAATTTGGTTGAGATCTGGTGACTGAGACTGCCATGGCGTATGGTTTGAATCGTTTTCATGCTCATCAAACCATTCAGTGACCACTCGTGCCCTGTGGATGGGGGCGTTGTCATCCTATGGGGGCATAGCCATGGTAGCCAAAATAATGGCCTGCCCAGCATTTGTATACATGACTGTAAACATGATGGGATGTTAATTACTTAATTAACCCAGGAACCACACCTGCTTTCAATATACTTTGTGTCCCTCATTTACTCAAGTGTTTCCATTAGATCAAATGTTCTGTGAAAATGACCAATGGAGCTATATGCAAAGCATAGATGTGACGCATGAGTGCGTTAATGAAAATGTCTCACACAAACCCTTATATAATGAGCACGCATGGACAAGCACTTTACACACAAACCCCAACAGAACTGTGCAGGCCTGTCTGGGTGAGGGCACAGCTGGCCCTGCCTCAGCCTGCCTGGATCAGCCTATTTCTGTGTTTGTGTGTCACAGTGTAGCGTATGGAGCTGTAGCTGAGGGGCTTGGTTGCTGTGACCTCTGAGACATAACCCCAGTTCAGTGTGAAGGGGGTAGATGTAGTACCCAAGGAACCATCTCCCCTCTGACTTCCCATATTCTGATTAACTGGTACTGTTTAGTCCAGTGAAAATACACACACAAAGTATCTTTATCCTCCAGGTTCAGGAAATCACCATCAGAATTCACAAACGTGCTGCTCCCTAAATGTGACTTGAGCATTTCCAGTGATTAGTGTGTGTGAACATGACAGAGAGCACCATGCTATCCATCTCTCCGGGTTAGTCAGGTGGTGGTGGTGTTTAGGATTACCAAACGGTGGGATAGAGACTGTATGTCAGCCATCCCTTCTGATCCTCAACAGATGTCACACCTTTGTTTCCTCAGATGAGGGCTAAAAATCCTCATGTAACTACTGACTGCAGCAGCACACAATAGAATGGTTCAGGGAGCTTTGCTTGCTTGGAGCTCTACAGCGATGCATATATGCAGTTATCAGCTGGTGCAGAGCTGTCACTTACTTTGCCTAAGGGACCATTTCTACAAAGGCAATTATCCAGAGGGTCACTCACTTTTCACCTGTGGTGCTTGAACAAAACAATCTGATGCTAGGAATGACCTAATTCCATTGTGTGGGGTGTTGTTTCTCCAACATCAAATCTTCTGAAATAATCCAAGAGGCAAGTGTTGCTTGGTGTTAGCGTTACATCATGGCAGGCTGCACACAGCCCATGGGACAGCATGTTTGACACCCCTTAGGTTCGTTTTTTAGGTGCTAAACTACATTCTGGGTCACAATGCTAACACTGGGCCTTCCACTTACATCACTGTCTACCATATAAGTAACACATTATGTTGGGGCTTAGCATGAGTATGAGGACATTTTAAGTGGTAGAGGAGGTCAGGAGGCTTTAACATGAACATAAAACCATGGGCATCATAATGTAGATTGGATATGAATCTTTATTTGATTTATTTAACCTTTATTTTATCAAGGAGTCATACTGAGACCAAGGTCTCATTTACAGATGAGCCCTGAATGACATAAACTACAGAAAATACACACATCAATATAAATACATAATGCAAGCAGAAAGAAAAGCTAGGTCATACATTTCTTTCTTAGAATGCGCCCTATATCCTGAATATGAGCATAAGGTAAGTTACATCATGCAACACAAGACTGGTCCATACCAGCTTCCCATTCACTTAAATGTATTACGTTTCACCCTCAACCTCTCTGTCCCCTTCTCTCCCATTACCTCCCATTCCCACCCTTCCCATCTCTTCAATTCTCTCTCTACCCCTCCATATCTCTCCCTCCCTCCATCCTCTATTTTCCTGATGTAGTCCAGTTGCCTGAGAGGGATAGCAGAGTACAATAGGGTAATGCTGGCTGTGGTGAAATGGGATGCAATAGCCGGAAGATTCTCTTTCATCTGAATTGCTGCAAACAATTGGCAATGAGAGGGTGAAAAGAGAGAGGAATGGTGAGAGAGGGAGAAGGGAGGAGTGGTGAAATGAGGATGGGGAGGAGAGGAAGTGGGGGAAATAGGGTTAGAGGATAAGGGAAAGGTCAGAGGTGACTGGGGGGCAGGAGCAAGAGTGATGAATGGTGATGGTAATGTATGTCAAATGAAATCAAAATAAAACTTTATTTGTCACGTGTCGAATACAACAAGTGTAGACTTTACCGTGAAATGCTTACTTAAAAGCCCTTGACCAACAGTGCAGTTCAAGAAGAAGAAAATATTTACCAAGTAGACTAAAATAAAAAGTAATAATAAAAAGTAACACAATAAGAATAACAATAACGAGGCAATATACAGTGGGCACCGGTACCGAGTCAGTGTGCAGGGATACAGGCTAGTTGAGGTAATCTGTACATGTAGGTGGGGGCGAAGTGACTATGCATAGGTAACAAACAAACAGCGAGTGCAGCAGTGTACAAAAGGGAGGAGGGGGGGGGTCAATATAAATTGTCTGGTGGCAATTTTTATGAATTGTTCAGCAGGCTTGGGGGTAGAAGCTGTTGAGGAGCCTTTTGGTCCTAGACTTGGCACTCCGGTACCGCTTGCCGTGTGGTAACAGAGAAAACAGTATACAACTTGGGTGTCTGGAGTCTCTGACAATTTTATGGGCTTTCCTCTGACACCGCCTATTATATAGGTCCTGGATGGCAGGAAGCTTGCCCCCAGTGATGTACTGGGCCGTTCGCACTACCCTCTGTAGCGCCTTATGGTCAGATGCCGAGCAGTTGCCATACCAGGCGGTGATGCAAACGGTCAGGATGTTCTCGATGGTGCAGCTGTAGAACCTTTTCAGGATCTGGGGACCCATGCCAAATCTTTTCAGTCTTCTGAGGGGGAAAAGGTTTTGTCGTGCCCTCGTCATAACTGTCTTGGTATGTTTGGACCATGATAGTTCGTTGGTGATGTGGACACCAAGGAACTTGAAACTCTCGACCCGCTCCACGACAGCCCCGTCTATGTTAATTGGGGCCTGTTCGGCCTGCCTTTTCTTGTAGTCCACGATCAGCTCCTTTGTCTTGCTCACATTGAGGGAGAGGTTGTTGTCCTGGCACCATACTGCCAGTTCTCTCACCTCCTCATTGTTGTCGGTGATGAGACCTACCACTGTTGTGTCATCAGCAAACTTAATGATGGTGTTGGAGTTGTGTTTGGGCACGCAGTTGTGGGTGAACAGGGAATACAGGAGGGGTCTATGTACACACCCCTGAGGGGCCCAAGGGTTAAGGATCAGCGTGGCAGACGTGTTGTTGCCTATTCATACCACTTGGAGGCGGCACGTCAGGAAGTCCAGGATCCAGCTGCAGAGGGAGGTGTTTAGTCCCAGAGTCCTTAGCTTAGTGATGAGCTTTGTGGGCACTGTGGTGTTGAACGCTGAGCTGTAGTCAATGAACAGCATTCTCACATAGGTGTTCCTTTTGTCCAGGTGAGAAAGAGCGGTGTGGAGTGCGATTGAGATTGCATCATCTGTGAATCTGTTGGGGCGGTATGCGAATCGGAGTGGGTCTAGGGTGTCTGGGAGGATGCTGTTGATGTGAGCCATGACCAGCCTTTCAAAGAACTTCATGGCTACCGACGTGAGTGCCATGGGGCGGTAATCATTTAGGCAGATAACCTTCGCTTCCTTGGGCACAAGGACTATGGTGGTCTGCTTGAAACACGTAGGTATTACAGACTCGGTCAAGGAGAGGTTGAAAATGTTAGTGAAGACACTTGCCAGTTGATCCGCGCATGCTTTGAGTACACGTCCTGGTAATCCGTCTGGCCCAGCGGTTTTGTGAATGTTGACCTGTTTAAAGGTTTTGTTCATATCGGCTACCGAGAGAGTTATCACACAGTCATCCAGAACAGCTGGTGCTCTCGTGCATGCTTCAGTGTTGCTTTCCTTAAAGCGAGCATAAAATGCATTTAGCTCATCTGGTAGGCTCGTGTCACTGGGCAGCTCGCGTCTGGGTTTCCCTTTGTAGTCCATAATAGTTTTCAAGCCCTGCCCCATCCGACGAGCGTCAGAGCCGGTGTAGTAGGATTCAATTTTAATCCTGTATTGACACTTCTTTTTTGATGGTTCGTCTGAGGGCATAGCGGGATTTCTTATAAGCATCCCGCTCCTTGAAAGCGGCAGCTCTAGCCTTTAGCTCGATGCGGATGTTGTATGGAGTAAAGTGGTGGTTATGCATATAGGCTATGCATGGTTGTGAAATACACATAACCCTCAAAAGAGGTCTGTTCAGTTCTGTATGGGATATTCATTATGCTGCAATTCTAACTAGAAACATAGTGACATCCTTTGGACACTTAGGATATGTAAAAATTACATTAAAGAAGGACCCATTTAGTGAGTTACAGTTGTTCAATATGCTGAACCAAAAAAAGAAAAAAGCCGCAATCTCCTCCAATTCCATCCTGTCATCTGGATGTGGCTCAAAGGCCGTCCCCAGGCTAGACACTCCTCCTGTTTCCTGTGTGGAGTTGCAAAGTTAGACCCCCACTCCTCACCCACCCCTTCCCTCATCATCCCTTCCCTCCCCTCCTCATCCCTCCCCTCCCCTCCCCTCCTCACCCCTTCCCTCCCCTCCTCATCCCTCCTCACCTACCCATGCCAACATCCCCTTCTGTCTTACGTATCGCGGTAGCCAACATATAGCCCTATCCTCATCCTCATTCTAGCCCCCCCCCCTCTCCTACGCACACAGGCAGGCCAGATTAAGACTGTCATGAAGACCATGACAAAGATTCCTGTATGAAATGACGTATGCTTGAGTCATGGCAGAGCCGCGTGCACTTCTAACCACATTCAAATAAACAGTGTCCTTGCATGTTTATATGATGTGAACTGACTTCCTCCCAGCTAAAGTGTCCTCACATGCCCGTGTTAGGGCCCCTCCACTACACTACACTGACTGGCCCACTCTGAGTGCAAGAGGAATTTCTAGGATTAAAAGAAAACAAAGCGAGGGATCCGAAGGAGGGAGAAAGAGAGTCTTTGCCTTGGAGAGCGTTCAGTTCCCAGGCTTGGGAGAACTAGGATGATGTAAGAGGTCGGGCGTGGTCCGTCTGGGGGCGTAGTCCGACTCCGTCTCCATTCTGTTCTCATCATGAGGCTCCACTCTGCTCTGCCACACAGACCCAAGCAGCTTGCCCCAAGCCCTGGCTCCAGCCTAATATTACATGGGATGTGTGGTTGTGTTTTATTAATGTGTGTGTGTGTTTGTCTGCACAATGGTCCTCTGAAGGATTCTCTCCCATTCACTGTTTTAGTCACTCATTGAGAGAGAGAGAGAGAGAGAGAGAGAGAGAGAGAGAGAGAGAGAGAGAGAGAGAGAGAGAGAGAGAGAGAGAGAGAGAGAGAGAGAGAGAGAGAGAGAGAGAGAGAGAGAGAGAGAGAGATTGCTCTGAGTGGGCCCTCATGCTTACCCACTACTAGTGGACACATTGAAACGGAGTGCAGTGAAATAGAACAAGTGTAAATATGGGGCCCTGTGGAGTCTGCCATATAACGAAATAAGGAGTGAGACAGTAATATGGACAGCGCAGAAGTAGTCATGCCCACAGACATTCACCAGAAGAGTGTTTGAAACACTGTCAGGGAACATTACCAAACGCGCACAGTTCAACATCCTCCTAAACACACAAATGAATGTGCTTATGCACACACACACACACACACACACACACACACACACACACACACACACACACACACACACACACACACACAATGACAAGATGGCACCAAGACATGGACGCCCTGTTCCTGGCTCCTAAGCAACTTTGCGGTATTTCACAAGCATTTCCCCACACCCGCAATAACATCTGCTAAATATGTATGTGACCAACTAAATGTGATTTGACTTCTGTACAGCTGACTCAAAGTACAGCTGTGGCTATGAGGATAGCCATGGAACAGCAGCCTTCCATCCTTGATGAACTGATCTGACTTCCCGCTCTTTCACCTCACTGCATATACATCATAGTTGTCCTCATATACCTCACAGAATAAAGTTGTCCTCAGATACCTTATCACAGTGCATTCGGAAAGTATTCAGACCCCATCCCCTTTTCCACATTTTGTTACGTTACAGCCTTATTTTAAAATGTATCAAATAAAATAAAAATCCTCATCAATTTACACACAATACCCCATAATGACAAAGCGAAAAAAGTTTAGAATTTTTGAAAATGTATAAAAAAAATTAAAAATGAAATACCTTATTTACATAAGTATTCAGACCCTTTGCTATGAGACTTGAAATAAAGCTCAGGTGCATCCTGTTTCCATTGATCATCAATCCAATGTTTCTACAACTTCATTTCTACAGCTCCGAGACAGGATTGTGTCGAGTCACAGATCTGGAGAAGGGTGCCAAAAACTTTCTGCAGCATTGAAGGTCCACAAGAACACAGTGGCCTCCATTATTCTTAAATGGAAGACATTTGGAACCACCAAGACTCTTCCGAGAGCTGGCCGCCTGGTCAAACTGAGCAATCGGGGGAGAAGGGCCTTGGTCAGGGAGGTGACCAAGAACCCGATGGTCACTCTGACAGAGCAGAGTTTCTCTGTGGAGATGGGAGAACCTTCCAGAATCTCTGCAGCACTCCACCAATCAGGCCTTTATGGTAGAGTGGCCAGACGGAAGTCACTCCTCAGTAACAGGCACATGACCACTTGGAGTTTGCCAAAAGGCACCAAAAGGAGTCTCAGACCATGAGAAACAAGATTCTCTGGTCTGATGAAACCAATATTGAACTTTTTGGCCTGAATACCAAGCGTCACGTCTGGAGGAAACCTGGTACCATCTGTACGGTGAAGCATGGGGGTGGAAGCATCATGCTGTGGGGATGTTGTTTAGCGGCAGGGACTGGGAGACTAGTCAGGATCAAGGGAAAGATGAACGGAGCAAAGTACAAAAAGATCCTTGATAAAACTGAGAGGTTCCTGTCCTGAGCTCTGTGTTGTATTGACTTCTTGTGACAGGACGAAGGATGAGCAACTGTGTTGATTTTAGCCTCGAAGCCTCTCGTCCCCATCCCGTCACATCCAGCCTTTCTCTGCCTCCTCAGGTTCCTGGCCCATTGCCCAAAGCCCAATGTCTAGACACACTTCTAGATGTGTGTAAGCTATCCTACAACAGTCAGACCTCACAACAACACACCAGAGAAGGCTGGTGGGAGGAGCTATAGGAGGACAGGCTCATTGTAATGGCTGGAATGGAATCAATGGAACGGTATCAAACATATGGAAACCACGTTTGACTCCGTTCCATTCCAGACATTACAATAAGCCTGTCCTCCTATAGCTCCTCCCACCAGCCTCCACTGCAACACACAGACTAATGCACACACACACACACACACACACACACACACACACACACACATCTGCACAGCTGACTAACTAACTGCCCAGCAATGAGCCTTCAAACACTTCTAAATGTTCATGTACGCCTACAACATTCAGACCACACAACAACAGAACAACACACACAGACTACTGTCTGGCTGCTGTCCTGACGACACAAACCCTCCCTCCCTGTCTCAGTCAGTCTGTTGAGGCCAGTGAACATGAGATGAGTTCAGTAGAGGACGACAGAAGGTGACTCAGATGCTTATTGCCAACTAGACTTGAAAAATCAGGCCTATCCCCTGGGCACACTCGTCAATCTCTCCACTACTGGAGGGATTGTCTACCCTCTCCTCTCTTTTCTCACCCTCTCCCCTCCTCTCCTCTCCCTCATATCCTCTCCCTTCTCCTCTTCTTCTTTCCTCTGTTCTCTCCCATTCTTTTCCCCCCTCTACCCTCCTCTCCCCCATATTCTCCTCAATCACCAAACGTATTACTACTGGCCCAATGGAAGAGGCTGTGTTGTGCGTCATGGCCAGGCTGAGGTTAAGGATACGTGAGGCCCAAACTAGGCTGCTGAAGGCTGAGGAGGTCGACTGCAGCCAGGAGCCATCAAACTCCCAGGACTGCTGGACAGGGACCTCAGATATTTGTGACAGGCTGCCTGGAGACGTTAGCATCGCTGGGCCTCCGGTCCCAAACGGAGTGATGGGCCTTCTTACACAGGACCAAAGACCGTCACATGCACACACACACAAGCAAGCACACAAACACATATGCATGTATGCAGGCGCGCAAGCACACACACATACACACAGTCACATATACACAAAACGTCACATTACCCAGTCCGCCATCACACAGCTAGGGTCGAGAGGGACCCTGTCACCAGGCGTCCGGTGTAGCACGTCCCCCCAGAATATACAACCTGTCACACACCCAACAGCCAACGGCTCGCTGGGCGGACAAGTCATACGCACATCATTGGAGAAAATAGAGCAGTTACACAAGCCTTCGCAAAGAACATCAGCCTTGGCTTATCCTGACCTGAAACACCACCACTGTATGGGTTGTTATCAGTCAAGTCCAACTTAAAAGGGTTTTAGGACATGAAACCTCCAAGTCAAATAAGAGAATATACACTCCTAGAGCCAGTAGGATTTTGTGTGAGGAAGTCAACAGAAGAGGGTCTTTTCAAAGGGCCATGGCCTCCTTTTTTACTTATTGTATCCAAGAATTCTCCCGGAATTTTCTGCATCCCCGCATTTCCTGCAGTTCCCGCTCCAACATATAAACAGAGACACACACACACACACACACACACACACACACACACACACACACACACACACACACACACACACACACACACACACACACACACACACACACACACACACACACACACACACACACACAGGGCCATGGAGCTGTCAGGGCGGAATTGCTTGATGGCCTTCAGAACCAATCTCATCACAGGTCGGTGAAGATGACACCACCTCTCTCTGCTGTAGTTTCTTACGAATGCCACAGGTCCCAGCTTTCAGTCTCCCCATGGTAGGAAACCAATGCTCCATTCAGTCACAACGCCCAGCCCACCCACACACACAATGTGCATCAAGGGATGGATCCATCAGTGGGTTTCTTCCATCAACAACCCTGGGGCAAGGCTTACTTTATCAACCAATGTCCTTCACCAGGACATTTCTATGTAAATAAACATCAGCGCTTGGCTGCTTGCTTGTATGCTCTCCTGTCTGAGTATAGGCTTGAGTATTAAGGGTTAAAGCAAATATTATCTGGGGAGCGAGAGAGAGAGTGAGCCACGTGAGTCAAGCATGTCAGCAGCGCCCGTGTCTGCCTTGGGTCCAGTAAGCGCCCGTGTCTGCCTTGGGTCCAGTAAGGTGGTGAGTAATCTGGCCCAGGGTCCAGTAAGGTGGTGAGTAATCTGGCCCAGGGTCCCTGCCTCGTCTTGCAGTGAGGTCATTACTGCCAGCTGACCCAGTGAGGTCAGACAAACAGGCAGAGCAAGCCCTGGTAAACAGGCAGAGCAAGCCCTGGTAAACAGGCAGAGCAAGCCCTGGTAAAAACACAACACTTCCACATCCCTCATCATACACAGCATCTCCAATCACAAACACACTTGTTATTGTGAGCGTTACATGTGGAGAAACACAGTGATGATCATTCACATGATCTCACTTCCATTTGCTGTAATAATGTAATTATGGTTAAAAGGGGAAACCATCTCTCCATAGACCCAACATGACAGAAAAAGACAGATAATGGCACCAAACCATTTCACAAAGACCCTGTCCATTACAAGCCATTGAGTTCCTCACCTCAAATAGATCCAGTGAAGGAGAAGAAGAGGGTGAGGAGGATCCCTGGCAAACCCTCCATAGGGTCTGCCACAGATGCTAGATCTTAAGTTAACCAGATCCTCACAACAGGAAAATAATCCTGCAGCAACAGGAAATGTTCATTATTATGTGGATAATAATTAATGGACATGTCATACTGCCACATAACGCACCGCGACTGGAACTCCTCTCCTGTTTTTAAGTCCTCATGGTGTTCATGCAGAACATGTCTGCTCTGTTCCCCAACAGCTTGATGTTCTAAGGCTATGTGATTACATGTCTCTTCGCATGTGAGTTGCCACAACACATTATCTACATCAATGTGAATGTACTGGAGGAGCCATGAGTCATTCCTGCCCATGGACGGTAAAGAGGTTGTTACTTATATACGGCCCAGCCTGAGATACACACAGGAGCTGTGTGTATGCATTGTGTGTGTATGTATGTGTAGACCCCTCTCTAGACTGGAGAAATGCAGACTGGACCATGCAGTGCACAGCCACACACAGCCACTCACTCCTGGGTGCATTCCATCAGTCACAATGTGTCCGAGAGGGTCTGATCCCAGTCTGCCTGGCTTTCACTCCTCATCTCTGTCAGCAGGGTTCAGGGTCATGGCTGCTCTATCCTCCTCTCTCCCCCTGCCCTCGCCCTGCCTGCCCTGCCACCCAGGACACAGACAACTCAGACTTGTGTGGTCCTCCAGGACAGTACAGGGACAGTAGGGGATGGAGGAACCAGGTTGAGGGAGGGGACCATCACGCAGAGTCTGTGTGTGTGGAACCAGAGGGACATTCAGGTCCTTTGGGTGGTGGATCATTCATGATACACACAGGAAACTGTTGAGCGTGAAAAACCCAGCAGCGTTGCAGTCCTTGACACACTCAAACCGGTGCACCTGGCACCTACTACCATACCTCGTTCAAAGGCACTTAAATATTTTGTCTTGCCCATTCACTCTCTGAATGACACACGTAGACAATCCATGTCTCAATTGTCTCAAGGCTTAAAAATCTTTCTTTAACCTGTCTCCTCCCCTTCATCTACACTGATTGAAGTGGATTTAATAAGTGACATCAATACGGGATCATGGCTTTCACCTGGATTCACCTGTTATTAATGTTTTGTACACATGTTTATACAGTACACCGTTTTTGGATGGTTGTTTACTGGTTGTTGTTACTTTAAAGGATTTACAAGCATAACATGAACCACTGACATTATTCATGGCACCGGTAGTGTTTATATTTATGTGCAGGAGCTCCACTAAACTTGTGAGCTAATATTCTATAAGAGGAACAGGAGCTCAAGCAGTAGAACATTTTGAGCTCCTGCCCAAGTCAAGCGCTATGTGTGTACCCTGTGTGTGTGTACCCTGTGTGTGTGTGTACCCTGTGTGTGTGTCCGGTATGGAGTTGATGTGGTCTGTAGATGTGTGGCAGCACAACATGGAAAGTGCCTTACAGAAGCTGTTTGTTCAGGGAGACTGTCAGCAGGCTGATAACATGGACCAACTAGTCAATGACAGCGGGCTGCATGGGCAACATAATTTAGTCCTCAGTGTTGAGTCAACCACTGACCCATCTCGATTCACTAAAGCAGCAGTTAATCTGCACAGCCTCAGACACAGCTACGCCTTGTATTCATGTATTAAATCTAGCTCTTCTCTTCTTTATGGTTGTCATGCCATCTAATGTACTGATGTTTCAAGTGGCTAACTAGGGGAGGATGGAGGATAAAGTGATCCAGGAGAGGGGTTGGGTAGAGGAGGAGGGGGTCTATGGTGGTTCCAGGGGCCCCTCACCCTGCTCTGAGAGAGATGTGTGTTGGCACCGCACGCCCCTCCGGCAGGCAGTGGGCGCGGGGCTTGGGGCAGAAGGGTGAAATGTCACAGACGGAAAGCAAATCCAGCCTGACAACTGGTGCAGAAAACATGTTCTCTCTGACTCTTGGAACCTTGCTATTTCACAGAGCCAAATGAACATATCAGCCATGCAGTGCCCCGGGCTCCAATTGGGTTATTTTTAAAAGAGTCCCAAAAAAAACAGCCCAGCTAGCGTTACATCATCACAGCCCTTTGTTGCTGCTGTTATCCGTCTTCTCCAGCTCAGAGCTCCACCTCCCTCCCTCTCTACACACCTGTCTCCCAGGAGGAGCTCTACACACGTGGGTTAGGGTTAGATGTAAGTCGGCCATCTGGAGTCTCGTTGTGGTAGAGATGATAAAACAACTACACACTGACTGTTAGTCATCTCCAATACTGTATGATCAGATCAGATCCAGCATATTGAGCATCATAACATGCTGGTTGGTTCAACCTCGCCATGATCATTTCCTATCCATGATCTGCAATGCCACGCGTCAGTGAGTCCATAAGCTATTTTGTTCAGACGTCCATGTGACCCATGATTTGTGGTTCCACGTACGAACGAACGGTGAGCCTTGCTCTGCCATGTGTATTTGATTCATAGCTCACGGGTTTATCTCTCAGTACATGATGTCCACTGACGACGACCCGGCCAGGGCCAGCCCAGTTCAGTGACGTCACACAGTCACAGGGGCCGGGACATGGTCCTCAGTCCTCCATGTCATGTACTGCATGAGGAGTCAGGGATACTGAGAAAAGGCTCTGCCTACCTGCCAGGTCTAGTGGGTCGATGACTAGCTGTGACTGTAAGGTCATGCCTTCTACAGTCAGACCTGAAAAATTGTTGTCGGCACAACTGGTCCAAGCACACCAAGACTCGTGAAGAGGGCACGACAAAATCTATTCCCCCTCAGGAGACAGAAAAAATTTGGCATGAGTTCTCAGATCCTCAAATGGTTCTACAGCTGCACCATCGAGAGCATCCTAACTGGTTGCATCACTGCCTGGTATGGCAACTGCTCGGCCTCCGACCGCAAAGCACCACAGAGGGTAGTGCGCGCGGCCCAGTACATCACTGGGGCCAAGCTTCCTGCCATCCAGGACCTCTATACCAGGCGGTGTCAGAGGAAGGCCCTAGAAAATGTTAAAGACTCCAGCCACCCTAGTCATAGACTGTTCTCTCTGCTACCTCACGGCAAGCAGTACCGGAGCGCCAAGTCTAGGTCCAAGAGGCTTCCAAACAGCTTCTACCCCCAAGCCATAAGACTACTGAACAGCTAATCAAATGGCCACAGACTATTTGCATTGCCCCCCCCCCCCCGACCCTGTACCGGTGCCCCATGTATAAAGCCTCGTTATTGTTATTTTACTGCTGCACTTTAATTATTTGTTACTTTAATTTCTTATTTTTCTTTAGGTATGTTTCTTAAAACTGCATTGTTGGTTAAGGGCTTGTAAGTAAGCATTTCACTGTAAGGTCTACACCTGTTGTATTCGGCGCATGTAACAAATAAAATATGATTTGAACTAAGAATCTTCATACTGAAGAGCACAATTAGAACAATAACAAACCACTGAATAGCATTACAGAATATTATTCAGCCCATTAGCCCATCCAACCACCTCAGAATGGGATTACAGAAAAATTCAACAGCCATCTGCACTCACTAATGTGGCTCAAGGCTGTCATACTACTACGACGACCAACTAATAATAACCAAGGCTGCCAAAAGACACCAAGAACTGCGTTATTAAGCCTTTCTATAACAAAGCCAAAAGCTGCCGAGCCAATAGACCACTGGGCATAAACCTCCCAGTCCGCAGACACAAAACAATGCCCCAGCCAGACAGTCAGGACCACAGTGACACCCGTAGCTATCTGAGATGTCTGCACGCATGGCCACAAATAGAAGCTAATTGCTGCTGAGACATCAGCTGAAGCAACAGATTATTTTTAGGGGCTGTTCAGTGGAGTGAGAGATCTGATCCCAGACCAGAGCAGACGAAGGAGAAGGAAGGGAATTTATGGAAATTTGTGGAAGGGGATTTGTCAGGGATCAGGGAGGAGCGGAGTGGGGAACACAGTAGGCCCATGTGCACAGCTGAGACAGCCACACATCCCAGCCACATCTGCCTGACATCGGCCTGACTACTCCCTTCAGCTCCAATCACGTCACTGCTTACTAAGTTCCTGTCGTCACCGAATTGGGCTGGAATCGGAAAACATCCCACATGTCCTGCTGCTGTGCCAGTACAAATTAACCCATTTTGATGTCAGTGTCTTTGTTCTCTGCATATTTCTCCCAGTAAAATAACCTAATCTGTGCTGTATAAAACATAGCATTATTAATATATATCTTATCTAGGGCTTCTATTTCTATGTTCTAGAACATGTTCAGTGTCTCCAGCCTTGAGTTATGGCAACAACATCAGGTGATATAATTAAGCAATAAGGCCAGAGGGGGTGTGGTATATGGTCAATATACCATGGCTAAGGGCTGTTCTTATGCACCACGCAACGCAGAGTGCCTGGACACAGCTCTTAGCTGTGGTATATTGGCGATATACCACAAATCCGAGGTGCCTTATTGCTTTTATAAACTGGTTACCAACGTAATGAGTATTTTTTTGTCATACACGTGGTATACTTAAGTGATAATGCCCGAGAAGCCGGTGTTTGGAGGATATATTGGCACGGGTGTTGTTAGGCCCAAGACAAAGTTGAGGGCCGGCAAACCATGCCAGTATATCCTCCAAATAACGGCTTCTCGGGCATTATCACTTAAGTATACCACGGGTGTGTTATTTTGATGAATTTATTCATTCTGAATCTATGGACGCTACCCAGTCGTTCGTTCTAAATGCCATACTGGCTGGCAACGTTCTTATCCCTTGCTTGCTAGCTAGCCAACTACGGCTAACTTACAGCCACGTCAAATGGTGCAGCCAGAATAACAACACTGTAGCTGCATTTGCGTAAGCTGTTTTCTAGTGACATTTATTTGGATACATCCATAACAATGAGCTAATGAGGTGTAATTTCACCTAGCATAGAAAATGTGGTCTCTATGTCAGGACAGTGTTGTTCAGGAGCTAGCCAATCACTGAAGCTGGAAAGACTGCAAACTAACTGCACTTCGTTTTGTTTGGCCTGTTTTCTATTGATATATCCATAAAAATGATACTGATTCATGACTTCGACTGGCTGAGAAAAGCTGCCTGCCTGTCTGTCTCATCCCGACACGTCCATTACTATGGGACAGCTGGAGATCCAATTTGAATATTGAAACATTGCTGCAAATGTCAGAGACAGACAGCAAGATTTATACATATCTCCACTGTTGAAAACTAAATGTTAGTCTAAATGAAATGTGAGAGAATGTCTAAATGCTTTTGATAACAGAGATCAAGTTTATAAATTGCCTGGCTTGGCTGATAAGACAGTGGATTGTACAGTCAGATGGAACAGTGAATAGGCATTTTAACATCATAGATTTAGCCGGTGGAAACTTGTGGAATAAACACTGGCTTGAATGCTGTTTTAACCAATCAGCATTCAGGATTAGACCCACCCGTTGTATAAGGTCTGATATACCATGGCTTTCAGCCAATCAGCATTCAGTGCTCAAACCACCTAGTTTATAATTGGATTGTGATCACAGCAGCATTTCTCTCCATGAGGAGAGATGGCTTCCTGTCATAGCAGACAGCTGTAGTACATGGAGTAGAAGAAAGATGACCTTGCCACATTCTGTCACATGTACATCTGTCAACTCAACTACTCCAAATGGCCCAGAGGCTGAGGCACTACAATGTACACGCTAACTCCACAATCCACACTAGCCTCTAGTCTACAAACATCAGAATCCTCCTAGATTTAACACAAATTGTTGGCGTAATCAGATTAATTCATGGTGGGTTTTAATTGGTTGCTGTCAAGAAATAATCAGGCTTAGGAGATACGTCGTCAGCAGAGATCCATAACTTATCAAAAGCTGATTAAAACAGGATGCATCCTCCACTCATCTGTGCTAGTGAAGAACACGCACTGAACTGTGTGTGTGTAGTTGACAGGATTGTGGCATTTAATTGTGAATGTGTGTGTCAGTTTGAGATGAGAATCATACGAAAAAACCTGGAATGAACTATGACCCTTCCAAGGTAGGATGACATCTCTGTACCTCACAAGTAGCCTAATGCGGCTACACTTGAACACGCAAGAGGGGTGACTAACTCTGGTGTTACCACTATAACACTAGCAGTATATCACATACAGGCTTTTTATTGATGCATTGTATTTTACCAGGCAGATAAATTAAAAACAAATTGTTATTTACAATGAAGGCCTGATGTAAGATATTTATCTCCATCCATCCATGAGTTCTACTGGCGTAGACTACACGGTGCCAGCTGGTGGTGATCCATGGTAGTGGTACAACCATCACGACTGGGTGAGTAAGATGAATTGTTGCACTCTTACAGAAGCCTAAGCCATAGAGATCTAAATCTGAGAGGTCCCTCTCCAGCAATGCTCCTCCTGTTTTCAGCAGCACTGTAAATGTGAGATGGAGTGACGGCCCAGTGTAATGATGGGTCCTGACAGCTGAGCAGAACAACACAGGCTGACAGCACCCTGTGTTGTGTAACCAGCCCATTGTTACCACTCTGTGGACTGTCAGCGCCATTAACATTCATAGGAATCAAAACGAGCCAGCCAGCCAGGGACATAGACAACTGTTGGCTCCTTATGTGCAGCAAGCAACAGGGCTGGCGAGACAGGATGGAAACAGAAAGACACATGGGCAAAGAAGGAAGGCTTTGAGCCAGAAAAAGAGAGACAAAAGCTGAAGATAGAGTCAAATATTTGTTTTTATATATAAATACACAGACAGCACAGACAAGGCCCTTAAAGCTGTTCCATTTGAGCTGGACTGTGTGCTCTGCTCAGTTCAGGCTCAGAGTCATTGTGTGTGTGCCCTGTTCGCAGCAGAACATCACTGGAGGCGAGTGGAGGAACAGACACTCCAGAGAGGAGAGAATGGAGAAGAGAATGAAATGAGAGGAGCTTTAGTCTATTTGACTGACCACTGGAAATGGAAACAGATCAGCTGACACAGAACACGGCAGCGTCACACCTTGAAGACTCTTTTGGCACGTCAGCTATATCTGTTGTCACACCCTCAAACACTTCTACATTCTAAAACAGAGCTGTGTGAGAATTATTTTAGGCTCAATCTGTGAAGTCACAGGTTCTGACAAGCATTTCGCGATGCACTCGCAATAACATCTGCTAACCATGTGTATGTGACCAATAAAATGTGATTTGAAGACCAAAGGACCAATCCAGTGTCAGAATGCCTTATTCACAGTTCAGCCAAATAAGATTCATTGGCCCAAGTGTATGTATGAACCCAGTGGGTATGTAAAGTGTGTGAA
The DNA here is from genome assembly GCF_901001165.1 of Salmo trutta. NCBI lineage: Eukaryota > Metazoa > Chordata > Actinopteri > Salmoniformes > Salmonidae > Salmo > Salmo trutta. Next base: position 19,218,313 of record NC_042985.1, read on the forward strand.
TGGCCGTATTGCCTCTGTGTAAATGAATATTTACCGTGTGGGAATGTGTGTGTTATAGCATAATGAGTAGAGGTCCACTTCATATGGAACAAACACCCAGGGCATCCCCTGTGGCCCACTGCCCTGCTGTTACCTCTATCATCCAGGACATTCACATGACTGAATAGTACCCAGGTGCTTTCAGAGGGGAGCCCCCTCCCTGTGATGTCAGTGTTGACATTCTTTCCACACTGGTCAGATGGAATGATTTATTCATAGTAGCATAATAAACATTGAAAGCACTGACAGTTAAACCCAAGGCCTCTCGCACAGCATGCACATACCCAACCCCAGCGTTTGCTTCACAGACACTAAAACATTCTTATATCCTTCAGTCTGTCTTTTCGTGGCTTCTTTCTTCTTAAGTTTATTTTAATCCTTTAAATATATTTTAATATAAAACAAGCCCACATATGATGAATCGACCATGTTGAGAACTGCCCTGTTCTGTAGTCCTGTGGTTGGAGATAAACGCTTCCCAGCTGAGGCTCTTTATGCACTGGCCTCTTTTCTTCTCAAAATGTTCACGTTCTCTTTAACGGACATAGAAGTTCCTGTTCTGGAGCCGGAGGGAGACAACCTCACGAAGCAAACAAACAACCAACCTCCCCAAGACAAACAAAAAAAGATTCCTTAAAAAAAAGGAATAAAAACGGAATAGTCCGAGTGGAGGAGTAGAGTCTGGAGCTCTGTATACTGGAGGCACTTTGGCACAGAGCCAAGGCCCCAAGCAAGGCCCCAAGCAAGGCCCCACACAGGAGGGTGAGGGACAGACAGCATGCAGCACCACCACCCAACACAGAGATACAGGAATGATCATGGCACAGAGAGAGAGGAGAGATTGAGAGCACCTGACGAACATGTGGAGGAAAAGGCCAGCCTCCCCATTATCATCACGTTTTGGAGAAGAAGAAAATAAGAAGAGTTTGAGGTGACAACGCCACAGTGGAGAGACTGGGAGAACAGGAGGAAGGGGGTAGAGGGAGGATGATGGACTGAACAGAGGAGCCAGACAACCAGCTAACAGAAAGCTATACAACACATACAGGACTTCTGTTCCTTTCTTTCAGAAGAGTGGAGGGAAGGTAACACAGAGGAAGGTTTACTAAGTCCCAGAGGAAAACAGGTACAGGTCAGGTATCAGGTAAGGTGTGGTCCACAGGTGAGGCTGGCAGAGGACTTCCGGTCCTGCTCCAGTTAGTTTCCCCCGGCCCGGACGCTCGCTCCATCCCTCCCTCCCTCCCCTCTAGTCTGCTGTCTCCCCTCCCTGCCCCTCACAGGTAGAGCTCCTTGGCTCTGATATGTGACAGCTTGTCTCTCAGCATGCGGAAGGAGGGCCGCAGCCCCACATCCAGGGTCCAGCACTGCTTCATGACGTCGTACACCACCACCGGGCAGCCGTCGGGGGCGTCCATCTTGTAACCCTTCTCCACCCGCGGCACCACCTCCTTCAGGGGCTGAGGAGCAGAGGGGAGGGCGTTATCAACCCAACCACATACTCTCCTGGTACATTCTAACATCCTTCACTGTCTGAACAGTGGCGTCAACCCATCTGCCTGTGCACAAGCTTCACAGCTATTAAATGATATGAAATACATCACTCATCTAGATATATCCATTTTTGCCTTGCATTGGAGAAGGCAATACAGATAAAGCTGCTGCCCCTTGCTGGAGTCACCTCACAATGTCATACTTACAATTCTGGGGTAAGGCACACGCCCAAAGGAGTAGATCTCCCATAGCAGGATACCATAACTCCACACGTCTGACTTAGTGGAGAACCTCTGGAAGGAGCAGAGAGAGAGAGGCTGAGGTCAACTACACATTACACCACAGACACAAAGACAGCTTAGGCTACACTATTTAAACACCCTCCCATCTACACTCCCTCCCTCCTTCGTCCAATCCCCTCTCTTTCCACCCTCACCTTCTCTCGCAGGGCTTCGGGGGAGGTCCATTTGACGGGCAGTTTGGCAGTGTCCTGTGTGGACGAGGCCTCCTTGGTCAGACCAAAGTCGCTGACCTTGGCGATGTTGTCGTCAGACACCAGAACGTTCCGGGCCGCCAGGTCTCTGTGCACAAAGTTATTGGCCTCCAGGTATTCCATGGCTTCACATACGTCACTGCACAGCAGGGGAGAACGAGGAGAGGAGTCATCAAATGGAGATGTGAGAGAGATAAAAAGAGAAACAATGGGATCACTCAGCCAAGACAAATAACTCATTTCATTGTAGATAAGTGATACCAATAGCCATTTAAAATACTTTGGTTTCTGGCATCCTCTCCAGGGAAATCACATTATAATTGAATAATGAAATCCAATACAGCAGAACTTCCTGAGGATAACTTACAGTGAGAATTTGAGTAAACAGTCTCCTCCCAGCACGGTCCGTCCTCGAGAACGGAGGTAGTCCACTAGACTGCCCTGTGGTGGGGGGAGAGAGGGACGGCTGTCAAGCTGGGAAGTAGGAACAGACCCTATCATAAAGGGACAGTGGTCTCCAGCCTACGGCCTAGATAGAGTAGTCCCTGGTCCAGCAATAGACTAGACTGAAGTACCTTGGCCATGTACTCTGTGACGATGTAGAGACTGCCCCTCTCCTCTACAATCACCCCCAGCAGCTGAACCAGGTTGTTGTGCCTCAGTTGCCTGCAGGGAAGAGGATTTTAGTGACATAGCGACACACTAAGGTGTACAGACAAACACACAGTCATAAGGTATTAGAGAAAGTGGGTAAGACCATAAAACAGAATGGTTGAGACTTACGTCATGACGGAGGCCTCAGCGATGAACGCCTGGGCCGTGGCGTCGTGTTTGATGCACTTCACTGCCACCTTGGTCCCTCTGTAGTCCCCCACCATCACATCTGAACAGATACATAGATGTAACACTGGACAACGACCTCACACGGGGATGGAAAGAGACACTTTATCAGCACTGGTCTCAGTTAGGGTCTTTACCTCCAAACTCCCCTTTGCCAATGGTCTGGATGAGCTTGAGTTCCTTTCTGTTCAAGGCCCAGCCACCTGTGGAGCAGCAACAGAGCGAGATGGAGAGAGAGAGAGAAAGTCAGACTGGTTCCAGCAGTACTAATGAAACATCATCCTTCCCCTGACAGAGCAAAGCACAAGGTTAAAGACTTACTGCTAATTCAAGTGATTAAGCCCAGGTTTCCTGTACTACAGAAGATAGACTGAGTCACTGTGTGTATTCTTACAGACCAAGAGTGACTCAGAGAATGGAAACAAGGTTACTAAAGTGTTCTTACTCCTGGAGAATTCATCCTGGGCGGCCACCGTTCCCTCCATCAGCTTTGGCTTGATGAGTCTGGTACAGAGGCCATCGGCGTCTTTAGTGTAGTGCTGAATGGAGATAGGCGAGAGAGAACATGGTGAGTTGGATAGTGTGTATATAGTGTGTAGCTGCATCGTCACACTCAGGAGGTACAACTGCATGTCAACCGTATGTCAAAGACCAGACAACAAAGAGCAGGAGTCAAGAAGAGTCTCAGCAGTCTGGGGTGAAAAGGATGCTGGGATTGGAGGGCTAGAGGGGACTCTGCTAATTAACAGGAGAAGCATAGGAATTGTGTGTTTGGTGGTAAGAGGTCACTAACCACACCTTCACTTTAGATACTCCTGTCAACACCAACTGATCTACATGTGATCAGGTTAACCAGTCAAACACACCGGCCATCTTTTTGACCTATGATTAGTTTGTTAATCAATGAAGAAGCACCCAGTCATTGAGTAATCTGACTGCCACGGTCTGTTTTACATGTGAGTAGCATTCACAACCACCAGATGGCAGCATGGAATAGGAACTATTGCCTCTGTTCAAGCTGCTAAAGAAATATATTCATGTTTACATTTTTAGTCATTTAGCAGAGGCTCTTATCCAGAGCGACTTACAGTAGTGAATGCATACATTTCATGCATTTTTTTTGTACTGGCCCCCCATGGGAATCGAACCCACAACCCTGGCGTTGCACACACACACACACACACACACCCCATGCTGGCGTTGCGCACACACACACACACACCCCCCATGCTGGCGTTGCGCACACACACACACACACACACACACACACCCCATGCTGGCGTTGCGCACACACACACCCCCCATGCTGGCGTTGCGCGCACCCACACACACACCCCCCATGCTGGCGTTGCGCGCACCCACCCCATGCTGGCGTTGCGCACACACACACACACCCCCCATGCTGGCGTTGCGCGCACACACCCACCCACCCCATGCTGGCGTTGCGCGCACACACCCACCCACCCCATGCTGGCGTTGCGCGCACACACCCACCCACCCCATGCTGGCGTTGCGCGCACACACACACCCCATGCTGGCGTTGCGCGCACACACACACACACACACACACACACACACACACCCCCCATGCTGGCGTTGCGCACACACACACACCCCCCATGCTGGCGTTGCGCGCACACACACACACCCCCCATGCTGGCGTTGCGCACACACACACCCCCCCATGCTGGCGTTGCGCACACACACACACACACCCCCCCATGCTGGCGTTGCGCACACACACACACACACCCCCCATGCTGGCGTTGCGCACACACACACACACACACACACCCCCCATGCTGGCGTTGCGCACACACACACCCCCCCATGCTGGCGTTGCGCGCACCCACACACACACCCCCCATGCTGGCGTTGCGCGCACCCACACACACACCCCCCATGCTGGCGTTGCGCGCACCCACACACACACCCCCCATGCTGGCGTTGCGCGCACACACCCACCCACCCCATGCTGGCGTTGCGCACACACACACACCCCATGCTGGCGTTGCGCACACACACACACACACCCCATGCTGGCGTTGCGCACACACACACACACACACACACACACACCCCCCATGCTGGCGTTGCGCACACACCCCCCATGCTGGCGTTGCACACACACACACCCACCCCATGCTGGCGTTGCGCACACACACACACACACACACCCCATGCTGGCGTTGCGCACACACACACACACACACCCCATGCTGGCGTTGCGCACACACACACACACACACACACCCCCCATGCTGGCGTTGCGCACACACACACACACACACACCCCCCATGCTGGCGTTGCGCACACACACACACACCCCCCATGCTGGCGTTGCGCACACACACACACCCCCCATGCTGGCGTTGCACACACACACACCCCCCCATGCTGGCGTTGCGCACACACACACACACACACACCCCATGCTGGCGTTGCGCACACACACACACCCCCCATGCTGGCGTTGCGCACACACACACACACACACACACCCCCCATGCTGGCGTTGCGCACACACACACACACCCCATGCTGGCGTTGCGCACACACACACACACACCCCATGCTGGCGTTGCGCACACACACACACACACACCCCATGCTGGCGTTGCGCACACACACACACACACACCCCATGCTGGCGTTGCGCACACACACACACCCCATGCTGGCGTTGCGCACACACACACACACACACCCCATGCTGGCGTTGCGCACACACACACACACACACACACACCCCATGCTGGCGTTGCGCACACACCATGCTGGCGTTGCACACACACACCATGCTGGCGTTGCACACACACACACACACACACACACCATGCTGGCGTTGCACACGCGCACACACACACACACACCATGCTGGCGTTGCACACACACCATGCTGGCGTTGCACACACACACACACACACACACACACACACCCCCCATGCTGGCGTTGCACACACACACACACACCATGCTGGCATTGCACACACACACACACACACACACACCATGCTGGCGTTGCACACACACACACACACACACACACACCATGCTGGCGTTGCACACACACACACACACACACACCCCATGCTGGCGTTGCGCACACACACACACACACACACCATGCTGGCGTTGCACACACACACACCCCATGCTGGCGTTGCGCACACACACACACACACACACCCCCCCCATGCTGGCGTTGCGCACACACACACACACACACACACACACACCCCATGCTGGCGTTGCGCACACACACACACACACACACACACCCCATGCTGGCGTTGCGCACACACACACCCCATGCTGGCGTTGCGCGCACACACACACACACACCCCATGCTGGCGTTGCGCACACACACACACACACACCCCCCATGCTGGCGTTGCACGCACACACACACACACACACCCCCCATGCTGGCGTTGCACACACACACACACCCCCCATGCTGGCGTTGCGCACACACACACACACACACACCCCCCATGCTGGCGTTGCGCACACACACACACACACACCCCATGCTGGCGTTGCGCACACACACACACACACACACACACACACACACACACACACCCCATGCTGGCGTTGCGCACACACACACACACACACACACCCCATGCTGGCGTTGCGCACACACACACACACACACCCCATGCTGGCGTTGCGCACACACCATGCTGGCGTTGCACACACACACACACACACACACACACACACCATGCTGGCGTTGCACACACACACACCATGCTGGCGTTGCACACACACACACACACCATGCTGGCGTTGCACACACACACACACACCATGCTGGCGTTGCGCACACACACACACACACCCCCCATGCTGGCGTTGCGCACACACACACACACACCCCCCATGCTGGCGTTGCGCACACACACACACACACACACACCCCATGCTGGCGTTGCGCACACACACACACACACACACACACCCCATGCTGGCGTTGCGCACACACACACACACACCCCATGCTGGCGTTGCGCACACACACACACACACCCCATGCTGGCGTTGCGCACACACCATGCTGGCGTTGCACACACACACACACACACCATGCTGGCGTTGCACACACACACACCATGCTGGCGTTGCACACACACACCATGCTGGCGTTGCACACACACACACACCATGCTGGCGTTGCACACACACACACACCATGCTGGCGTTGCACACACACACACACCATGCTGGCGTTGCACACACACACCATGCTGGCGTTGCACACACACACACACCATGCTGGCGTTGCGCACACACACACACCATGCTGGCGTTGCGCACACACACACACATGCTGGCGTTGCGCACACACACACACCATGCTGGCGTTGCGCACACACACACACCATGCTGGCGTTGCGCACACACACACACCATGCTGGCGTTGCGCACACACACACACCATGCTGGCGTTGCGCACACACACACACCATGCTGGCGTTGCGCACACACACACACCATGCTGGCGTTGCGCACACACACACACCATGCTGGCGTTGCGCACACACACACACCATGCTGGCGTTGCGCACACACACACACCATGCTGGCGTTGCGCACACACACACACACCATGCTGGCGTTGCACACACACACACACACACCATGCTGGCGTTGCACACACACACACACACACCATGCTGGCGTTGCACACACACACACACACACCATGCTGGCGTTGCACACACACACACACACACCATGCTGGCGTTGCACACACACACACACACACACACACACACACACACACACCATGCTGGCGTTGCACACACACACACACACCATGCTGGCGTTGCACACACACACACACCATGCTGGCGTTGCACACACACACACACCATGCTGGCGTTGCACACACACACACACACCATGCTGGCGTTGCACACACACACACACACCATGCTGGCGTTGCACACACACACACACACACCATGCTGGCGTTGCACACACACACACACACACCATGCTGGCGTTGCACACACACACACACACACACACCATGCTGGCGTTGCACACACACACACACACACCATGCTGGCGTTGCGCACACACACACACCATGCTGGCGTTGCGCACACACACACACACCATGCTGGCGTTGCGCACACACACACACACCATGCTGGCGTTGCGCACACACACACACCATGCTGGCGTTGCGCACACACACACACCATGCTGGCGTTGCACACACACACACACCATGCTGGCGTTGCACACACACACACACACACCATGCTGGCGTTGCACACACACACACACACACCATGCTGGCGTTGCACACACACACACACCATGCTGGCGTTGCACACACACACACACCATGCTGGCGTTGCACACACACACACACCATGCTGGCGTTGCACACACACACACACCATGCTGGCGTTGCACACACACACACACCATGCTGGCGTTGCACACACACACACACCATGCTGGCGTTGCACACACACACACACCATGCTGGCGTTGCACACACACACACACACACACACACACCATGCTGGCGTTGCACACACACACACACACACACCATGCTGGCGTTGCACACACACACACACACACACACCATGCTGGCGTTGCACACACACACACACACACACACCATGCTGGCGTTGCACACACACACACACACACACACACACCATGCTGGCGTTGCGCACACACACCATGCTGGCGTTGCACACACACCATGCTCTACCAACTGAGCCACAGGGAATGTCAACACTGTATTTGAACTTTAAAGACCCATTATCAAATTAACATATTATTTCTGCATATTTGCAGTCACGAAACCAAGGTTATATAACTGATATTTGGACAATACAAAAATACTCAATGTGCCTGAATACACACTTGAATCGCCACACATAAGTACCCACCATCCATAACAACCCAAGTACTTAACATGTGATTGACTAATCCCTTAAATGCAACAGTGTTTGATTTCCATTATGTGGTTAACACCACAAATCCCACTGGATGAGGGTCTATTGACAGGGAGGGACAACTTGTGTTGGAGCCTGTTGTGTCAGGCCAGTGAGAGTAAGGGGAAAAGGAATGAGCTAGAAATCACAAGAATGTGAGATATACAGTCAATATATGAGAGAGTGAGAGAGTGAGAGAGTGAGTGAGTGAGTGAGTGAGTGAGTGAGTGAGTGAGTGAGTGAGTGAGTGAGTGAGTGAGTGAGAGAGAGAGAGAGAGAGAGCTCGGGCAGGCGAGAGTGAGTGGGCGCAAGCGAGAGAGAGCGGGGAGGGCGCGAGAGATGACTATTATCGATTGTTATGAAAACGTGAAAATCGCCATGCCGATTAATCGGTCGACCTCTACTCATGATATAGCATCATGATGCTTAGGTGCCGATTCTGTATGTATTGTGATTTGATACTGCAATTTTGTTTGCTATTTGATGTTCAAAACATATTGCTCACTATATGTCTGCTGCAGAGAGACGAGAGAGCATGAGAATGGAAATAAAAGCATCAGTCGTGGAAATAAAAGTGTTGAAAACATGTTGGCTCCCTATTTAAAAAAAAGGCAGAACAAGCTATAGGATGAAAAATACCAGGTACAGCCGACTAGCGCTTGCTAACGTTAACTTAAATCCATACTTGGAGACAAAGTATCAATGAAATAATATTGGTTTCTCCCCGATCAATAACCTCCACCCCCTTTACCTTTAACTATGTGACTAAGCATCATTGACCAGTACCTTAACACCGTACAGGATAGGCAGTGTGGGAGGGAGTAGCCTAAACAGTAAGAAATAGGGAGCGTTTGGGACTGACAGGCTGACACCGCCTTACCTCGACCAGCTGCATGAGGTTCTGGAAGAACTCCTCCTCGTCGATGCTGAGCTTGCCGTCGTGGTAGATGATGCGGTAGTGCTCCACCTTGCCGTCACAGCTGACACACAGGGTGTAGTCCCCGGGGTAGTTGGTGCTCTCCCTCGCCAGGAACAGACCAGTCTCTGGGGGGTAGAGGAGGCGCTCCGCCTGCTCCCGCGTTATCTTACCATGGAACCATCTGGAGATGGACACAAGAAGGAGAGAGAGGGACAGGACACAGAGATAGGGCCTTAATGGACTACAGAAATTAACATACCAAGGTCATCAAAATACATAAAAGGGCAAAAAAAGAATTTATAAGTAGAGGGGAGATCTACTCATTATTGCTAGCGTGCAATGTTGGCCATGTAACACTCATACAAAGCCCTCTATTAAAAGAGTTGATAAACAGTCAGCCATAGACAAGGTAAAGGGGACAACAGCAGTAGATCAGCATAATGTAAGGCAGTGGCATTTCTAGGCAGTTGTGCTTAGAGCAGTGGAGTGAGTCTGTGTGTCTCAAGGAACCAGTGAGAAAGTGCCTTGGCGTAAACAGGAAACGCAGACACAGAAAAACACACATGGGCAGGCAGTCAGAAACTGACACAGGCTCTGCAGTAACAGTAAAATGCAAAGCAGCTCAGGCCAGGCAAGATGCAAGGCAGGGCCTGCCAGACCTCTATTCACAGAGAGGTGAGACCTCACTGAGGAGAGGAGGCTTTTAAAGAGAACAGCACAGTGTCTCTCATCCCCTCAGAACAGTCTATGAAACCTGCCCTCGGCTGACCGCAAGGCAAGCTGCAGGACACTGGACTTAGAAAGCTCTCTTAGGGAAAACACACATGGTTCCCTTCTTTGTTTTAGTTCAAGCTATTAAACACGGCCTCCATCTCACCTCATGTACAAGATCTACAGGCTTCTACTGGATAAACCCCACCCCTTTGGATTTTTCCTTAAGATCATTCATCTCTTATCTGTAGTAGACCCTAACACAGAATCCCCCAGCAGTATGGAAACAGGAGCAGCAGGAGGTCCACAGGGGTCTCTCTGGGGGCTGGTGAGTTAAGGGTAATCAAAGTGTGTAATTGATTTACACACTTCCCTCCCTCCGTTGCCCAGCACCAAGACAGACAGAGCAGGGCCTGTGCAAAGCGGCTTAATGCGGAGGGAGGATTGAGTTGATTAGATCAGCGGAGCTGCTTCTCCATGGACAGTAGCCTCCTTAACTCCCATTAATCTGAGAGCAGGCGCCAGTAAGCCAGCAGTCAGCCAAACACTGAGTAACCAACAGCCAAAACACAGGAGGAGCACACAGGAGCTACCAGCCAAACATATGACCAACCAGTCAAACACCACAGGAGGAGCAACCAGTCAGACTATTTAATGAGGAAGCAGGGAATGTAATATGCCATTTATATGTTTCAGTTTGTGCCATTCAGTCGGGAGAACAGGCTGCTAGAAGTACGGGGGAAATAGAGTAAGGAAGGACAGTGGGGAAGGAGGTAGGAGAGACTGCAGTGAACAGGGGACGGAGGCCTTTTGCCAGTCTTCTTTAGGGTGGTGCTGTACCCCCTCTCCCTACCAACAGAGTAGATGATTACCAGCAGGTGGCAGCAGTGAGCTGTGAGGTCAAAGAGCAGCATCTCTCAGGGTGTGGAGACCAACAGACCCAAGAACACAGCTGACACTGTTAGTTATACAAGCCAACTGGGAGAGTTTTCACCAAGACATCTGTTACCAATTCATAACATAACAACCCACGTCGGACTCACACCACTAACCACTCCTCTCTGAGGGGATCCACAGGGCTGATGTATCATTGGCTGTATTTACAGCGAGTTTGCTCTCTTACAGCTGAAGGAGAGTATGAGGGCAGTGGACACCACTCAGTCCCTCCACTGGTGACCTCTACTTCATAAGGACAGCAAACCCACTCACTCCCTCTAGCCAGTTCCCTGTCCAGTGGAGTAGCCTTGCCTTTGTCCTTCCTTGTAACACTTGACTGGTCACCCTTCCCCACACAGCTTGACTGGTCACCCTTCCCCACACAGCTTGAGCTTCCCTCTGCTCAGCTGGGCAGATAAGCTCAGAAGATTGAGATGGTGGGGGAGAGAGTCTGCAGTGTGTGTGTGTGTGTGTGTGTGTGTGTGTGAGTGAGAGAGAGAGAGACACACACACACTATCAGTGTGTTTTGGTCGAACACGTTTGAGTGCAGCAACCTCAGCCTTGTGCTGTGTGTGTGTGTGTGTGTGTGTGTGTGTGTGTGTGTGTGTGTGTGTGTGTGTGTGTGTGAGAGAGAGAGATAACTCTGATTACCTCCTGGCCTCCAGTTTTATACCATTTGAATAAGTCTCATTTTTTTCCCCCTTTTGAAATAGCTGGACCTTCAGAGAGCCCGATTCAAATCGCAGCGCCACTTAGCACCACCCACATTGGCAGGCAGCCACCCAGAGAGCAGACGGGACAGAGAAGAGGTGGTAAAAAAAATAACAAATATACACTGCTCAAAAAAATAAAGGGAACACTTAAACAACACAATGTAACTCCAAGTCAATCACACTTCTGTGAAATCAAACTGTCCACTTAGGAAGCAACACTGATTGACAATAAATTTCACATGCTGTTGTGCAAATGGAATAGACAACAGGTGGAAATTATAGGCAATTAGCAAGACACCCCCAATAAAGGAGTGGTCCTGCAGATGGGGACCACAGACCACTTCTCAGTTCCTATGCTTCCTGGCTGATGTTTTGGTCATTTTCACTCTAGTGGTAGCATGAGACGGAGTCTACAACCCACACATGTGGCTCAGGTAGTGCAGCTCATCCAGGATGGCACATCAATGCGAGCTGTGGCAAGAAGGTTTGCTGTGTCTGTCAGCGTAGTGTCCAGAGCATGGAGGCGCTACCAGGAGACAGGCCAGTACATCAGGAGATGTGGAGGAGGCCGTAGGAGGGCAACAACCCAGCAGCAGGACCGCTACCTCCGCCTTTGTGCAAGGAGGAGCAGGAGAAGCACTGCCAGAGCCCTGCAAAATGACCTCCAGCAGGCCACAAATGTGCATGTGTCTGCTCAAACGGTCAGAAACAGACTCCATGAGGGTGGTATGAGGGCCCGACGTCCACAGGTGGGGTTGTGCTTACAGCCCAACACCGTGCAGGACGTTTGGCATTTGCCAGAGAACACCAAGATTGGCAAATTCGCCACTGGCGCCCTGTGCTCTTCACAGATGAAAGCAGGTTCACACTGAGCACGTGACAGACGTGACAGAGCCTGGAGACGCCGTGGAGAACGTTCTGCTGCCTGCAACATCCTCCAGTATGACCGGTTTGGCGGTGGGTCAGTCATGGTGTGGGGTGGCATTTCTTTGGGGGGCCGCACAGCCCTCCATGTGCTCGCCAGAGGTAGCCTGACTGCCATTAGGTACCGAGATGAGATCCTCAGACCCCTTGTGAGACCATATGCTGGTGCGGTTGTCCCTGGGTTCCTCCGAATGCAAGACAATGCTAGACCTCATGTGGCTGGAGTGTGTCAGCAGTTCCTGCAAGAGGAAGGCATTGATGCTATGGACTGGCCCGCCCGTTCCCCAGACCTGAATCCAATTGAGCACATCTGGGACATCATGTCTCGCTCCATCCACCAACGCTACGTTGCACCACAGACTGTCCAGGAGTTGGCGGATGCTTTAGTCCAGGTCTGGAAGGAGATCCCTCAGGAGACCATCCGCCACCTCATCAGGAGCATGCCCAGGCGTTGTAGGGAGGTCATACAGGCACGTGGAGGCCACACACACTACTGAGCCTCATTTTGACTTGTTTTAAGGACATTCCATCAAAGTTGGATCAGCCTATAGTGTGGTTTTCCACTTTAATTTTGAGTGTGACTCCAAATCCAGACCTCCATGGGTTGATAAATTGGATTTCCATTGATTATTTTTGTGTGATTTTGTTGTCAGCACATTCAACTATGTAAAGAAAAAAGTATTTAATAAGATTATTTCTTTCATTCAGATCTAGGATGTGCTGTTTAAGTGTTCCCTTTATTTTTTTTGAGCAGTATATTACCAACGTCTCCTGTCAGGCCTTTGTAACACCCCCCCCCTTCTAATGAACTAAGCACCAGTCATACCTTTATCATACAGTGAAACATGGGAACTTCTCACAGGTAAGGGCACATCTTACATGACAGAGGAGCAAGGTACTATCGTGTACTTACGGCATAAGACTGAGTTTTCCCCCTGACTTGACCCCTTCCCTTTTCTGGACGTAGTTAGCTGGGATGGTGCCCTCTCTGCCCACTGTGTTCTTCGCTTTGTACCAGTTGGGATCCTGAAATAGCAGCAGAAACACCCTTTAAAACCTGTCCCGGATAGGTGTCCCCCCCACAGGACGGTTGAGCTAACGTAGGCTAATGTGATTAGCATGAGGTTGTAAGTAACAAAACATTTTCCCAGGACATAGACATATCAGATATGTGCAGAAAGTTTAATTATTGTTCTTCTAACTGCACTGTCCAATTTACAGTAGCTATTACTGTGAAATAATACCATGCTATTGTTTGAGGAGAGTGCACATTTATGAACTTAAAAATGTATTAACAAACCAAATTAGGCAGTCTTGATACAACATTTTGAACAGAAATGCAATGGTTAATTGGAGCAGTCTAAAACTTTGCACATACACTGATGCCATCTAGTGGCCAAAATCTAAATTGTGCCTGGGCTAGAATAATAGATTATGGCCTTTCTCTTGCATTTTAAAGATGGTACAAAATAAGTTTGTCTTTTACCAGATCTAATGCGTTATATTCTCCTACATTCATTTCACATTTCCACAAACTTCAAAGTGTTTCCTTTCAAATGGTATCAAGAATATGCATATCCTTGCTTCAGGTCCTGAGCTACACAGCAGTTATATTTGGGTATGTCATTTTAGGTGAAAATTGAAAAAGGGTCCAATCCTTAAGAGGTTTTAACACAGCTGTATAACTACACAAGTCCAGCACCATAACGGTTTTACACTTACATTTTCACAGTATAGAAAGGCGAGCCTTGCTTACCCTGGTGACTCCGATTATGGTCAACACATCTCCTTTACAGAAAGGCAGGTCCTGTTCATTTGTCGACTGGAAGTTGTACTTGGCTACACACTCTGTGCCAGGCAACCATGGCACCTAGGTCAAGAGTGAAGAGGAGAAGCTGTTATAAACACAGATTGACTACAGTAAAAGGTTACAGATAGTCACAGCTTGGATGAGTGAATTGCATTTGTCATTGACACTAGGGAAAAATTCAATTGCAATAGGGTTACAATAACACATTACAATCAAATAACACGTTACTAGAAGCATTTAAAAAGGTCTACTATTCAAATCTTAAATAAGCATGCCCACTCAAAAAAATGTAGAACGAAGAACAGATATAACCCTTCGTTCGCTCCAGATGTGACCGCCCAGCACAAAAACATCCTGTGGCATACTGCATTAGCATCGAAAAGCCCCCGCGATATGCAACTTTTTAGGGAAGTTAGGAACCAATATACACAGGCAGTTAAGAAAGCAAAGGCCAGCTTTTTCAAACAGAAATCTGCATCCTGTAGCACAAACGCCAAAAGGTTCTGGGACACTAAAGTCCATGGCGAATAAGAGCACCTCCTCCCAGCTGCCCACTGCACTGAGGCTAGGAATCACTGTCACCACTGATAAATCTACGATAATTTCAATAAGCATTTTTCTACGGCTGGCCATGCTTTCCACCTGACTACCCCTACCCCGGTCAACAGCGCTGCACCCACCACAGCATCTTGCCCAAGCCTCCCCATTTCTCCTTCACCCAAATCCAGATAGCTGATGTTCTGAAAGAGTTGCAAAATCTGGACCCCTACAAATCAGCTGGGCTAGACAATCTGGACCCTCTCTTTCTAAAATTATCTACCACAATTGTTGCAACCTCTATTACTAGCCTGTTCAACCTCTCTTTTGTATCGTCTGAGATCCCTAAAGTTTGGAAAGCTGCCATCGGTCATCCCCCTCTTCAAAGGGGGTGACACTCTAGACCCAAACTGTTACAGAACTAGATCTATCCTACCCTGCCTTTCCAAAGTCTTCGAAAGCCAAGTTAACAAACAGATCACTGACCATTTCGAATCCCACCGTACCTTCGCCGCTATGCAATCTGGTTTCCGAGCTGGTCATGGGTGCACGTTTGCCCCGCTCAAGGTCCTAAACGATTTCATAACCGCCATCAATAAAAGACAATGTGCAGCAGTCTTCATCGACCTAGCCAAGGCTTTCGACTGTCAATCACCGCATTCTTATCGGCAGACTCAATAGCCTTGGTTTCTCTAATAACTGCCTCGCCTGGTTCACCAACTAGTTTTCAGATAGAGTTCAGTGTGTCAAATCGGAGGGCCTGTTGTCCGGACCTCTGGCAGTCTATGGCGGTGCCACAGGGTTCAATTCTCAGGCCGACTCTTCTCTGTATACATCAATGACGTATCATTCTCTGATCCACCTCTACGCAGATGACACCATTATGTATACTTCTGGCCCTTCTTTGGACACTGTTAACTAACCTCCAGACGAGCTTCAATGCCATACAACTCTCCAACTGCTCTTAAATGCAAGTAAAATTAAATGCATGCTCTTCAACCGATAGCTGCCCGCACGTCTAACATCACTACTCTGGACGGTTCTGACTTAGAATGTGGACAACTACAAATACCTAGGTGTCTGGCTAGACTGTAAACTCTCCTTCCAGACTCATATCAAGCATCTCCAATCCAAAATTAAATTGAGAATCGGCTTCCTATTTCGCAACAAAGCCTCCTTCACTCATGCTGCCAAACATACCCTCGTAAAACTGACTATCCTACCGATCCTAGACTTCGGCGATGTCATTTATAAAATAGCCTCCAACACTCTACTCAGCAAATTGGATGCAGTCTATCACAGTGCCATCCGTTTTGTCACCAAAGCCCCATATACTACCTGTATGCTCTCGTTGGCTGGCCCTCGCTTCATATTCATCACCAAACCCACTGGCTCCAGGTCATCTATAAGTCTTTGCTAGGTAAATCCCCGCCTTCTCAGCTCACTGGTCACCATAGCAGCACCCACCCGTAGCACGCGCTCCAGCAGGTATATTTCACTGGACACCCCCAAAGCCAATTCCTCCTTTGGCCGCCTTTCCTTCCAGTTCTCTGCTGCTAATGACTGGAACGAATTGCAAAAATACCTGAAGCTGGAGACTCATATCTCCCTCACTAACTTTAAGCATCAGCTGTCAGAGCAGCTTACAGATCATTGCACCTGTACATATCCCACCCAACTACCTCATCCCCATGTTATTTTTTTTTGCTCCTTTGCACCCCAGTATCTCTACATGCATTCATCTTCTGCACATCTATCGCTCGTGTTTAATTGCTAAATTGTAATATTTCACCACTACGTCCTATTTATTGTCCTATTTATTAGATGGGCTATGTACAGGCCACTATGGCCTTTTATTGCCTTACCTCCCTAATCTTACGTCATTTGCACACACTATGTAGACTTTTCTATTGTGTTATTGACTGTACGTTTGTTTATCCCAAGTGTAACTGTTGTTTTTGTCGCACTGCTTTTCTTTATCTTGGCCAGGTCGCAGTTGTAAATGACAACTTGTTCTCAACTGGCCTACCTGGTTAAATAAAGGTGGGGGGGTAGCTATGCTGGTTTGTCCTACACGCTGTTCAGACCATATAGCATGTGGGCCTATTCTTTAGACATTAACTGAGGCTCCTACGTCTAACCAGTGGTGTTGTGGCATCAATGTTGTAAATAACATCTTCACAGGAGTCATGGTTGCATGTTATCAGTTAGAGGCAATGACAGTACAAAGCAGCATGTGTGTGTGACACAAGGTGCGTCCAAAATGGCACCCTATTCCCTGGAGGCTCTGGTCATAAGTAGTGCACTATATAGGGAATAGGGTGGGACGCAGCCACTATCCTCATATAACCTGGAGTATTCCTGAAGCAATGCTCTACGCACAGCTCTCTGTATGTCTGATATCGTTATCGGGACACACATCCCTCAAATCATTTCCCGATAGGAGTCAAAGAGAGACGAGCGTCACAGAGGGAGCGATGTGAGAGTTATGTACTGTTGTGTGCCAAAGATAAAAATAATTTGGGTTGATAAGCAAATGTGAATATGGGGGATGCAAGGGGGTTGTAATCATGCTATGCGGCTGCTGGCAGATGAAAAGCAGAAGCACTAATGTCAGTCAGGAAATATGACACGTCAGAAAGGGGCAGGGCACATTAGAATGTGTGTGTAAGTAGGATGCGTGCGTGCATTAGTGATGCATGGGTTGACTCTTAACCTGCA
This sequence comes from Salmo trutta, assembly GCF_901001165.1. Taxonomy (NCBI): domain Eukaryota; kingdom Metazoa; phylum Chordata; class Actinopteri; order Salmoniformes; family Salmonidae; genus Salmo; species Salmo trutta. The sequence continues at coordinate 19,236,425 of NC_042985.1, forward strand.
GTCCCCGTGGCTGTATCTGCGGGGCAGGCGCGTTTAGGGTCATGACATATTGTGTGGATGAAGGGCTGGTGGGTTGAATAAATAGAAAACAACACCTTTAAAAAAAAAAGAATAAGTATAATTCTTGTGCAATTTATATCAACAGGCTACACTGGTTCTCGTTCATTATTTTAGGCTGTCAGCCTGAGCTTCTGGGCCAAACTGTACACGCCTCAAATCACCTACACGCCAATCACAAAATGCTTTTGGGAACAGGCAGAGAAAGATGGGAGTTTATTTCAATAAGAGAAAAGCGAGGGCCAGAAAAGTAATGTTTGGGAAAGCATTGGTGATGTGGTTAGAGGATAATAGCAGTGCTCTGTACAAATTTGACAGTCACAAGACTGGGGACATCAAATAGGCCTATGGCACATCAAGGGAACTGTAGCTTATTGTTCAGATGGGTTAAATGGAAATTGAAATCTGAAATCTGGACACTATAACATAGCCTTAATATTAACACCTGCAGAATTAAGCATTTCTTGCAGTAAAATGATAGGCAACATTTTTACTCAGGAACAGGAGTGGAGAAATATGATTTCTTTCTTTCATCTAAAGAGAATGCAAATGCACAGTTAGATGGCACCTCTACAGGCGGTATATTTGTTGGAATCATAAAAGCTAATAGTATTTCAACCACAAGATTTCAGTTCTGCTTGGGTGCATATTTTATCAGAAACATGTTGGGTTGTTTACATAGCTCTCTATTTCCTTTCAACAGGTCAAACTTTGCACAGAAAATCTTCTGTTTTTAGTTTAAAATAAAAAAATCCCCACACCCTAAACGTCTTTTCTCCGCAAAAGAAGCAGGGATGACAGAACTTTACCGATGTCAACAAGATAGAATGAATGCTTCAATCGATTTATGACAATATTATGGTGAGCAAGGATTTATTTAGTCTTCTAGGGCAGCGATTCTCAACTGGTGGGTGGTTATGAGTGGGTCGTAGGTGTCCCCAAATAAAAAAGGTTTTTACAAATAAAAAAAATAAAAAAATTTAATAGCTTATAACATGTATGGAAAAAATATTTACTCCAGTCTAAATGTAAACGACCAGGTAGAAAGTGCGTAGAAATTATAATGAATTTACATGTATCATCATTTCATCTCAGATGGTTTTCTTCAATCACAGTATTTTCAATATAGCGCTATTAGCAGAACTATTGTGGTCTCAAACCTGTGAGTTTATTAACCATCAAGAATATGCGCAAAATGTTACTGGGCCTCTGATTTTCACATATAGTTGGATGGGTTATTAGTAGAGGTCGACCGATTATGATTTTTCAACGCCGATACCGATTATTGGAGGGCCAAAAAAGCCGATACCGATTATTATTATGATTATTTTTTTTGTATGTATGTATGTATGTATGTATGTATGTATGTATGTATGTATGTATGTATGTATGTATGTATGTACGTACGTATGCATGCACACACACATACGTGTAACCGATGTGAAATGGCTAGTTAGTTAGCAGTTGTGCGCGCTAATAGCGTTTCAATCAGTGACGTCACTCGCTCTGAGACCTGAAGTGGTTGTTCCCCTTGCGTTGCAAGGGCCGTGGCTTTTGTGGCGCGATGGGTAACGATGCTTCGTGGGGTGTCAGTTGCTGATGTGTGCAAGGGTCCCTGGTTCGAGCCCAGGTTGGGGCGAAGAGAGGGACGGAACCTACACTGTTACATTGTTGCTGTTGACCCGGATCATTGGTTGCTGTGGAAAAGGAGGAGGTCAAAAGGGGGGTGAGTGTAACCGATGTGAAATGGCTAGTTAGTTAGCGGTGGTGCGCGCTAATGGCGTTTCAGTCAGTGACGTCACTTGCTCTGAGACTTGAAGTAGGGTTTCCCCTTGCGTTGCAAGGGCCGCGGCTTTTGTGGCGCAATGGGTAACGATGCTTCGTGGGGTGTCAGTTGTTGATGTGTGCAAGGGTCCCTGGTTCGAGCCCGGGTTGGGGCGAAGAGAGGGACGGAACCTACACTGTTACATATATACACACACACACACACACACACACACACACAGCTCTGAAGTGACAACGATACTGAAGAGTCTGCTTAGGAGACAAATACTCTCAACTGTTTGAATAATAAAAATAGAGTTTAAGTTACCTGTGATGAATGCTGAAAACAAAAACGGTCATTTCTATATGCAGGAAATCCTATTTTAATAATGGGCATGGTAAGAATTGACTACCAAAGTGCGAGTCACAATTCCCATGACACCTAGTAAAATCTGAAAAGCGGTTCCTTCATTTATTCCATAGGATATTTTTAGATTAACTTAAAATAAGGTCTGTGTTTGGTTTAGGCTTACACCACCTTGCCAATTTTATAATTGTGTAGATATCCATAGGATATAACTCTGATCAATATAAGCGAAGATAAAAATTGTAGAGTGGATTTATGAAAATATGTTGACAAACGTTACCTAGTGAGATTTACACGGGTACCAAAACGCCGAGGCGGTTTAAGCACAAAACACAGACCTTATTTGAAGTAGACATTCTCTATGGAAGACATGAACAGTAAAATAACGAAGGAACCCCTTTCAGGTTCAGCCGCAAGTTATTACAGGAATTATGACACGTCGACTTTCTCTCTAAACCATATATCTTTGACTATTACGAGCCTGCTGCTGCCTACAACCGCTCAGTCAGACTGCTCTATCAAATCATAGACTTAACGATAATATAATAAACCTTAGGTCATTAATATGGTCAAATCCGGAAAACATTATTCTTTCAGTGACATACGGAACCTTTCCGTATTTTATCTAACGGGTGGCATCCATAAGTCTAAATATTCCTGTTACATCGCACAACCTACAATATTATTTCATAGTTCCGTAAAATTCTGGCAAATTAGTTCGCAACGAGCCAGATTCTGTATACCCTGATTCTGCGTGCAACGAATGCAAGAGAAATGACAATTTCACCTGGTTAATATTGCCTGCTAACCTGGATTTCTTTTAGCTAAATATGCAGGTTTAAAAATATATACTTCTGTGTATTGATTTTAAGAAAGGCATTGATGTTTATGGTTAGGTACAGTCGTGCAATGATTGTGCTTTTTTTTTCTCGCAAATGCGCTTTTGTTAAATCATCCCCCGTTTGGCGAAGTCTGCTGTCTTTGATATGAAGAAATAGACGTCACAGTTAGCAACGAGCCAGGTGGCCCAAACTGCTGCATATACCCTGACTCTGTTTGCAAGAGAAGTGACACATTTTCCCTAGTTAAAAGAAATTAATGTTAGCAGGCAATATTAACTAAATATGCAGGTTTAAAAATATATACTTGTGTATTGATTTTAAGAAAGACATTGATGTTTATGGTTAGGTACACGTCGGAGCAAAGACAGTTCTTTTTCGCGAAGGCGCACCACATCGATTATATGCAAAGCAGAACAGGCTAGATAAACTAGTAATATCATCAACCATGTGTAGTTAACTAGTGTTTATGATTGATTGATTGTTTTTTTATAAGATAAGTTTAATGCTAGCTAGCAACTTACCTTGGCAACGTAAAGCAGGTGGTTAGAGCGTTGGGCTAGTTAACGCAAGGTTGCATCCCCAAGCTGACAAGGTAAAAATCTGTCGTTCTGCCCCTGAACAAGGCAGTTAACCCACCGTTCCCAGGCTGTCATTGAAAATAAGAATGTGTTCTTTAACTGACTTTCCTAGTTAAAATTTAAACATTTAAAAAATAACAGCAAATCGGTGGCCAAAAATACCGATTGTTATGAAAACTTGAAATCAGCCCTAATTAAAAATCGGCCATTCCGATTAAATCGATCGACCTCTAGTTATTAGCAATTGCGAGCAGGGGTGAACAAACAGCTGACTTGCGTACTACTAGCATGTGCCTCTCACCTGGATCCCAGACATGGTAAAGGGGGTGGGAGGGGGGGGGGCAGCGGGTGAGGTGTCCTCAGGCAGGTGTCACCGGTCAGCTGGTACCATCAGAGCTGCAGGACAACAGAAGAGAAGATAGTCAATCACCACGTATTGTGGTTCCCTCTGACAGATTAACACCACACTGGAACAGGTTCTATGCTCAGCCTGGTAGACAACCACATGTGGTCTGGTCAGTAAGCAGAAGAGAACCAGATTCAAAATGTTACTCTGGTTAGTTCTGTTAAACAGATTCAATCTGCATGTCAACTCAGCCGCTGTGAATAAGCTTCACATGCAGAGGAAAAATAGCCTACTGTCACTACCTTGTTTCTCAACCAAGGTGCATGAACACTGGCACATACTCATCTACTGCAAACAAAATACAGTTAATGTACTGTTATAGACTGCAATAATAGCCTACATACTAGAATTAGTGAAATAGGCCAAAAAAAATGAAGACTCCTCTATGCAGATAAGCATTTCTGAGCACTAATAATTGCACCTCTCCACGGTGACCTTCAGAGCGAGGTGAATGCAGGAGTTGATCCTCCCAAAGGAAATGAAGCCTCCCTCTGTCTGTTGTCCACTGCTCTGATCTCTAAAGCTAAACCCACCACTTTCTCAGCTCATCTGTGTCAGGCCAAGCTCTGTGCTGTGACAGCTGAATGATCGGTATTGGCTGGAAGTAGCCTACCCTACAGTGTTCCTACCTACAGTAGACAGGCAGTTGGAGAGAGCAGTATTTAGGCTAGGCTACAGTATGGTCTGTATCAGCTGCATCTAGGCTACAGTAGTGAGCAGTATGATCTGTTTTGGCTGGATCTAGGCTATAGTATGCAGGCAGAACACAGCAGATGCCGGGCCTGAAGCGTGTCTCTGTCCCTGAAGATGAGGAAGAGGAGGAGGCCAGAGAAAAGACTGGAGGCACACGACAAGGCCATACAGTTCATGCTGCATCAGACAAAGGCACACACGGCATGGCCAATTCACCACAGGAGGGCCAGTACTGCCCCCCTCAACCTCATCCACTGCCCCCCTCAACCTCATCCACTGCCCCCCCCCTCAACCTCATCCACTGCCCCCCCCTCAACCTCATCCACTGCCTCCCACTTCAGACCGGCCGAGAACAGGAAGTGAAGGGGAACTGGAAGTGGCTGACTCATATTTTCCGATGGCTTGGTGTGGTGGTGGAGGGGTCAGAACACCATTAATGTACTGTAGAGTTCTAGAACCATTAAAATGATGCATGTCTCATCCATACAGCAACTACGGTGCATCAATGGCTCACAGCAGGGCACTGCTAGTCCTATATCCTGTGTTAAAACAGGAAGTTGGCTAACTGCAGACTGCTGCAGATCTGTATGCAAACTGACAGAGCCAAATATAGCAGCTCTGGTATACCCAGAGGCCATCCACTTTTCTATTTGCCATTCTTAGTGTCAGTCAGTGCAAAGGGAAAGCATCACCCCAAAACCTGTTGTTTTTAATAATAAATGCACATCTCTAATCTAGCCTACTTCCATCGTCCTCGAAGAGGGACTGAATATCCTCCTCACTTCAGTGTCAGTCAGCATATGTGAGTGAAACAGCCATATTCCATCATCTATTGCTCCTATAGTGCTGGTGAAAGGAGATGATTCAACACAGAGCTGGTGAGGAAATCCAGGCAAGGTTTCTGAACCAAGGTAGGAAGGCTGATTGCATCTGAGAAATGAGCTCAACTCCAGCAGCAGTGCTGACGTACTGAGGTCAAAGACAGATGCTTAGCACCCACTCAGCAAGTCTAGTTCACTGAGGTGCCTACACACACACAGCCATGTGAGTGATGCTCTATACCTCCGAGAGCAATTTTCTCCTTTCCCACTCACTCATCCCTCCATTCTTTTCAGCTCTCGCAGGCTCCCTGCTGATATCGCTACCATGGAAACCCACAGTGATGTAACACACACACTATACAACCATGATCACTACCTTTTCATATAGCAGAACACTCCTTTCTCTGCTGAGTTCAATGACAGTCATTAGGTGCTCCATTTAGGCTATGTTCACACTAGGTCTACATCAATTCATTCACAGAGCCAAGAAATACTCCTGAGAAAGAGACACCGTACGACAGACAACCATAAATAAACCACATTTTACAAGCACAGCGCTCTGCTGCACTATCTAGAAAAACTTTACACCACTCTCCAGTAAGTGTAAAAAACAAATCTGTGAAAGGAAAACCAACAATCCAAAACCTCTCAGTACGCTTCTCTAGCCATCTAGTGTTGAATGAACACAGACATCGATAGTATCCACAGAAAATCTATTACTTCTACCATGTCATGCTTATGTGTAGTCAACAAGCACTAAGCAAGTAGGTACTGTCTGTCTGTCTGTCTGTCTGTCTGTCTGTCTGTCTGTCTGTCTGTCTGTCTGTCTGTCTGTCTGTCTGTCTGTCTGTCTGTCTGTCTGTCTGTCTGTCTGTCTGTCTGTCTGTCTGTCTGTCTGTCTGTCAGAAGAGCCTCCCCAGACGGACAGCATTGCTTCGGCTACATGTGAAGTCTTCTTCAGGTGGAGAGAGATCATTCTGCTTGTGCAGTCAGCCTGCGACTGATTGTTTTCCTGTGCTGGCTGAAGTCTCCATGGCTGCAGCTGGTCGGAAGTGAACAGTAATTCACACTTTCAAAAACAACCACACAATCATGATTAGGCCTACAGTATCTAACAACTATGCCAGTGAGAGACAAAAAGTGTTGATATGTGCCACATTGTGAAAATTCTAATTAGTAAGCTAATGTTTCTCAACAGCATATGCATGACAGGTTGCGCCAGGTAGAAATGGATGGTGCACAGAGGTGAGTTCACATTTCAGAACTCAACTCTCTTACATGACCCGAGTGTCTGGCAGTGGTGGTCGGTGCCATTCTAGATTAGGAAGGACTTTTTTTTTTACTGAGCATGGCCTTATTTCTATTAAAGCATATTGGCTGACTGTCATTCATATTCCATATCAATGAAATATCAATAGGTTTAGGTTACTAAATTATCTAAATTTGCCCTATACCCATCATGAGGTTGCTACAACGTAGCCTACAAATGAAAGTTCATAACATGGGTGAGGAGACAAAATTGGAGTAATCAAGGTGAGACAGAGACACATTCAATACCACCTTGAACACTTGCCTGCATCTAGCTGATATGGGGTGTAATCATTAGTCGAAACAGTTGCAAAATGAAACAAAAACAAGTGTATTACACAAATTCAGTTAGGTCACTCCCAATTTCATTGCGTTCGCTTCCATTTAAGAAATGTTTTGCCACAGAATTGGCAGAATGAATACACCCCTGATTACTGTCACACACAGTTCACTTTCATAGCAGCCAAATACAGCATCATTACTATGCGCGTTGTACTGTATAATTCCTCCTTTCACCTTCGCTTGTAGCCTTCAGAGCACAACACGACAGCTGTTTGTGACCAGGCACAAATACTTTTCCAAGCCAAACCGTCATAACATAACCGCTACACAGCCTATTCAAAAATAAAAAATAAATTTAAAAAAAAAAAAATCGGGACGCAATACTTTTTCCATGGCAAAAAAACTAAAACACTAAGCAGACCAAATTCTTTGGTCCTTTAAAAACCTGCTGTATGTAAAATAGTGTGTTATAGGTTGGAAAATAAATGACTCTGGATGACAATGTTTTCCTAAAGAAGTTAAATCCACTTAGTTTCCTTGCTACAATACTAATGATATCAAAACTGATATCATCCCAGCCCTAGTTGTAACCATATTAACATTATAGTCAACCAAATACAACTTACATGTTAGTAATCCCACAGTACAGTGTACTACAAGCAGTTACAACGGCAGGCCCCGGTGGCAATAAATAAAACCGAAAGCTTACCTTGGCCTCACTTGGAAGAGTTGCAGTGTTGGAAAGCCTTAGCCAGCTAGTGAACATAAACAGCATTCTTCTCTGTTTGAGTCTGGTTGTTGAGTAGCTTAAATTAAACTGCATTAGTTGGTAAACTAAAAAATATATAGCTAGATCTCCCTCTCTGCCTCTTCTCCTTAAATTGTTCTAAACTGTTCAACTATCATCTTTCTGAGTCAACTACTCACCACAATTTATGCACTGCAGTGCTAGATAGCTATAGCTTATGGTTGCAGTACTAGATTAATTCTCTGATCCTTTGATTGGATGGACAAGATGTTAATTCATACTGCAAGGTGTCTGATTGGCTGGATGACTTCCTAAAGAAGTCATCATAATTACTGTGAAAGTCTACGGAAGGGGATGAGAACCATGAGCCTACTAGTTGTTTAAGTCAATGTACCCAGAGGAGGCTGTCCTCCAGCTACACCATGGTGCTACCATAGAGGGTGCTGTTGAGGCTACTGTAGAAATTCTTGCAAAACAGTGTGTTTTAATCAATTATTTGGTGACATGTGAAAGTTGATGTTATGTTGGGAGGAGGTTCATGGTAAGCTCAGAGGTTGCAGGTGTGTTGGTGTGTGCTGGGCCTGTAGCACAGAGTTGGTATTGTAGAGTTAACTGGCAGCAAAGAAAGGTGCAGGGAGAAATATGGAAATGTGACATACTGACTATGTAAATACAGAGCAACAGCTCACACTACAGTACACACACAGCTCAGTGGAGTGGTCCGATGTAGACGAGACAAGTGCACAACCAATGACTCAATAGTTTAGTTTCTATTGATTAGCCTAACCACAAAAATCACAAGATATGTGACCTATGTTCTATGAAACATGATGTCATTGCATAGAGTATGGAAGTCACAAGTGCTATGCACACAAGTGAGATATCATTAGTCTCTTTGCACAGAGGCATAGTGTAAACAATTCTATGGTGAAAAGCACAGTAAGTCCAGTGTCGTGACTGGTGTCCTCACAGCATCTACTTTCTACTAGCCTTAGCCTAACTGAGTGAGGAGAACTGAACATGGACCCTCCCTTTGCAGAGCAGAGTGGAAGTTTGAGGTAATGTGCTCTGTTTGGAGTGTCGGCGGTTCTAAAGCAGGGCCCAGACAGACTGTATCTGGCAGCTAAATTGCTGCAGTCAGACAAGGTCCAGCTGTCACGGTGTTGTCTGCTGCCGCTCTCCTACAGTCCTTAGCAGCAGGAACCAGGAAGTGGGCTACAATTAGTGCTAGCGCAGTGAGACACGATGTGCCCTGAGATAGAGCAGACTGGCTCCCGGAGTCTAAAAAGCCCTTCTGTTCATCTGTCTGCCCTAATCCTGTGTCCCACTGCCCCAGCAGCACTGCAGAGCAGAGAGAACAGACAAATGGCACAACATGGGCTCATGAGTCACATGGCACTTCCACGACAGGACCAGGTCAGCACCCCTACCACAGAGAAGACAGACAGGTGACTCTGTATATCTCACATGGCAATTTCTCTGGCAAAATACTGTTTTAAATGCTGTCCCCATTACACCATTCAGTGCTGGCAAGCTTCTCTCAGGCTAGGTGTTTGTCAACATCTACATAAAAAGGCACCACAAGGGACACACTATACTAACAATTGGGTTAGTTTCCGTCCAAAAATAGAATACACAAGCCTTTGATTGTGGGGAATACACAAAGCTAACAATGGAACAAGTGCAACAGTGAGAAGAGAATGATATTTGAGTGAAGTGATCAGCCTAGATCTGGACTCCTCTGTTCAAGGCGAACAGAGCCGATACGTTATGCGATTAAATAGTGTGATTTGATATCCAAACATATTGCTCACTGCTGCAGAGAAACGAGATACAAAGTTTTGATCTGTCATGGAAATACAAGTGCTGAAAAGATGTTGGTTCCCCATTTAAAAATAATATGGAGAACAAGCTACAGGATTCAACATACCAGAGTTTGAGGACGTACAGCCGACTGACTACCTTTACCTAGCAAAAAAAACAAATATATATTTTATTTAGCCTAGGCTATATACAGTTGAAGTCAGAAGTTTACATACACTTAGGTTGGAGTCATTAAAACTCATTTTTCAACCACTCCACAAATTTCTTGTTAACAAACTATAGTTTTGGCAAGTCGGTTAGGACATCTACTTTGTGCATGAAACAAGTAATTTTTCCAACAATTGTTTACAGGCAAATTATTTCACTGTATCACAATTCCAGTGGGTCAGAAGTTTACATACTCTAAGTTGACTGTGCCTTTAAACAGCTTGGAAAATTCCAGAAAATGATGCCATGGCTTTAGAAGCTTCTGATAGGCTAATATACATTATTTGAGTTAATTGCAGGTGTACCTGTGGATGCGTTTCAAGGCCTACCTTCAAACTCAGTGCCTCTTTGCTTGACATCATGGGAAAATCAAAAGAACTCAGCCAAGACCTCAGAAAAATATTGTAGGCCTCCACAGGTCTGGTTCCTCCTTGGGAGCAATTTCCAAACACCTCAAGGTACCACGTTCATCTGTACAAACAATAGTACGCAAGTATAAACACCATGGGACCATGCAGCTGTCATACCGCTAAGGAAGGAGAGGTGTTCTGTCTCCTAGAGATAAACATACTTTGGTGAGAAAGGGAATATCAATCCCAAAACAGCAACAAAGAACCTTGTGAAGATGTTGGAGGAAACAGGTACAAAAAGTGTCTATATCCACAGTAACACGAGTCCTATATCGACATAACCTGAAAGGCCGCTCAGCAAGGAAGAAGCCATTGCTCCAAAACTGGCATAAAAAAGCCAGACTACGGTTTGCAACTGCACATGGAGACAAAGATCGTACTTTTTGGAGAAATGTCCTCTGGTCTGATGAAACAAAAATAGAACTGTTTGGCCATAATGACCATCGTTATGTTTGGAGGAAAAAGGGGGAAGCTTGCAAGCCGAAGAACACCATCCCAACCGTGAAGCACAGGGGGTGGCAGCATCATGCTGTGGGTGTGCTTTGCTGCAGGAGGGACTGGTGCACTTCACAAAATAGATGGCATCATGAGGACGGAAAATGTGGATATATTGAAGCAACATCAGTCAGGAAGTTAAAGCTTGGTCGCAAATGGGTCTTCCAAATGGACAATGACCCCAAGCATACTTCCAAAGTTGTGGCAAAATGGCTTTAGGACAACAAAGTCAAGGTATTGGAGAGGCCATCACAAAGCCCTAACCTCAATCCTATAGACCATTTGTGGGCAGAACTGAAAAAGCGTGTGTGAGCAAGGAGGCCTACAAACCTGACTCAGTTACATCAGCTCTGTCAGGAGGAATGGGCCAAAATTCAAACAACTTATTGTGGGAAGCTTGTGGAAGGCTACCCGAACCATTTGACCCAAGTTAAACAATTTAAAAAGGGAATGCTACCAAATACTAATTGAGTGTATGTAAACTTCTGACCCACTGGGAATATGATGAAAGAAATAAAAGCTGAAATAAATCATTCTCTCTACTATTATTCTGACATTTCACATTCTTAAAATAAAGTGGTGATCCTAACTGACCTAAGACGGGGAATTTTTACTAGGATAAAATGTCAGGAATTGTGAGAAACTGAGTTTAAATGCATTTGGCTAAGGTGTATGTAAACATCCGACTTCAACTGTAGACACACGGAGTCAAACTATCAATATAATCCAAAATATTGTGATGTGCAACTGTATATCAATCCCCCCCATCACTAATAAATTCCCCATCCTCTTTTCCATTTGTAGAAAAACATGGTGTTGAGTGAGCGTGTCAGAAAGTCTCACATGAAAGACAGGAAGGAGCAGTATGCACTTGAGTATAGTACAGTATGTCATGCAGAAGAAATGGAGGGTGTTGATCTGAGTGAATGTGTAGCCTATTTTGACAGCACAGTAATAGAAGGTGAAAGGCAGCAAGAATCCCCTTCAGAAGCTGCTGTTAGCAGCAGAGCCACAGCAGCTCTCTTAGCTGTGGTCTCAATCGCAGCACATACAGGCAATTTGGTAATCTCATGCTATTTATAGCCTCTGCATATCCAGGCAAAGTGAGACTGCATTCATTTTCATAATTGCATACATTAAGTGTGTGTGTGTGTGTACGTACATACGTATGAGGGGATTTTCTCCGCCCACAGGATGTCAGAGATGCCACAAAGGACATTCTGGGGAAGGTGAGCAGACAGCTAGAAAATAGGGAGGGGGTAGAACCCCTAGTTGTCAAGCAGCGTGGAGGCAGAGGGGAGGAGTGGACTGGAGTGATGAAGGAGTCCCTTGAACAGAGACAAATCGAGGCAGAAGGAGCTAGAGCAATGAAAGGGGATTTGGGAGGCTGAGACAGTGTGAGAGTGAGTGAGAGTGTGAGAGAGAGAAATGACTGAGCTCGGTCCTGACAGCAGGTTACCGGCACTAGCAGCCAAATAGACTGCTGCAGTGTCTTAAACACGCAGAGAAGCAGTCTGCCTGCCTCAGTCAATGTGCCTCACTGCACAGCTCCCCACTCCGTCTACAGGTGAAGCCAGAGTAATAGGTGACAAAGAGCCTCATCACACACAGCAATGAGAGGGTTCAGCAGAGCAGGGTCCTGGTACAACAACGCAAATCACTCATCTCCAACTGACAGACTGTGGCAGGGGAGAGTGAAGGAAGAAGAGTGACAGGAAATACAAAGGAGAGAACAGAGGAAGTGAGGGAGACGAACAGAGAGATGAGAGGTTGTGGGGTGAAGGGCTGTCCCGTGCTGCTGTGGTAAAGGCTTCAGGGCTGCAGTGACAGTGAGTCCTTTACATTTTAGTAATTTAGCAGAAGCTCTAATCCAGAGCGACTTAACAGTAGTGAATGCATACATTGTCATACTTTTCCGTACTGGTCCCCTGTGAGAGTTGTTTCACTCTGACACCAAACATGAATAATGGAGCCACACCCGGCGGCCATCGGACCTTACTGTACACCAGCCAGCACTGCAAATAGTCACACACACACAGCTAGCCTGTGAATAATAAACAGACTTGCATTAGCACCCTCCACAGAGACTCACATGTACGCTCACACAGAGAGTGGAATTGAATTCTCTTCCTCATATATCCTCTAAAGATATAGGCTAGGCTCCTGATGAGACAAAAAAGGCAATTGTGGTAGGCTACAATTCATGAATATCTTCTGATATTATCTTTGTCTCACAGAAAGAGATTATGTCAATAAAGATATTCAACAAATGAAAAGCAGAATAAATAACATCCTTCATTGTAATGAAGGCAATGAATTCTTGATAGGGAAATGAGAATGGTCATATTGTGCAGACATTAGGGTTTAGTGAGGGCAAGACAGCAAGTCCTGGAGCTCCAGGTCAGGACAGTGTGCTGAAGTGTGTTCTGTCTCCTCGTCTCTACATATGGCCTAGATTCACCCAGCTCACATCAAGTCACATCACACTGTCACACAGCCAGAAAGACACGCTGGCATCATATACTTTTGTATTCAGTTCTTTTCTTAACAACTTTATATGAGTGGAGCTGTGAAGAGCTCATCTCAGAGGCAAACCATTCATCATTACTGATATAAAGAATCCTTCTCCCAATGACATACCACACAGGGCTGCATACTGTCTCAGAGGTGCCAAGGCGCCAAGCAATGTGTGGACAAGTCTTCATTAGAATATCAAGCAACCAACATTAAGAAACACTTATTTAACAAAATGAGGGCAAGAAAGCAAGCAGGTGTCTCAATGCTCAAGGGTGTGAAGACAGGTAGGGTTGGAGAGAACTTAAAACATGTCCAACAGTGGTAAAATCAAAGCCATCTTATCCTACGCCCACTGACTACATTATAAAGTGACTAGTGGCAGGCAGAATTGATCCCATTAAGAGGAGTGTGCAGAGATAAGAGGGATAGGCTACATGAGAGATTCCCCTGATAGGCTGAGAAATGGAGTGTGTGCTGCACCAAGAGGCCTCTTTTTGTCTGACCTGCATAAAAAGAGGCCATCAGAGATAAGGGGTGTGTGTGCGTGAAAATCTATGAGATCATAGGCCTAGTGAGAGATGCCTAGAGAGGATTTCTGCAAAGTAAACTGCAAATGTTTGCAGAGGCAGCAGTTGCAGGGAGCCCTGTGGAGCAGAGAGCAGAGACAAGGCCAACAGGTTGTTTATGACTGTACAATAGCCTCATATACTGTGGGTGAAGATAACCTCATGCACAAACACTGGTCCAGACTTAAACTCAACATAAATACAGGTCATTGGCATTTCCATGTCTATGATGGAACCATAGCTAGACTGTTAGCTATGTGCTTTGCAATGCGGTTAGATCAATTTAGTCACATACACATGGATGGGAGATGTTATTGCGAGTGTAGCGAAATGCTTATGCTTCTAGATCCGACAGTGCAGCAGTATCTAACAGGTAATAACAATTCCACAACAAAACCTAATACACACAATCCAGTAAAGGAATGGGATATCTAAAAATATATGGACGAGCAGTGACAGATCGGCTAAGATGCAAGACAGTGTAGGATACAGTATATGCAAGATATGTAAACATTCTTAAAGTGGCGTTATTAAAGTGACTAGTGTTCCATTTATTAAAGAGGCCAATGATATTAAGTCCAAGTGGGCAGCCGCCTCTCTGTGCTAGTGATGGCTGTTTAAGAATCTGATGGCCTTGAGATTGAAAAACAGCTTCTCTCTCTGTCCCAGCTTTGATGCATCTGTACTGACCTCGCCTTCTGGATGGAAGCGGGATGAACAGGCAGTGGCTCGGGTGGTTATTGTCCTTGATTATCTTTTTTACCTTCCTATGACATCGGGTGTTGAAGGTATCCTGGAGGGCAGGTAGTTTGTCCCCGGTGATGCGTTGTGCAGACCGCACCACCCTCTGGAGTGCCCTGTGGTTGTGGGCGGTGCTGTTGCCGTACCAGGCGGTGATACAGCCCGACAGGATGCTCTCAATTGTGCACCTATAAAAGTTAGTGAGGGTTTTCAGTGACAAGCCAATTTTTTTTCAGTCTCATGAGGATGAAGAGGCGCCGCTGCGCCTTCACCACACTGTGTGTGCGTGGGCCATATCGGTTTGGTGATATGTACACCGAGGAACTTGGAAGCTTTCCACCTTCTCTACTGTGGTCCCGTCGATGTGGAAAGGGGGGTGCTCCCTTTGAGGTTTCCTGAAGTCCACGATCATCCCTTTTGTTTTACTGACATTGAGTGGTTATTTTCCTGACACCACACTCCAAGTGCCCTCACCTCCCCCCTGTAGGCTATCTCGTCGTTGTTGGTAATCAGGCCTACTACTGTAGTGTCGTTTGCAAACGTGATGATTGAGTTGGGAGGCGTGCATGGCCACGTAGTCATGGGTGAACAGGGAGTACAGGTGGGGGCTGAGAATGCACCCTTGTGGGGCCCCAGTGTTGAGGATAAGCGAAGTGGAGGTGTTGTTTCCTACCTTCACCACCTGGGGGCGGCCCGTCAGAAAGTCCAGGACCCAGTTGCACAGGGCAGGGTCGAGAACCAGGGTCTCAAGCTTAATGATGAGTTTGGAGAATACTATGGTGTTGAATGCTGAGCTGTAGTCAATGAACAGCATTCTTACATAGATATTCCTTTTGTCCAGATGGGATAGGGCAGTGTAATGGCGATTGCATCATCTGTGGACCCATTGGGGCAGTAAGCAAATTGAAGTGGGTCTAGGGTGACAGGTAGGGTGGCGGTGATATGATCCTTGAATAGTCTCTCAAAGCACTTCATGATGACAGAAGTGAGTGGTACGAGGCGAAAGTCATATCTACTACTCTCTCCCCTCTTTTCAAACATAAGCAAACGGAACAAAACGGGATGGGCGCCTACCTGAATAGAAACTAGTTTTCGGGGCAAAACATTTAACTGTTTGGACAAACGATAACACCCCAGCCAGGTCAGGCCCAGCAGAGGTCAAAGTCCAGGGAAACACGAGCCATGGAGCAGGAGCAAAGAGTAGCATCGCATGGCAGAGGTTAGGGTGCTGGTAACCCTAGCCTACACAAATGTAAGATTCATTTAGGATAACCCTAAATCTCAATATTGATCCATAGGTAAAAGGGATCTGGGTACATCCCACTGTGAGGACCTCTAATGCACTGCTCCATCTGAAACCATTCAACTAAGCTACATGAAGGCAGGAGCTACTCCTGAAGCATTTAAACACAGAATCTCACTGCCGATTGGTACTTATGACACTAGGAGGCCGTTCCTTCTCTTGCTAGAACAAAAGTGGTACCTGCTGTGCGCCAACCCAATAGCAAAGACCCTACGGATTCTACTTTTAGGATCGCAATGCTCGTCAGTGGCCAACAACTCGACTTTGAGCCAATTAAAGATCACAAAACTCCACGTGGGGAGCCAACAAAAATATATATTTTTTAAATTTAAAAAATAAGGGCATTTTCACCATACATCTACAGATGAGCCAGTCACACTTAATATGCAATGTAGGCCATAGGATGGTAGCTTGCAAAGTGCACAGACGCAATGCACAATACACCATCTACTTCCTCCAAGCTAGCTAACCACTGTAGCTAGTATTGACATAATTAAATCACAATGGATTAGCTAGTTTCCATTAAAACAGCTGCCTGTGTCAGCTAGCTAAGGACACTGCACTGTTGTTCTAGCTAGCGAACATGCTAACATTAGCAAGCTAGCTAAACATTTGGCTATGGGCTGGCACCGGCAATATGGGATTACGGAGAAAAAAAAAGCAACATTAGCGCAGATAGCTTGGAATCTAGACCATAAGCACAGATAGGCATTGCCAAACAACGCTACTGCAACCTTCTGGTTTGGAGTATTAACAAGGCTGAGTGGCTGACGAATTCCAAGGTCTTTGCTGTGTGAACACAAAAAAGGGATTGACCACCGACACTCTGTTCAGAGGTGCTAAGTACTGTCGGCAGGCAAATGTTTGACAATCCTACCGGTGTGTCTGAGCTTTAATACTCACCCAAACTCTACCCGAGTCCCTGCCTCACCACAATGAGGTTAATATTGCAAAACAAACCAACCAACACCTAACAGGGTCAGAACATGCAGAATGACTGTCTGGCACATTATAACATTCCCCAGAGGCTCAGAGGAGTTGGTTGGGGAGAAACTAGTGATGGCAGGGGTTTATTTTCCCCAAAGCCGACCCTGATACAGTAACGCAAAGGCCTGGAGAGATGCAGCAGCTACGCAGCCTGTCAGCAGAATGACGTACGTGTGTGTGTGTGTGTGTGTGTAAAGAGCAGAGCAGCACTGTTCAGACTGGACATCAGCTCTCCATACCAGGTGGCCTGTCCAATAACAGACATAAACCACTACAAGAGCAGTGTCTGACAGTCAACTCATTTCCTGAAGCTACTATTCTTAGACACAGGAAACTGAATTGGCATACTCAGAATTGAAGATGTTCCAGGAGTTGAGTGTGAAGTAGTAACAATTACTGCAAATAGTAATTATAGCTATTTTTGCAGTGTTAATGACACTGCTAGTTGACACACTCAGCACCCCAGTCAAGGACTGAAGAGAGCTTTGAGAGAATTAAACTCGTGCTGCTTTTCTTAGTAATAAGGGTGAGAATACAACATGGCTGTACAGTGGAAGGCTTTCACAAAGAACATGACCAGCCCCACACCATAGCAGAGTAGTCTGAAAGATAGAGACTACAGACAAGCACATCACTAAGCATGCAGACTACCAGAGCAATCATCCTCCTTTAGTATCAATCAATAGCTGATGCAAGTTCCTCTCGTTTTCCAGAAACCGTTCTCATGTCTGAGCTCTTGTCTTGGTACATCCTGATTGGCCAGCTAGCCCTTGGATGAGGGCTGCCTTTGGCCTGCTGTTGAGTCAAACGTGCTACATCAAGTTCAGAGGTGACTTGCAAGCTGATAAAATCCTTGAAATCATCTGCTTTCAGGAAGTAAACCTTGCCTATAACCTGCATAAGGTAAAACTGTTAAAAGAGTTCATCAATCTAGACTTTTGTAAGTGTCTACTGATCCATTGTTGAGAATTCCTCTGTCTTTGATGCTGGTTGTTATTTGAAGGCCTAAATTCCATCAAACAGCAGATGAAAGTAGATGGCTTCCCCACTGAGACAGATGTATCATCTAGGACTTATCCCGTGTTCCATACAAACAGGTCAGTCTGTCAACAAGTGTAGTTAGGCTATATGAGTCTACCCCCCACGGCCCCATCAGTTACATAACAACCAACATCATTTTCTCTCCCTTTCATTGAGGGCTCAAAATCCAAAGTTAGGCATCTACAATAGAGCTGCTCCTAGGGAAGTCCGGGGACAGCAGGGGAAACCCCAGGCTAAAGTACAGGACAGGCAAGCAGCATACATCTCTTCCCTGCAGTGACTTCACAACACTTCCTGCTAGCTAGGTGACCACAGGGCCAGAACAACCTCAGCTCTGTGTGGACAAGACAATGAGGGTCACGTATTAATACCACATCCCCAACAGAAATAGGCCAAACAGACTAAGCCCCCAGTCCACAGCAATTTGACAAAACACTTCTGTACACTCAATATGGCTGATGTGCAGGCTAGGCCTAGCTACTGACACGACATTTCTATGATATGCCCGCTCCCAGATCAAATGCCACGATCAGAGTCTACGATGCCAAACAAGGGTCAGGCCATCATCCACCATCAATTTAACAGCCAGCCAGTCAGGTTAGCCAGCCACAGCCAGTCAGGTTAGCCAGCCACAGCCAGCCAGGTTAGCCAGCCACAGCCAGTCAGGTTAGCCAGCCAGGTTAGCCAGCCAGGTTAGCCAGCCAGGTTAGCCAGCCAGGTTAGCCAGCCAGGTTAGCCAGTCAGGTTAGCCAGTCAGGTTAGCCAGTCAGGTTAGCCAGTCAGGTTAGCCAGTCAGGTTAGCCAGCCACAGCCACTCAGGTTAGCCAGCCACAGCCACTCAGGTTAGCCAGCCACAGCCAGTCAGGTTAGCCAGCCACAGCCAGTCAGGTTAGCCAGCCAGGTTAGCCAGCCAGGTTAGCCAGCCAGGTTAGCCAGCCAGGTTAGCCAGCCAGGTTAGCCAGCCAGGTTAGCCAGCCAGGTTAGCCAGCCAGGTTAGCCAGCCACAGCCAGCCCAGTACGTAACAAAGTGTCTTGATGTGAGCTCTTCTGCATGGCTCAGTCTGTAGGAGGAAGTGACCTTCTGTTCCTATCAGTGCAACATTTATCTTTTGCTCATTAATTCAAATCAGCTCCTACAAACACAAAACCCTGAATGATGCCTTCCAAAGCCCAACATTTGAATAATTAACCGTGGCCACCTGACCATTCACACAACAGGGGGTTGTGCAATGGTGTTCTACAAGAGGTTGAAAACATAGGAGTAAGGCAACATGGGAAAGATGGCATTCAGTGACTGAGCTTCAATCACCTCTCCTATAAATCTGTCTGTCTACTATATTGAGCTGTGGAATGTCTCTCGGTGCTGTCTTTAAATCACTTCCTGTTGAGAGTGATTACTGAGATAAAAAAAAATAAGGTTTGGATTGCATCAGGTCTTAGATACGGCAGACAGCGCTGCTGTTGGCTTGTCAAGTTAACAATGTCACCCTTCTCGGTAACACACACTGCGGTTGACCTGTGAAGGCAACAGTTACTGAAAGTGGTGGTGTGAATGTGATTCTTAGTCAGTAAACCTGTGAGTGTGTTAAAACGATAACCACATTCTACCAAAATCTGTCTAGGACCTTTTATAGAAGAAGTGCGCTCTTACACACCCATACAAACACTCAATTACCCAAATAGCACCTTAAGCAGTTATTCTAATCTGGGTTTAGGGCCAGATCGGTGTAAAATGATTCTCAGCAGGGAGTGAGTGTCTCACTGGGTCTCAGTGTGTTTGTGTCAGGCCAGCAGCTGTGCTCTCCTTAGAAGTGTGAGGGTCCCTGTGGCTGTCCAGCAGGCCCAGTAGCAGGAAATACATGCCCCTCTCAAGGAGCAGCCTGCCTGGCCAGCCGCTACCCAGATGGAGATGCTCGCCCACTGTGTTTGTGCCTCAGACCGCCACCACAATGCCCCCATTCTGCTGGGCGGTAGGCAGGGCCGGAGGGGTCTCGCCCTCCCTGTGGGCCCCAACACAACACTGCTCCTTCCTTCCTTCCTTCCACAGCTGCTGAACAGAGAAAAGGAGACAGAAGCAACAGAGGAAGAGAAGAGAGAGCTGGGCTAATATGGCTCTCTGCCACCTCCACTCCCATGTTACATAGAGACCACAGTGCCAGGGTTGTTTTAATGACATAGAATAATACGAAGCTGAACGACTACAAGGCCAGCCTCTGAAATCTGCACACTGACTGCAGTGTGTGAAAATAATTATAGCGCATTGTAGTACACTTATGGTGGTGCTACTAAAACGTGTTATGTTAGTATGACATGGTTCTGATTGGATAACTTAAATTGATCCTAGCATGATCCACCACATACAGAAGCCAGGGGTCAGAGTGCATGTCAACAAACACCATCTAGGCCTAGGCTACTTCTCTCACCATCTTACTGCTAGATATTCAAGAAACAGAATGTAACTGAAATTCATGCCCCTGAAGTGCCTTGTTGAACGAGACAGCAGGGGGTGTGGGGCAATTTCTTTCCTTCCCGGCCCCTAACAACCTGCACAGGCACCGCTCAGACACACACAACAACTAACCAACTCATTAACCTCAAAACTACATTTCTCCTCTAAAAACAACTATGCCAAGCGAGCTTAAACTGACTGAGGTTGATGGAGGTAAAAGGGAATAAAAACTGGAACATCTAGGTATGCTAGTCTAGTGCCCGCCAGATCATCTTAATGCCACTTTCAATTGAGGACTACACCAAATCTACAAACGAAAACCAACATGCATTCCAGAGAAAATAAAAATTTGGGAGGAGAAAGAAAGAAATAGAAAGTGGCAACTGTTTAAAGGTCAGGGTCCTTGGCCTGTTGGCCAGGCTTTAGATGTCTAATGAGAGAGTGTGTACAGCAGACAGAGAGCAGCCATTACCTCCCTTCCTGCTGAGTGTGTTAGCTGAGCTCTGAGATACTAAATATTTCATAGAGACAAGGGAGAGCAGAAATGAGCTTCAGCTGACACCTCGTCTTCTTCAGCCTGCCCTGCTCAGTGGCTAATGCAAGCTACCGTCAGTCAACCAATCCATCAGTCGATCAATACTGCAGAGTGAGCTATTAACAAAGAGCAGAAGGTGTATTGGTGGTTTGGTGTGGTCATGCATTCCGTACCTGCATGGGTCTGCCTCAGTAGATGGGGTCTGTCGCTATCTCACTAGATAACCAGGGTGCATGAATACTGGAGCAAAGTGAAAGATTGACGGGTTGGTTGTTCTGGAACAAAACCGAGGAGTGTGCAAAACAGACAGGGTTGGCTTAGATTGTGGACAACGTGTATATTGTGTCCAAGGTTTATCAAATAAAATTACACCATGAGCACTTGTCTCTCAAATACATTGTTACAGTTGCAGGTCAGCAAGCTAGCGAATTTCGACCATATTAGCACTGACATAAAATTTGTTAAAACACCTCAAAACAAGACATGGTATCAATAAGATGAAATGAGCCACTTACAATTCCCAAATGGTAGTTTGCTTGCAAGAATGACAATCTGGCCATCCAGAATCACAACACGCTGACTTCTGCCCCATGGAAGCGTGCACATCATTTTCATGACGTTGTCAGCTAATCTATCTATTCAGCAACTCTGGGTAGCAAAATGGAAGTTTGCTTGCAAACTTCTTAAACATTACCTTTCGACAACTGCCTTCATCAGGGTATCAGTAGATGGTCTGCTTGCCTTTACAGATAGAGATGAGAACAGCCCTGTCTTCAATTACTGCATACCAATTCTATAGCCTACCCTTATGCCCTAAGCGCATACTTGCTCACTTACCTTGAGTGCACAAGAGCACACTTTGGGATAATTGGGACGCACCCACTCACTCAGTCTCCATGTGCCAGGTGGACAACCCAACAAGGCAGCAGAAGGCCCAGCTCAGACAACATACAGAGCCCAAACATGTTGCAGTCTGGTTTCCAGATACCTCAGGGGATAATGAAAGCCAGGATCAACTCCTTCCACCATCTTGATAACAGATTTTTCTCTAATGGAAAACCCAAAGCTACAGTATCTGCTACATTACACTTGGCACTTAATGTCATATCCTCACATGGTCTCTCCTATCATTGCTACGCAGACGACACACAATTAATCTTCTTTCCCCCTTCTGATAACCAGGTGGCGAATTGCATCTCTGCATGTCTGGCAGACATATCAGTGTGGATGACGGATCACCACCTCAAGCTGAACCTCGGCAAGACGGAGCTGCTCTTCCTCCCGGGGAAGGACTGCCCGTTCCATGATCTCGCCATCACGGTTGACAACTCCATTGTGTCCTCCTCCCAGAGTGCTAAGAGCCTTGGCGTGACCCTGGACAACACCCTGTCGTTCTCCGCTAACATCAAGGCGGTGACCCGATCCTGTAGGTTCATGCTCTACAACATTCACAGAGTACGACCCTGCCTCACACAGGAAGCGGCGCAGGTCCTAATCCAGGCACTTGTCATCTCCCGTCTGGATTACTGCAACTCGCTGTTGGCGGGAGTCCCTGCCTGT
The DNA here is from genome assembly GCF_901001165.1 of Salmo trutta. Taxonomy (NCBI): domain Eukaryota; kingdom Metazoa; phylum Chordata; class Actinopteri; order Salmoniformes; family Salmonidae; genus Salmo; species Salmo trutta. Next base: position 19,258,926 of record NC_042985.1, read on the forward strand.
GCCATTAAACCCCTACAACTCATCCAGAACGCCGCAGCCCGTCTGGTGTTCAACCTTCCCAAGTTCTCTCACGTCACCCTGCTCCTCCGCACACTCCACTGGCTTCCAGTTGAAGCTCGCATCTGCTACAAGACCATGGTGCTTGCCTACGGAGCTGTGAGGGGAACGGCACCTCCGTACCTTCAGGCTCTCATCAGTCCCTACACCCAAAGGGCACTGCGTTCATCCACCTCTGGCCTGCTCGCCTCCCTACCTCTGCAGAAGCACAGTTCCCGCTCAGCCCAGTCAAAACTGTTCGCTGCTCTGGCACCACAATGGTGGAACAAGCTCCCTCACGAGGCCAGGACAACGGAGTCAATCACCACCTTCCGGAGACACCTGAAACCCCACCTCTTTAAGGAATACCTGGGATAGGATTAAGTAATCCTTCTAACCCTCCCCCCAAAAAAGATACAGATGTACTATTGTAAAGTGGTTGTTCCACTGGATATCATAAGGTGAATGCACCAATTTGTAAGTCGCTTTTGGACAAGAGCGTCTGCTAAATGACGTAAATGTAATAACCAGATCGTGAAGATGGGGCATTTCATAGGCAGAGAAGTGATTTTGTTCATTACTCCTCTGTGATGCCCAAATTGTTCATGTGACCATCCATGACCCCTGAAAAGTAAAACAAAATATTTCACACTGCATTCATTATAGGCTTTTGACACCTGTTTCTTTAAACCTAACAGAGCACATCATGCCAAGTACAACAATATTATGGTGCTCTGTCACATTCACAATATTATATTTCGAATGGCATGTAAGCCTACAGCCTAGCTAATACCAGAAGAGACAACCAAAACAACTGGACATAACCAAATGCTCTAGCTTCTGATTACCGCTATGGCTCATAATGACAAAGACAAGGTTGTAGCGAAGTGTGGCACAACAATGAGTTGAGGCTACATGGTTTCAGACAGGCATGCCACAGCACGCGATAACATGGGGTTACATTGCAACATTTGTAATGATAGGGACAACAATGTTAGAAAACGTGTTGACAGAGTATTGATTATCAACAATGAACAAATCACAAATTGACAGATATTAGTATGGACACAGAACCATATTCACTCACAACACAGTAACTACATTGAGCTGTGCACGAGGCCAGGCGATTAACAATACAATTCAGGCATGCAGTGACACATTTTTCCTTGCAGACAATAACATACCCACTTCCTGTTTTCCTTGTCGTTATTGCTGAGCTGTCAGCGGCCACAACACAAACAACTCAGACAAACTACCCGTCAAATAACCCTTTGGTTCCATCAATTGGCTGACCCTCCTGGTCGCGGCACCAGTCAGTCAATGTGACTGATCGAAGGAACGCGGAGGTTGCTAATAATGTAGCTAGCTAGCTAATAGCACCGGTTAAATAGGTGGAGCCGTTGAACAATTCAAAACAACTTGGAATTACATCTAATAGATGTAGCTATAACGGCCGTAAGAAACTCCGTTCAAAAATACAAAACCGCCTAATATTTCAAAATATTCTCAAGCTTTCTCGTGCTGAGATGGTGTGCTGCAGCACGGCGCTAGAGACACTGCTTGAGTGTGCAACAACTCACCGTAAGCTATCGCTTTATGTTGACCAGATTTCTTTACAACTTAACGCGGCAGGCCATGAAGATGATTTCTGTTATTTCGAGCATCCAGTTTGTCTACCGTTAAAATAAGAATATCCCAATTTGACGTTTGGACGATCGCTCTATGAGATCGCACAGGCCTCGTAAATGAAATGGATGGTCTCCCCCTCCTTCCAACCAGCAGCAGTACGCATGCGCTCATTTATTGGCAGCAACACACAAGGGAATTTCAGCTGACTGAAGAAGTGTGAGCTGTGAGCACGACCTTGTGGTCAAACCAGTGATGTGGAAGCAAAAAATAATATCTCCCTAACAAAATGCGGCCAAGTTGCAGTTTTCAGGAAAAAGATATCGAGAGAAGAATACCTAATGGTATGGTCCTTCACTACTGATACGTCATTAACTTTTTTTTTTTTTACCATTTGAATGAAATGCCTGATCTTGTTAAATGTTCTCCAAGGCAGTATCAATTCTGATGACTTTTGCCACCTTTGCATGCATTCATCACAAAGCTGCCAGCACTAAGCATAATTAAACATGTCTGGCTTTCCCATTAGAAATGTAAAAAGTAATGTAAATGTAATGTAAAAAGAGAAACAGAGGCAAACTTTTGACATCATCCCAGGACAGCACTGGCTACCTTGTAGCTTCCTCAGGTTGTGGCTACTTAGAACCATCTGGTGGACAACCTGTGAAAATGCATCCTCAGTACCTCGCCAGACAAATAATATGTGAACACAAATCTGACACAAACATGAAGAGTAGCCACATGTCCATTTAATAAACTAAAACACTGTACATTTGCTGCAGCTTCATAAAAAGTGTGACTTGGAGAACTTTAACAACTACTATACACACACATTTTTCCCCTCAAAACAAAATTGTAGCTGTGGTCTGTGGGATAGGCATAACTCAAATAAAATAAAGTGTGCTCTCAAGATTCAATTCCTACAAAAGTAGTGCATGTGGCACATTTTGCCCCCCTGTATTTTCTATATACAAATGGATGAAGTGGTCTTTATTACAACACACAGGTCAACAGAAATTGAAATGGAAGTGTGTTGAAAAAATGAAGCCCTTTAAAAATATATATATTTTCTATGCAGTGTCACATTTAATGTTTATCAGTCATTAATTCTCAAGCTTGATCTCAGTATACAGAACAGTGTCAACTTGGACCAGACCTGCACACAGTTACAAATACTTGTGGTGTCACATGCTACATCTGCCTTGCTGAAATTCCTTTATGATAAAGGATAACGTTTATTATTCCAGTTTACACACCAATTCCTCAAAAAAATAAACTTAAGTAAACAAAATAAAAAAAACCCTGATGAAATCTGTAATATGATCAAACAAAAATGGTTTAGTTCCTCCATCATGACATCATATGAGATTAGCCACTATCCCATTGCTAGCTACCACGAGGACACTTCCCAAAAACAATTACTGTGAGTCCTTAAGAAAATGACTGTAATTAGCTGTGCAAAAACATGGCCTGTTTTCTGGCAAATCTTTTGTAACAATATGACCATAAATCACTTAAAAATAAATCTGTCTGGGCTGGAGTGTCACAACACAAGATCATAATTTCCCAGGGAAATATTTCTGAAAGTAGCACTTTAAAGTGACAAAAAATGTCCTGTAAGACTTCTCACCTCAGCATCCATAACTCTCTGGCACCACATGCAGGAACAGACATTCCTCTCAAAGCTGACAACAGCAGCAGCCTCAAGGAGCCCAACAACTAAGCTAAAATACGTGTTTTGGATGCTCTATAAAGATACATTGTGTTGTTCTATTCTCACATCATAACATGTAGATACTTGCAGTATCTGTAGTTGGCACCTGCAGTGAGACGGCATAAATTTACAAAAATAGGCTACATACACTTGTAATATGTGAGAAAGCTCATTGCGTGACATTGTTGAGCAACATTATCAGAGATAAACAAAAACAAATGAAAACTCAAGAGTCCTACCAGCTAGAACACAATTGGCAACAGATGCCATTGATTCACTGTACTACATGACCTTGAAATGGAGCAACATGAGCTGTATGCACTATTAACAATAGTCTGATTTAGTCATTTGGAAATGTAGAGCAGAGCAGATACACAGACAAGACAGTACTTCCAAGTCATATGAATGTTTGCAAAGTTGTAACCCGATCAATTCAGATCAATCCTCATTGACTACCCATGAAAATAAACATGTGCAAACACACCAATAATTGGATTTAGAATTTAAAAAAAGAATGAAATACAGTTTTCAAGAAAGCAATCGGCCTCAATGCCCTTGGAGAAACATAGCCAAACCTAAATCTAACCCATTCACAAAAGCTCCCTAAAACACAATGTCTGCACTCCATACTAAGACCATACCAAAATGCACCGAGTGTTTGCAAAAATTGCTAATCGTTTGCAAACATAATTCAGACATCCTTGCAAGTACGTGACCAAACAGGTCTGCAATCACAGATCTGTTTACACAACCACAGAACGTCTCACACAAATCCGAGTCTGGCTCAAGCGCATTTAAAGATCCACTTTCAGAATGATTGCAAAAAAAATAATATCCGAGTCTGATCTACCGTAGGCCCCTCTGTTTAGCTGCACATCCAAGGCTTGTGTTCGGAATTGAAATGGCATATTGCCTATACAAATGAAATACAAACCCAATCCTATCAGAAAGTGAATTAAATGGTACAATGGCTACTACTAGGAAAACTAACTTTACATTTTTGTTTCTTGACAAATACTGTAATACTAAGTGTAAACTAAATGGACCTGCTTGGCAAATGACATGTTTACAAAACCTGAAGCAAGAACACAGTCACGGCAGCAGAGGTAGAGCATGTGTACCTTTCTACTGTGTATAGCTACTTAACAGATACATATGCATACCCTTGTAAACTATTATAAGACTGTATGTGGCCTTATCTGACAGGTATCAAACAAAGATATGATTTCATATGAGAAGTGTAAAAGACAGAGAAACTATTTGTTTGTACGGTAACACAAATACACTGAAACAAAAGTGTTGAGCACCACTTTACATCTTTCATTGCAGTGTTGTTAAAAATATAGCCCAGATGCAGCTTAGAAAATATATGCATTCAAACAAATCCAAAACATCTTCCCTATTTATCAAAAAAAGACAAACTCAAACCTCTTCTTCTTAGATAGAGAAAAGAGGACAAACAAATGTGTTTGTTCCGAGTTGATACCAGTGCTAGCTAAATACACATTTAAATTGAAAATCGCAACAATCGATGTTGACCAAAAAGTGTCATTTAAGAAAAACACACCAATTGAATTTAGTGAGAATAAGGGCATTTCAAATAAATATCTCCAATTCAGATCATAGGGCTTTTCCCAGAGAGGCGAGAGAAATTGAGCTCTGCTGTGGGGCACTGGGTCAGCCAGGTCCTGTGCTCTCCAGTCCACACAATCTACAGTAGGAAACAGGAAGTATGTCTCAGGCCCAGGGCTGGTCACACGGTCAGGGTTCATAGATAGAGACTGACTCATAGTGGTTAGTCAGCTCTCTGTAAACATAACATACTCAGACTGGCTGATAGAGGGCAATACACACACATAGCCCTTATCACAAAGCCCAACGGGACAGGAAGCCCTCCTCTTGGAGCTTTACCCTTCTCCCGTGGCACCTCACGGCACGCAATACACTCCCAGGGGTCAACCGGGAGCAAAGGAAAAACATATACCAACCAGCAATACAATTAAGTGCCAATTCTGAAATCCCCCCACAACCTTTTTTCAGAAACTGTACACATCACCCTCTAAGAAGGCCTTCTGTATTTCACTAGAAAGACAACACAATCCTGTGCACAGCCAGGGCTGGAAGGTTGTAGCAGGTCCTGCTATGTAGAGTGTAAAGGAATAACGAATTTGCAGCCGAAGGGTGAATGGTAGTTGATGCCCACTTCCTGGAACACCTGCTTCGGCACCCCGATGTCACACAGGTAGACCCTAGCCTCCCCACCATCCAGAGGCAGGGGCAGGCCCAAAGACAGGGTCCACTTGGCCTCCACGGCCTGCTTCTGGCCACTCACTGGAGGGTCAATGCTGAGCACCGGAGCCCTGTTCTGGTTGGCCCAGTCCGCAGCCGCCAGGTACCAGGCCTGGTCCCTCAAGACGCCATTCTCATGGCTGTCCAGACAGTTGATGACCAGGTCCACTGGGCTGACCGGCAGGTCTGGGAGGAGAGAGAGGGACAGAGATCAGGGCTTGAACTGAAAGCTTCTGAGTAGCTACACCTCCAGCAGAGGGCAACATCGTTTCAGTGTACCGCTGTTAAAAGCAGACAAGCAGCACAGATTTTAGTGTCTAGCTAATTGTGCCTTATGTGTCTAACTATACTGAATGGAAATATAAATGCAACATGTAAAGTGTCGGTCCTATGTTTCATGAGCTGAAAAAAAAGATCCCAGAAATGTTCCCTACACAAAAAAGCTAATTTATCTCAAATTTTGAGCACACATTTGTTTACATCCCCGTTAGTGTGCATTTCTCCTTTGCCAAGAAAATCCATCCACCTGACTGGTGTGGCATATCAAGAAGCTTATTAAACAGCATTATCATTACACAGCTGCACCTTGTGCTGGGGACAATAAAAGGCCACTAAAATGTTGTCACACAACACAATGCCACAGATGTCAAGTTGAGGGAATGTGCAATTGGCATGCTGACTCCAGGAATGTCCACCAGAGCTGTTAACAGAGAATGTAATGTTAATCTCTCTACTATAAACTGCCTCAAATATGTTTAGAGAATTTGGCATGTGGACGAGTGGTTTGCTGATGTCAACGTTGTAAACAGAATGCCTCATGGTGGCGGTGTGGTTATGATATGGGCAGACATAAGCTACGGACAACGAACACAACAGCATTTTATCGATGGCAATTGGAATGGCCAGAGTTACCATGACGAGATACTGAGTCCCATTGTTGTGCCATTCATCCACCGCCATCACCTCATGTTTCAGCATGATAATGCACAGTCCTGGAAGCTGAAAATGCCCCACTTCTTCCATGGCCTGCATACTCAGACAGGTCACCCATGTTTGGGATGCTCTGGACCAGTCATGTGAAATCCATTGACTAGGGCCTAATGAAGTTATTTCAATGAACTGATTTACTTATAAAACTGTAAAATCTTTTAAATTGTTGCATGTTGTATTTATATTTTTGTTCAGTATACAACAGAGGGAACTGTCTACTCTAGATTAGAAAACAATGGTATTTTTATACAGCTCATGCTAACAAAAGAACACACTACAAGGAAGTGGATTCACCATCTTCACTATCTACAGTCCATTTACCTTTCCATCTACAGTCTCATCACATCTAATGATTTCAAAAGCTGATCATATCTGAACAGAGAACAAATCTGGTAGTCAGGATAAGTCGGTACCTTTGATGTTGGCCACCTGCTTGCCGCTGGTCTTGCTGTAGAGGGCGAGCTCGTTGGTGACGGACTCCTGCATCTTGACGAAGTTGGGAAGGAAGAGGATGACCTCCACCTCGTGGTTGGCCAGGTGCCGTCCACAGCTGATGCCCTGGGCCCCCTGGACATGGGGGCCACACAGCAGGGCCACCGTGGGACGCTGGTGATTATTCTTAGGTGTCAGCCTGGGGACATCCAAGAAACATATGTGATTTGGTTGTTGTCTTATTTTGATTTCTTATCAATACAAATAGTACAAGCCAAGGCCTGGGATATGTGATTACTGGTGAATTAGACAAACTTTATTGTCCTCATTGAGATAATTAATTGTGCACAATACAAACATGACTGATGTGAACATCATGATCTGCAGTTTCCACACACTGCAAACAAAGGAGCATTATCATCACCTCAGGACTGCATAGGTAATAAACTGGTTGTTGTGCAAGTGTTTCCCTTTCTTATAAAAACACAACTCTTCAACTACAGCAGAGAAACCAGAGGAAGCCTTTATCTGCAGTCATTGTAATCAAGGTCAGTGGAGCATTGTGTCCTATGTCGATCATAAACACCTCACGCTTTAAATAGGCTGCTACACCTTTCCATGCAAAGTATTGGCTTTCTGTCATGATTAACTGCTAAAGCCACTGCCTATTCATCATAAATATGGTGTTTGCATTGACTGCTTCACACGCACAAAGAGAAAAGCCTAACGCAGAGGGGAAACAGAAGATTCACAGCCTGTCATACATTCTTGACTTAACAGGGAGAATGATTTCTAAATACACTAGATGACAAACAGGGGGGCGCTGTTTTCAAGCCACCGCACTTCCATTTTGGTGCTCCCCAACCATTTTTTTTTATTTACAATGTCATGTCTTTGCAACTCTGCCTAGAAGGCCAGCATCCCGGAGTCGCCTCTTCACTGTTGACGTTGAGACTGGTGTTTTGAGGGTACTATTTTTGCTCTAGGGTACTCAACTAGTCTAAAGGCGGCCAGTTTTATTGCTTCTTTAATCAGAACAACAGTTTTCAGCTGTGCTAACATAACTGCAAAAGGGTTTTCTAATGATCAATTAGCCTTTTAAAATTATAAACTTGGATTAGCTAACACAATGTGCCATTGGAACACAGGAGTGATGGTTGCTGATAATGGGCCTCTGTACGCCAATGTAGTATTCCATACAAAATCTGCCGTTTCCAGCAACAATAGTCATTTACAACATTAACAATGTCAACACTGTACTTCTGACCAATTTTATATTATTTTAATGGACAAAAAAATGTGCTTTTCTTTCAAAAACAAGGACATTTCTATGTCACCCCAAACTTTTGAATATCCAGGAAAACAGAAGTTAAGTAAATAATTCTAAAACCATTCCAAAAATACAATAATGATGCCAATTTGCTAGATAAAGAATGCACAAATATTGTTTCTCACACAAATTTATTGTTGCCCACACAAACATCCCTTATTTATATGATTTATATATGTTTGGTTGTAGGCCCAACTCTTTCAACAACATTTCTGAGTACTCCGTAGGTTTTCATACTTCCCGGGAATGACCAAGTCTGACAAAACGGATAGCTCAGGTCCTTCACTGCTCAAAGCTGTGCTAACTGCATCCTGTGTCGCATGTCGACGTCTCCTCGAAGTTGTAGCAGGTCATCCGTTGTTGGTGGTGGCACTTCAGGGAGTCTTGGATCATCTGATCTCAGTATCATTCACCTTGGTAGCCCCAATCGAGAGCCCAGTGTTCTCAACACTGCTCTCTGGAATTCTGGGCTGTAGTCCTGTGCAGTTTTCAATGTGTAGACACTCCACCTTCAAGACTTGTTATTGTAGAGTCTCCTTTAGCTGAATGATAGAATAATATTTGGTGAGTATTTTGTCTATGGATATTCATTACCATCAGTACAGAACTGTAGCGTGCAACTACAGGCTACAAAACTCTAGATCATCTTTACTCCACACACAAAAACACATACAATGCCCTCCCTCGCCCTCCCTTCAGCAAATCAGACCATAACTCTATCCTCCTGCTTCATGCTTAAATTATTTTTTGCAATTCCTGCCACATCCAACGAGCGTCAGAGCTGGTGTAGTAGGATTCGATCTTCGTCCTGTATTGACAATTTGCCTGTTTGATGATTCGCCAGAGGGCGTAGCGGGATTTCTTATAAACTTCAGGGTTAGTGTACCGCTCCTGGAAAGCGGCAGCTCTAGCCTTTAGCTCAGTGCGGATGTTGCCTGTAATCCTTGGCTTCTAGCTGGGATATGTACGTACAGTCGCTGTGGGGACGACATCATCAATGCACTTAATGAAGCCGGTGACTGATGTGGTAAACTCCTCAATGTCTTCGGATGAGTCCCGGAACCTATTCCAGTCCAAAGTGCTGGCGAAACAGTCCTGTAGCTTAGCATCCGCTTCATCTGTGCACTTTTGTACTGTGCGGCCTCTGTGCACTTGTACTTCGTGTTTGAGTTCTTGCTTGTCAGCAGGAATCAGGAGGATATAGTTATGATCAGATCTTGAGTTTTGTGCCTCTAGTTGCACATGTGATTGGTAGAAATGAGGTAAGATGGCAACTCCCATCCTCGGGGGCCTGATTGGTTTCACACTTTCCCCCAGCCCTATAATAATCACACCTTATTCAACAAATTGCATTCTAAAATAAGGACCATGATTAGTTGATTATTGGAGTCAGGTGTATCAGCTGGGGTTGGAGAAAAAGCGTGTCACCAATCAAGCCCCCGAGGACTGGAGTTGCCCATCCCTGACCTAGATAGACAACCAATAAAACATTCCCCATCAATCCCAATTTGGAATACGATTTTACCATTTGACAACTATGAAAGAATTGCCTTTGATAACCATCAATCTTAGATATTCAGAGTAAATACATTAATTGGAGAAGTAGGCTATTAGACAGAATGAGGACTTAATGTTTCCAGTCATTTCATATAATGTCATGTTACAGTCTTATACACTCAATACATGTGTACATTTTGGGCTGTCTGTTTACATCTCAGCCAGACAGCTCAAACAGGGAATAACTTAGTAACATCTCTATGCAGTAGGATCATGTTGGGCTAGAATGTCATCAATAATCAAAGTAAATCCTGTGCAGTTCATTTTCCTAAACAGCTTAGCTAGATAGATGCATAGCATTAAAATATGGGGAAACAAAATGATGGAACAGACAACCTGGTTAAAAATATTTTGCTAAAGTCTATGCTTACCGATCTGATTCTGCTCCAATACTCAACAATGGTGGGGCTGGAAACAGGCTTGCTAGGTGTTGATGTCGATTTATTCCTTTCATGACTGAAAAATTATATTTCGGGTTCAAAGATATTTTTGAGAGCTTTGACGTCAAGCAATGAAGTCCAGTTCAGATACAACAGCCAACAGGAGACAAAACTAGCTAGTTTTAGAATGTTGTGTTGTACAAAAGCTGACTAAAGACGGGGCATTCAGATCAAGAAGAAGAGACCGTTGCAGTTGATACCGTTTCGTCAGCGAATCTTGGAAAATCCAGCCGACGACATGACAGGTTCTAAAACTAGACCCTTCAGATCAAACAAACCATTGCATTGTGTCTCATCTTGTGTATTTCAAATTAACTTTATGTTCATGGCTATTCCTTGCCAGTAGAGTAGTGTGTGAAATAGCTAGCTAGCTTATATCACAGCGTGACTTTCAGACCACAGAAATATAACACAAGGTCAAGTAACGTTATACACATAATTTAGGTAGCTAGTTAGGACTAACTAGTGAAGCTAAATGTTATATTGAAATGAAAAAAAAACAGCAATGTCAAAGTCAGCAAATAAGCTGCACAAGCTAATACAAACTATTGGATGTGTGGCTTGACAACAATCAAAACAAGTAAACCAAAATAAACACTTGCATACATATTTACAACTAAATATCAAAACCATCATTTCACTTTATATCTAGAAAGATGTATTATCTACCTAGCAATGTCTTACCTTTTCAGCAGAAAAAAATGCAAACTGTGTCAGTTTTGAATCACTTCAACTCTCATTGTTCTCTCCACTGAGTGAACGCAAATCCGAGGTTTACTCTAGTCTTGGTCCGGGCTCAATCATTTTCCCTTTTCTCCTTCAGGCAGGCTAAAGGGGCAATGTTGTTATGATTGCATCACATTGGATGACCACTAGCGACTTATTCAGGAGGACTGCCAATATGGCTTCAAAACCTCTCATCGGCCAATATATAGCATCCGCAATCCAGAGTTTCATTGATCAGTGCCTTACAGGGAGGTTAATTGCCTTTTTAAAACACATTACTACAGTATATCACCACGGCAACAATACAAGAAACAATGAAAAATTGACAAAAACAGGACAAAGACATGTTCGTATAACCCTGGGTCGTGTTCATTAGGGTACACCGTAGCAAAACGCCTTGGAACTGAAAACAAAAACGAACATTTCTTATTGTTCAGATATTGTAGTACCTCCCCATTTCAAACCGTTTTCTTTAATTTCGTGCCTATTGAACACAACTCTGGTATCAATGAAGCCTGTTGCATGTGATGTTACCACAGTAGAGGAAGCCCACCCAGCCACTCACCGGTTGGGGCCCCCCAGTAGAGTGAGGGCCATCTGGCTGGCACACACACCAGTCATCTCCAGCCTCCGCTCCAGAGAAAGGCCATGCCGCTCCGCTGAGGCCAGAAGACACTTGTGAAGCTCGTAGGACACACTGGGGACAACCAGGCCAGAGTCTACAGTCAGAGGAGCGAGAGAGACAACAGGGGAAAATAAACATGTATTAGTTGTTATTGTGCCAGATTATAATATGTAGCTATGAGAAGAGAGAGATTGGAAGTTTAAAAAAGTTCCAGATTTTCCCCAAAAATATATGGAAATGGTACTTAAAATATAACTGTATAGAATCCTCATAATCAGTGTGACTGGACATTATCAAAAAGAACTACAAGGCCTAATTCACCAACAGCATGAACTTTCACGATGAGGACACACACACACAGGAACTCTTCATGGAGTAGGAGTTCATGTATAAGCAGAACATCCCCTCACACGAGGAGCCAGTTCCCTTGGGAAAGCCTCTTCCCTTGACCTGATCTCTTTCCAATCACGGAGGGAAGATTCCCTTCTTCCTCTCTCATTTGTCACCGTTGTCCGCCGCAACAACAAAGAGAGTGTCATATTTTGTAAAGGGCTGCCAAACATGAGGATGCAAACTGAACGGCCTCTCCTAGCTATCCCCTGCGGTCTTCTGGAGGGGCTGGGTTCACACGCTCCAGCTCATCCCTGCTGAGCTCCCTCAGCATCCCCATAACCAGAGCTTTGGGCTGAGAAAGACACCGGCGGCAGCTCCCCGGGCCCACACACACTACCGCCACACCTCACAGAGGACTCCACCAAAACATAAGGGTACCATGACAAAGGGGAAACTTGAAAACAGGTGGTTAAGGTGTACTGGTTGGTACACCCATGTGCCAATGAAGATGGCTAGTGTGTGTGGGAGTGTTGCAGCTTGACTTCTTGAGTGAATACTCAGTTCCAGGACCACCCACACACACACAGTACCCGTCAAAGGTTTGGACACACCTACTCATTCAAGGTTTTTCTTTATTTTTACTATTTTCTACATTGTAGAATAATAGTGGAGATAAAAACTATGAATTAGCAAACATTTCAAAAAACCTGTTTTGGCTTTGTCATTGTGGGGTACTGTGTGTAGACTGATGAGGGTAAAAAAATATTTAATCAATCAGTTTTAGAATAAGGCTGTAACGTAACAAAATGAGGAAAAAGTCAAGGGGTTAGAATACCTTCCGAATGCACTGTGTGTGTGTATGTACCTACAGTTGAAGTCGGAAGTTTACATACACCTCAGCCAAATATATTTAAACTCATTTTCTTGCAATTCCTGACATTTAATCCCAGTAAAAACGCGCCGTCTTAGGTCAGTTAGGGTCACCACTTTATTTTAAGAACGTGAAATGTCAGAATAATAGTAGAGAGAATGATTTATTTCAGCTTTTATTTCTTTCATCATATTCCCAGTGGGTCAAAAGTTTACATACACTCAATTAGTATTTGGTAGCATTGCCTTTAAATTGTTTAACTTGGGTCAAACGTTTCAGGTAGCCTTCCAACAATAAGTTGGGTAAATTTTGGCCCATTCCTCCTAACGGAGCTGGTGTAACTGAGTCAGGTTTGTAGGCCTCCTTGCTCACACACGCTTTTTCAGTTCTGCCCAAACATTTTCTATAGGATTGAGGTCAGGACTTTGTGATGGCCACTCCAATACCTTGACTTTATTGTCCTTAAGCCATTTTGTCACAACTTTGGAAGTATGCTTGGGGTCATTGTCCATTTGCAAGACCCATTTGCGACCAAGCTTTAACTTCCTGACTGATGTCTTGAGATGTTGCTTCAATATATCCACATAATTTCCCTGCATCATGATCCCATCTATTTTGTGAAGTGCACCAGTCCCTCCTGCAGCAAAGCCCCCCCCCCCCCAACATGATGCTCCCACCCCTGTGCTTCACGGTTGGGATGGTGTCCTTCAGCTTGCAAACCTCCCCCTTTTTCCTCCAAACATAATGATGGTCATTATGGCCAAACAGTTCTATTTTTGTTTCATCAGACCAGAGGACATTTCTCCAAAAAGTACCATCTTTGTCTCCATGTGCAGTTGCAAACCGTAGTCTGGCTTTTTTATGGCGGTTTCGGAGCAGTGGCTTCTTCCTTGCTGAGCGGCCTTTCAGGTTATCTCGATATAGACACATTTTACTGTGGAAATAGATAGTTTTGTACCTTTTTCTTCCAGCATCTTCACAACGTCCTTTGCTGTTGTTCTGGGATTGATTTGCACTTTCCCACCAAAGTACGTTCATCTCTAGGAGACAGAACGTGTCTCCTTCCTGAGCGGTATGATGGCTGCGTGGTCCCATGGTGTTTATACTTGTGTACTATTGTTTGTACAGATGAACGTGGTACCTTCAGGCGTGTGGAAATTGCTCCCAAGGATGAACCAGACTTGTGGAGGTCTACAATTTTTTTTCTGAGGTCTTGGCTGATTTCTTTTGATTTTCCTATGATGTCACGCAAAGAGGCACTGAGTTTGAAGGCAGGCCTTGAAATACATCCACAGGTACACCTCCAATTGACTCAAATTATGTCAATTAGCCTGTTAGAAACTTCTAAAGCTGTGACATTTTCTGGAATTTTCCAAGCTGTTTAAAGGCACAATCAACTTAGTGTATGTAAACTTCTGACCCACTGCGCGGCTCAATATCCCTTTGATAGTGAAGCAGGTAAGACCTTAATGGCCTGTTCCAAAGCGCTGGCCTGGCATTTGAGTGCTCAGCGTGGCCTCCCTCCTCATGTATTATGTGCATGCAGGCACGCATGCAGTTATCAGAAACACACAGGCATATCACTCAAGGCAGAACACACGCAGTCTGACATGCAAGCAAACACACACCTGCAAGCAGCAGATAGACGGATGTCGTGCCTGGGTGAAATTAACCTTATCTCTTCCCTGTCCGTATCTCCACATCCCTCCCACTGTTCCAGTACAAAGACAGGTAATATGTTACAGTGGTGTGGGAGAAACCCAGTCTACTCTGCTGCAGCGTTCCTCGGACAATCACGTGAGCGAAAAGCACACAGCAAAGTTAACTGCTCCTTGTCATGCAACCTGCCACTGAGGAGAAGGAAAGGGAGAGGAGGGAGTGGCACTATGATCTAATTGCTTTTTGACCATCCCGCCAGCTAGGTGTGTTTGTAAAGAATTCCCCTGCTACAGCCTCCCACCCCGATCCACACACACACACACACACACACACAATGCTCTACTGGGTAGCCAGGAGCACGCAGCTGCAGTAAAATAAACTGAGCTGGAAGCAATCCTTCAAGCATGACAACGAGAACGTCAAAGCTGAAATCAATACACACATGCAGGCAGGAAGCGGGCCATGGGTGATTATGGCTGGCGCTGAGAGAGGGAGGGGGGAGAGAGAGAGAACAAGGAGTGAGGTTCCACAAGGCTCCTCCAGACTACAGGCCTGTTACTGCTGCAGTACCAAGGGGCTGCGAGCCTCTAACACTCCAGACGCTCCATAACCTCAGCCCTCATAACTATGATTAATGCAGGTCAATTGATTAGAAAGTTCCATTTGAGAGCCTCCCGAGTGGCACAGCGGTCTAAGGCACTGCATCCCTGGCTGTGTCACAACCGGGAGTCCCATAGGGCAGCACACAATTGGCCCAGCGTCGTCCGGGTTAGGGGAGGGTTTGGCCAGGGGGCTTTACTTGGCTCTAGAGACTCCTTGTGGCGGGCCGGGCGCCTGCAGGCTGACTTTGGTCGTCAGTTGAACAGTGTTTCCTCTGACACATTGCCTTGACTGGCTTCCGGGTTAAGCGGGGGGGGGGGGTTAAGTTTGGCGGGACATGTTTCGGAGGATGCACGACTCGACCTTCGCCTCTCGAGCCCGTTGGGGAGTTGCAGCGATGAGACAAGATTGAAATTGGGGAGAAAAAGGGGTACAAAAATGTAAATAAAAGTTCCATTTGCTCTCATGCCACCGGACCAGGGGAATCAATAGTTGTGAATAACACTTGTCCTCAGCTCTCGCTCTCTCTCCTGTCACTCTCTCCATCAAAGGTAGTTTACAGGGCAGTGATTTGATTTGTTCTGTGGCTTTAGTGTGTTTGCAGTGAAGAGATTTGAGTACATGTGTAGCAGTGGATGCTGCTGAGGGGAGGAAGGCTCATAATAATGTCTGGAACGGAGCAAACTGAATGTGTTTGATGTTGTTGATACCTTTCCACTTTTTCCATTCCAGCCATTACCACGAGCCCGTCCTCCCCAATTAAGGTGCCAATGTGTAGATGGAGTGGTTTAACACACATAGGAATTAGCAAAGTAGAGTAGGCCTATGCCTTTTCCACCAAAACGGAATAATAAGGCCAATGATGCACCACACACATAGCCCTTACAGACTTGTCTACGTGCAGACAGACAATATGTTATGCCAACGCCAAACCATTGTTTTCCTAGCCCCTTTTCTGTTGTCTCATGTTGTTGATTTAAATGTTTACAGTGGATAGGAATGGATTCGGGTGAGAGCAGCCTGGAGTAGGGTAAGGGTTTGTTCCACATAGTGTGGTTGCATCCCAAATGGCACCCTATTCCCTATGGGCCCTTAGCAAAAGTAGTGCACTATATAGGGAGCCATTTGAGTGGTAACCTGTGTGTGACTATGAGAGGTGCTGTTTATGTAAAGCTCAGAGCGGTCTGATAATTACAAGGTACAGAGGATGGGGCTTAGCATGACAGCATTCAGGCAGAAAGAGGCAGAGGTAGCAGACCTGCCCAGCCCGTTCTGTAAAAAGAGAAAAGCGTCCACATTCAGCTCCCAGTTCTCAGCACCAGGGGCAAGGCTTTTAATGGCCGCCTGGCCCGCATTGTCATCATAGTCACCGCACTGCTGTCGCCATGATAACGCTGGCTGGCGGCCATGTTAGGCTACTTAGAAAAAAGTGCCAATGTCATTACCCTTTCTAAGAAGTGTTGCACATTTCACATACCTGTATGTCGGTACAGTGTGTACTGTAGTGTAGCGGGCTATTTGAGGCTAGGGCTCACATTCATGTAGTGAGTCATTTCATGTAGTGATTTAAGTTATCCAGCGAGGTGTATCAGTGTAGTATCTTTGTCTGGGAGTATTTAGTCAGCTGGCAACAGAAGCACAACACTCCTATCTCCATGGGGGCACAGAATGCATTCTATGACTAATAGCGATGGTATTGGCATCGCTATCCTTTTTTCCTAATGAGATAGCGAGCATGTGCTTGTGCTTCACTTAGACCTATATCACTTTATGCCAACACCAGAAACCAGATTTGACTGGTACTGATCCCCTATCCCTACAGCGTAGTGATTGGTCCAGCAGAGCCAGAGTGACAGGTGTTGCTCTTCTTGTCACACCCTGGAATCCAGGCCAGGGGCCTAGCATAGTGTGCCATTCACTTATCTCCTGTATGAAACCAATTATGTAACACACTTATAAAGAGTGTTGTTGAGGTGTGGGAGAGCGGCTCCTCTTCCCAGAGACGGACTGGGACTGCATGGTGTGGTGGGGCAGTGAGCTCAAAGCTCAAAAGTCACCTGCTGCCTCAATCAAAAGAGTAACCAGAGTTGGATCCCAGCCAGCCCAGCACATTGCGGAAGTGGGAGGCGGCCCTCTCTGGCCTATAGGAGACAGTCAAACCCACACCCAGCAAAGAGTTTCAGTGTTGCGTCACAGAAGCACAAGAGGTAGGCCTATATTAGACCCACACTGTCACTCTGAGAACTTATACTATTTCTGTCTAAAGTCAACACTGACATGGATGGGGAATTCAACTAGTTTACAAAGTAAACACTACAATCATTATCACCGGTCTGCAAGACACGCATGCAACAGAAAACATCCTGAGGGTAGAACTTGTTGTGTCGGTCATCAATTCTTTTAATTTTCACCAGATACAGAGTCAAAAAATATATATTTTTAATGGTAAATCTCTATTCTCTGGTTGAATGGGTAACCAGTCTACAGAGGTTTTCCCATCTTTGAGCTACATGAAAAACATTCTAGTATCTTGAAGGAGAGAAAAACAAACAAGAGTCTGTATGGACAGAGAAGAATAGCTCATTAGAGCTGTGTGTGTGTGTACGGTGGGTGTGTCACTCCTTAGGGAGAAGCCAGCAGTGATTACTGAGAGGGAGAGGCTCAGCCTCTTCACCACACGCTGAACACGGGCTGGGCTGTGACCGGAACCTATATCTCTCTCCCATCACATCTCCAGCCCGATGGTCTTCACTGAGAATACCGACATTGTTGTAATTCCTCACAGTTGCGTCCGATTACTGGGTATTTTTATTTCTTGCTTGTTAGTTTAAGGCCTGTTTTAGAGCTGTACACAATGTCCTGTCTCTCCACTAGTCTGGCTCGCTTAGCCAAACCCATGGGTCTACTGTAGCCTCAATAGATCCAGCGGCTGGGGTGAGACACACTCAGGGCCTAAGGGCACTGGCAGGCAGGCCTCTGGAAGTGAATGTGTGATGACAGATGTGAATGGCGAGTGCTCTATCTGTCTAACCCTCAGGGCAGCAGGTTTCTAGATGTGTGATATATATGTGAATGGAGGAGGGCTCTCTCTCTCTCTCTCTCTCTCTCTCTCTCAATGGATCCAATGGAGGGTGTTGTGTTCTCTCTCTCTTACCAGTGCAGTACTCCTTGCCCCCGTGTTGTGGGACCGTGATCTGCCGGTAGACGACTGGTTTGACCTCCAGGATGTTCTCATCGTGACGGTAACGTGTGGGTGTACCGCGTTCACCACCGGGCGTACCACGGTAACGTGCCCCATTGCAATCTGTGCCGTCAATCTGCGAGAACACGGCTGCCTTGTCGAACAGTGCCAGGTTCGCCTCAAAGTCAAAGTCTGTGTCCATACCCTCGTCCATGTCAGCACCAAAACACTCGTCGTCCCTGAGCCTCAACTGCCCTCCACCTCCTCCTCCTCCGTTCTTCACTCCGTTCTTCTTCGGCGTGGCCTGGTTTGGCCCTCGGTTACTAGATGATGCTGGAGGACCTGAAGAACATAAATCAAGACATTAGGACGATTTATTCGGATTTCTTTTTACAGTACATATTTTTATTTTTATCTAACCTTTATTTAACTAGGCAAGTCAGTTAAGAACAAATTCTTATTTACAATGACGGCCTAACAGTGGGTTAACTGCCTTGTTCAGGGGCAGAATGACAGATGTTTACCTTGTCAGCTCAGGGATTCGATCTCGCAACCTTTCGGTTACTGGCCCAACGCTCTAACCTCCAGGCTACCTGCCGCCCCTATAGCCTGACTAGCAATTATGGTGCAAAA
The DNA here is from genome assembly GCF_901001165.1 of Salmo trutta. Classification (NCBI taxonomy): domain Eukaryota; kingdom Metazoa; phylum Chordata; class Actinopteri; order Salmoniformes; family Salmonidae; genus Salmo; species Salmo trutta. Next base: position 19,277,968 of record NC_042985.1, read on the forward strand.
GCCCAAAATCCCAGTTAAAAGGACTGGAGTCCATTAATATCTGTCTGGACTCCAGTCTGCTCTCTATGGCGTCCTCAATACTGATCTTATCCTATGGCTGTATCAGGAGCTACAGTTATATAACAAGCAACATCAATAGCACATTAATAACACAGGCTAGTAGTTTTCTATCAACACACAATCCTCAACACACAACGTTTAGATACATGCATGGCGCACTAACAAATCAAAAAGAACCAACTGGAAAAAAAATAACTGGAAAAACCGGGTGTTCAACCCTAACCGTGATGAGGTCTCACGCTAACCTAGAGAGAGAGAGGCACAGCCGCACGCAAGTGTCACTCTGACAGCTAGGTACTTTAGGCTCTCACGCAAGATACACACCAAGACTCTCAGTCAAGTCACGTACACACTACTGTTGTCACAATGGCGTTGTCACCCAATCACACCAACTGATCTGAGACCTGCTACTATATCAATGTATTTTCGACAATGGAGAGGAGTGAGGGACTGCTTAACAAAAAAATCTGTTCATATGTGTGCATTAGCTTTTCAACATAGGCAAACATTTTACAATGAGACCGCACAGAGTATAATTACCTTCAGGTCTATTGTAAATCTCTGTGAATCAGATGCCTGAATGCACTGGGCAACGCTCCAAGTCAAGCAGAGAATAATGAACACCAAGTTAGTACTAGTGTCTGATAGAATTGATGTGAAAATGTGGAGAGGTGTAAGAATCTTAGGTTCAATGACAGCTGAAATACTTGAACAAAACATGAATTTGAGCCATGTGAAAAATCATTGACTGAAACTACACGGTGAACTACATTTCACAGAATGATTAAACATGACCCATATCTAAGTTACACACGTTACAAGCAAATGTTGTCCAATACTCTTACAGAAAAATGAATCACTATGACACCGGTGAGATAAACACACAGGAGCTAAACTGCAGTGAGTGACAGTGTGCTGTGACAGCGTGTGAGGCTTGTCAACATGTTGCTGTGTTGTGTGGAGGGAAATGTGTTAACATGCAAGGTAAGACTGACAGAAGGAAAACAATGTCAGTCAGCCGCAACAACTCCCTCTGTATGTGTGTGTGTGTGAGAGACAGTCCAATTTTGTTATTTTACCTTTATTTAATTAGGCAAGTCAGTTTTGAACAAATTCTTATTTTCAATGACGGCCTAGGAACAGTGGGTTAACTGCCATGTTCAAGGGCAGAACGACAGATTTGTACCTTGTCAGCTCGGGGATTCGATCTTGCAACCTTTCGGTTTCTAGTACAACGCTCTAACCACTAGGCTACCTGCCGCCCCAATCAAGAACAGGAAGGAAGAGCTTTACTGTACAATTAATGTATGTACCAGGAGCACAGGACAAACAAAGGACTAAGCTGATAGCATGTATAGGAACATTTTTATATGCAAAAAATAAATAAAAAAGCAATTTTTCCCCCCCCAATTATACTCTTAACAAGGTCTGTTTGGATCCAAGATAATCCACTCGATTTGCAGAGGACTATGCATCCTTCATTTCATTCCTACATTCCCATCCTAAATCTCCCAGCAAGATTAATGTCAGATAATTAGAAATCATTTGTATAGCCCATGATCTTGTATAAGTAGTCCGTAACCCCACCTCCCTTTCTTTCTATGGCCCCCTGCTAAGGGGCTGGTTAGGGGCATGGCATTGCGTGTGAAAGGGTCAGCCCAACCCCTGCCACTCAGCACTTTGGTCTCATGCAATTTGTGCATTAGCTCCCTTGGCTGTTGGCCCAAGAATCTGGAGATTAAAATAAAAAATCCAAAAGGTAAACAGTGCTTCCACAATTGATATGGCCTGGCCCCTTCCAAGCGCACTGCCACTGGGACAACATGGCTTCCTGTGGTGGGGGGGGGGGGGGTTCCTGTGCTGAGCAGGAGAGAGGGAGGGAGAGGAGACGGAGAACAGAAGGGCACTAAGGCACGTAAGCCAGGCCTTGCATAACCTCCTCTTTAGGAGCAGACACAGCGAGGGGGGAATGTTTATTGATCTTAGTCACACACGTATTGTAAAGAGGAACTTTGGTACAAGCCTTCAGCACGCTATGGGAATCTGGGGAAGTCACAGCATTGCAAACAGTGCCTGGCTGCTTCCACGCTCAGTAAGTAGTAACCTGGTGACACCATAGACTCGAGGAAAGGACATCGGTTCACCAGACAGACAGAAATAAACTAGACTGATTAAGCAGATAACTACTACGTAGTAGTTATTTTAAAAGGGTTACTGCTTTATGGATTGTGGTTATTATACCTGGCAGAAATGATTAAAAAAGTATTCTAATAGTACATCCGAGGTTAATCATTTACTAAAACATGTGCCAAAACACTGCAGGGATTTCTGTGTCTGATAAACAGAAATAACAGAGCAGGGACCAAACAAAAGAAACAGAAGCCCTTAATGTATGAATGTGCCGGTCAGGTAAAACATAGTGTAACCTTTCCCTTCCTACCCACAGATCCTAGGTGTCTCTCAGAAAAGACAAGTGCATAAATGTTACTATGATCAAAAACAGAAAAAATGCCAGGTGAAGCAATGTGTTGGCTCAGCTTCAATGACTGCTGACAAACTGTGCAGAGCCTAGAGATTAGGGAGTGGATTTACATGTGACACTGATACTTGTAGTTTCACATTTCCTCCTGTCACTGAATAAGGAAAAGATCAACAATGAGAACCTTCTGCTCTATAATCACAGTCAGATAGCGGGAAATATGTTCATGACTGTGCTTAAACTGTCTTATGTAAACATGTCATAATTGAGAAATAGCCTTGTTCCCAATGTGATAATGTGTTGAGTGTACTTTCTAAATGGGACTAACTGTTACGGTTGGCACCAAATTTAATGAGTAAACACATGAAGGGGCTAAATATAGTGCAGGTCAAATGTATTAGCCTACATCTAGCACACATAAGCAACAGAGGCAGAGATAAAAGGTTATGTAGTCATTGAGTGTGATGGTTAAATAAAAAGGTTAAATAAATGGTGTAAGATTCTGATGCAATAAATAGCTCGTTCAGAAAGTATTCAGACCCCTTAACTTTTCCCACATTTTGTTACGTTACTAGGGCTGTGGCGGTCACGAAATTTCGTCAACCAGTGATTGTCAAGCAAATAACTGGTCGGTCTCATGTTAATTGACCATTAATTAAACACATTTAGCATCTCCTGGCTTCCACACATAGCCTACAAGCCACCGATGCAGACCTTTGGAACATCTATACTACAAAAAGTCTAATAAATTCATGTAATATAGCATACACCATCACAATAAATCTATTATTTATTTTAGACAGGTCTAAAGAAGCATGATATGAAGAACAGAATAGCACACTGAGTTGTCCTTATGTTAGGCCTTGATCTGGCTATGCCAAATAGCTGTGGGCTACACTAATTCATTTAGCAACAAGATTTGCTTAGAATTCTGTGGCATTATTTTATAGTATGAAGAATACAATTGAACAAAATATAAATATTTTCGCCAAACAATTTGAGGGACTGCGCACGTGCGGTTATTCTGTGTTGAGCGGTTAACAAAGAAATAGGTACTCCTATATGCTTAATTTAGAGATATTAATGTAACTTTAGTTGTTCTACAAACGTTGGGGTATATGTTTAGATTTTTATTACATTATAAGGCTGCTTGATGCGGCTAATGATGATTTGAAAAAAGTTGATTGAAAGGCATAAGCTCTGCTTTGTTTTTTCGCAGGCTGTACACACTTCATTAGTCTCTCATTCACAATTTGACAAGCACTTGATAATGCCTAAAATGTCATGGCAGCATCCCCTTTGTGGCCGTAATGCACCCTAAAAAAATGCATGCCTTTTGCGGCCAGTGGCCAGTGTGCCCTTCTCCCATCACGTGAACGGTTATTTCACACAGGCTACAAGTGAAGACAGACACCGGGGACGCAACTGCGCGCGTCCTTATCCAATTCCGAGGTGCGTATTGAAGATTTTGGAAGAACTGTCCACATTTACTTTTCGTCAGCCAACAAGAGGAGTAGGCATAACGAACAGCAAAAGCACGAGCCTATGTCAATCTACTATCCCCCATAGTACAAAAGTCAACCTATTCTATTCTGTGTGAGAAATAAATATGGTAAGCGAGTCTATAGGCCTAGCATACAGAAAGCTGATGGGATCCTCCTCTTTTAAGTAGAGGCCATCACTCTGTTTTCTCACGCAATTGCATAGCCTATCAAAATGTTGCGCAACATGAGCTCATGGCCTCTAATGAAGTGTTTGATTAGATTTTCGAATACATTTGCATCGATGTCAGAGTGATTAGAGGGACAATAAAGTGCTGAGTACCAGGTAGTTAGCAAGTTTGGTAGGCTACTAATGACCATCAGCAGCATTAGAGCTTGGAGAAGCCTAATTACCATGACTCGTGAACATCGGTGTGACGGTAATACGGTCACCGCAACAGCCCTATATGTTACAGCCTTATTCTAAAATAGATTACATTTATTTTTTTCATCAGCAATCTACACACAATACCCCATAATGACAAAGCAAAAACTATTTTTTTTGCACATTTATTATAAATAAAAAAACTGAAATATTACATTTACATAAGTATTCAGACCCTTTACTCACCGATTACACCGATTACCGATTACAGTCTTCTTGGGTATGACGCTACAAGCTTGGTACACCTGAATTTGGTGAGTTTCTTCCATTCTTCTCTGCAGATCCTCTCAAGCTCCGTCAGGTTGGATGGGGAGCGTTGCTGCACAGCTATTTTCAGGTCTCTCCAGAGATGTTTGATCGGGTTCAAGTCCAGGCTCTGGCTGGGCCACTCAAGAACATTCAGAGACTTGTCCCAAAGCCACTCCAGCGTTGTCTTGGCTGTGTGCTTAGGGTTGTTGGAAGGTGAACCTTCACCCCAGTCTGAGGTCCTGAGTGCTCTGGAGCAGGTTTTCTTCAAGGATCTGTCTGTACTTTGCTCTGTTCATCTTTTCCTCGATCCTGACTAGTCTCCCAGTCACTGACACTGAAAAACATGCTTCACCGTAGGGATGGTGCCAGGTTTCCTCTAGAAGTGACGATTGACATTCAAGCCAAAGAGTTCACTCTTGGTTTCTTCAGGCCAGAGAGTTTTGTTTTGTTTCTCATGGTCTGAGTCCTTTTGGCAAACTCCAAGTGGGCTGTCATGTGCCTTTTACTGAGGAGTGGCTTCCGTCTGGCCACTCTACCATAAAGGCCTGATTGGTGGAGTGCTGCAGAGATGGTTGTCCTTCTGGAAGTTTCTCCCATCTCCACAGAGGAACTCTGGAGCTCTATCAGAGTGACCATCGGGCTCTTGGTCACCTCCCTGACCAAGGCCCTTCTCCCCCAATTGCTCAGTTTAGACAGGGGGAAGATCAATGGAAACAATTTCGAGTCTCATAGCAAAGTGTCTGAATACTTAAATAAGGTATCTGTTTTTTATTTTTAATACATTTGCAAAAATTTCTAAAAACCTGTTTTTGCTTTGGCATTATGGGGTATTGTGTGTAGATTGATGAGGAAAACATTTAATTTAATCTGGAAAAAGTCAAGGGTTCTGAATACTTTCCGATTGCACTGTACATAAGAAGGCAGGCTGTGGCCATTGTAGAACACGGTGAAGCCGCCCATGGCCTATTGAAATGCACTCAGTTAGACAGCACTCTTTGTGGCTTCTGGAGAACTGCTGATAGAAGATGGTGTTCAACTACCACTGTATAAAAAGTCCCCCAGCCCAATTGTTGTTACCTGAAGGGACGTTGCATCGGGGCCTTGCAACCAGTTTGAAAAATAAATCTCCCAAAATAGTCCTCTCATCTCACCTTTGCGTAAAATGGTAATAGGAGCGGTGGTGGAATGGGTGTTGTTGGCAGGGTAACCACCTCTGCTATTCTGACCACTCTGCCCTGAAGATTTGACGCCTGGATCAGGCAAGACCCCATGTCCAGCACTGGCTCTGCAGCCACCACTTTGAGTTTGGATATCCAGGAACTTGAGCTCTTTGATGTCCATAGCACTGCACAGAATGTAAACATTGATATGTTAGACATGTTAACATCAGATTGCTTAAAACAAAATAAGTAGGCCCCTATGTATTGTGAAATAACTAGAGCAATGCACAGAATGTAACTAGTATGTCTGTAGCCTGAGTCTCAGATCTGTTTGTGCCGTCTTGCCAAATCCTATGTCATTGTCACCGCAAATTATTTCCTGAAATCTGTGACGCAGGCTAATCTTTCTGTACTTCACCATGTGAAAGCCTTACCTGAAGGTGACCTCAGGGACAGGGCACCTGACCCCATTGTGGAAAGGTTGTCGGAGAGAGATGGTCTGACTAGTCTGGTCCACAGATGACACTTCTCCCTGGTACATGCCCAGGGTTGGTCCACAGTTTATTGACACCTGACTGCCCAACCAGTCTGCAGCCATTCTCTCTGGATCTAGGCATATATGGAAGACAGAGAACAACTTCACAAATACGTAATAGCTTTCTGATTAATGGGACATTAATGGTGTAAAACTGTTATGTTTGAGCTACAAAACAAGTTGGATGATATGTATAAACTGAAAGCAGAGGGAGCCTTTGTCAGATTTAGGAAGAAGTGGCTAGAGGAGGGTGAACAAAATCAATTTTATTTTTCAGGTTAGAAAAATACCACTCTAAAAATAATACAATTCAACAATTAAATATTAATGGTCTCATCACAGATGATCCCAAATTAATCTCTAACTTTAGTTGCAACTTCTACAGGAATGTATATAGTTCTAAGTATTGTAAGGTTTCCTCAACTCTTTCCTTTGACTCTCTGGGGGATGTGAAATCAATTGGGGAGGCTGAGAGGGAACAGTTTGATGACCCTATTATAGTTGAAGAGATCATTTATTCTATCATCTATTCTAAGTCTCCTGGGATTGATGGTATATCTGCTGAGTTTTACAAAACTTTTTCTCAACAGTTGGCCCCATTTCTGTTGGAGGTCTTTTCTGAAAGCATTACAAATAATTATCTCTCCCAGTTTGACTCAAGGTCTGATTACATTAATACCTAAGCCCAAGAAAGACTTGCTTCTACTCAATAATTGGCATCCAATCTGTCTGCTCAATAATGACTACAAAATATTTGCCTCTATACTTGCAAAAAGAATGAAGGAAGTATTGGACTCAATTATAGAAGAGACCCAATCTTGCTTCATGAGGAATAGACATATCTAATAATATCCGACTGGTGTTAGACCTTATTGACTATTCTGATTTAATCTTCGAAGATAGTTTTACTGTCTTCTTAGACTTTTATAAAGCCTTCAATACAGTGGAACATGAGTTTCTATATCTCTCCCTTGAGAAATTTTGTTTTGGGGAATTATTTTGTAGTACTATTAACTCTTTATATGAATGGGAACAGTTCAATTAAATTAAAGCATGGTACTTCGCCAAGATTTGATTTGAAAAAAGGGATTAGGCAAGGTTGCCCAATTTCACCTTACCTCTTACTGCTTGCAACCGAACTTCTTACAAGTTCTGTTAAACCAGCAATATAAAAGGGATCTCTATTACAGAGATATTATCATAAGTCAACTTGCAGATGACACAAACCTCTTTTTGAAAGATGCTGACCAGATTCCTAGAGCAGTCAATGTGATAAATATATTTTCCAAAGCATCTGGTCTTTGCCTTAACCTTAATAAGTGTGAATTGTTTGCTGTTAAAGACTGTGTGATACCCTCTATATGCAATATTCCAGTCAAGGAAAAAGTAACATACCTTGGGATTACCATATCTAAGGATCAACAGTAAATATGCTCATTAAATGTTATACCTATTATTGAAAAAAACTAAAAGAAGTTGAACCATTGGTTGCAGAGGGATTTATCCTTGAAAGGTCGAGTATTGCTTTCTAAAGCTGAAGGTATCGCCAGACTTACTTATGCAGCCCAGTCCCTATATATTGACAACAAAATAGGTAAAGCGGTTGACCAGGTGCTTTTCAACTTCATCTGGAAAAATCGTACACATTATATTAGGAAATCTGTCGTTATGAACTCATATGGATATGGTGGTCTCAATTTTTTAATTGTTTTTATTTTCCTACTTTTGAATAATACTTTTAAGATACATTGGGCTAAACATTTTTTAAAGAATCCAACTAATGGTGTAAAACAGTCTAAGGAATTAGTTACGGGTCTAAAATATGAGTTCCATTGGCTATACAATGGGCTAACAGCGGGGGGTAACCACAGCCCTTTGTAAATTACTACTAGCTACTCACTCATCACTTACCTACTCTGGCAATTACGCCGTTAGTTAGTTAGCTAGCAAACAAGCTGGCAATGTAGCTGTCAAATACCCTAGTTAGCTGTCACTGTGTTAAATCGGTATCTAGCTAGCTAACCAAATAACGCAACTAGCTAGCTGTTCCATTAGAAAAGATGGCTAGCTAACTAAATAGCTAGCTACTGCCAAATTGTTGTGAACGCTAACGTTAACTAGATAACGTTAGCGTAGCTAAATCAGAGATCATGGCTAACGTCGGTTATTAATATATCCATCCTCTCTACCCTTTTGTTATTCATTAAACGCTGTCAGGTAAAATTGAAAATTATATACCTTGTTTTTGTGTATGATAGAGTTTTTGTGATGAGTTTGCTAACAACACTTTCTGAACTCGAAGAATCTGTGTCGTTTCCTGGTTACAACGTCACTTCCTTCTCTTTCCCCACCAGCGTTCATTGATTGTTTATGCAGGGGGCACCAATGAGGCCACATGTTGCTGCAAAGGTTTAAGGTAAATGCAATGATGATAAAAAGTTAGGGCATTATTTACAATGCCAACAAAGGTTGTTTTAAATCATTGCACCAATGGCAAGTTTATAGCTTATTTACTCATGAAAATGTGCTCAGTTTGTGTGCTGATTGTTTCTGTAGTAGAAGTCCAAGTCTTTTACACAGGTAAGTGATGATATCCAACCCTATCTTATCTAGCTAGTAGTGTTACAGATTTACTCTTTGATCAGCCAAATACCGACGTCCTCTCCTAATGGGTGGCCTGTGTATATTAGCTTGTGAATGCATGCATGGGTTGCCAATGAGATAGGCCAACACACTCAAGAAAAGTTCATTGATTTTCAGCTTTTATTTCAGTAGCTACCTAGATAGCTACCAACAACACAATGCATAGTGTATACAGTTGGGGTTTTAGTTTACAAGAGTCCTTCGTTACATTATAAAATGTTGACATTTATAACACAGTCAGTAATACATACGTATTTTGGCATCCTGATAAATTCATACAAAGCCACCAAAATATATACACATTTTAGGCACATTTCAAAAAAGGACTTTTCAAAATACATCTAGGCTTAAAAATGTACTCAAACAATCAATCACATGTTGGTGGGATACAAACATAGCTTCAGTGTGTTGTGTCCACATTTGACTGATTTATTCAGTGGAATAAAAATATATAGCTTAGAATTGGGAGGATACATCCATTCAACTCTGTCTGTGACCACCTGAACAATAACTCAAAAGTACGAGAACAGGCACTTTATCATGTAGGTTGTAACATTTTTGCCTCAAAAAATTCTGTAGCAAAAAATTATACCCAAACATGGAACTAAAAAACAATGCTCTTTAAAACCCCACCATGGGTTTATGTGTATGTTTTATAGATTGATCCTCTTTAAAGCGATCTGATACAGTATATGAGCTGTGATCAAGGCAAGGGGAGCAGTAAAACACGATGATGTAGGCAAAAAGGCAGCTAAACAGCAATAGTCTCTCCTGATATCTCCTGAAGCAACACCTGACAAACTCTAGTAGGCCCTGTGGTATGCTGGTCATGAAGGTCCTTTATCCAATACAACACTTGTTTGGAATCCCCCTACATACCATTTCAGATTATAATTTTATCGATTTCAAATTGTCTACAATTTGACTCAGTTTTCCCTCACTGTTAATTCTCCTATGAATCAAGAGAGTTGTCAAGCCCGGGCTTTCCTGGAGAGAAAATGTACCCTCTGGCTTTTAAATCTGAACTCATCTCATGCCATCAAGTATGTAGGGCTAACTATAAATCAGTTATAGTGATGTTGAGAATCATAAATGTGACCATGGCCCTCACTCCTCCTGCCCCCATGGCCGCAGACTAGCCTTCAGCTGACAGCGCTTGTGCTTCATAGTGAGGCCGTACTCTGGGGTCATGTCCAGCGGGTGCCCAGGTTTCTCCTGGAAGCGCAGCCTTTGGAGCAGGATGGCCAAGAAGAGGTAGACCTCATTGCGTCCGATGGCCTCACCGATGCAGCGGCGCTTGCCCATGCCGAATACGAGCACCTTCTCCCCCTCCAGCTTGTTGAGTTCTGTGCCATCAGCACTCAGGAAACGGTCAGGGTTGAATGAAGAAGGCTCCTTCCACAGCTCCCTGAAGAGCACAGAGGTAACAATTTACATTAGGTTCTTGTTATACCTGTGTAGTAACACTGTAATTACTACAGTAACAACACTATTGTTGCACAGTAGTTGCATAGTAATAGAGTTGAGAAGTTTTAGTTTAAAAATACTACTCACGGGTCATGGTTGACCTGCCACTGGTTGATGAAGACACAGGTGTCCTTGGGAATGAAGTAGCCATTGAGGGATGTATCCTTGATCGTGCTAAAAAAAATATTGACAATACCAGTCAGACCATGCCATATGTGTCCATAATGTGTAACTGATATTGTAAATGTCTGTTTGGCTAATATTCTAAATGTCAGTTTGGCTGATATTGTAAATTTGTGTTTTGAGCAGGTGCAAGTGCAACTCACCAGTGTGGGATGGTGAACGGCAGGAAGGAAGAGTGCCGGAAGATCTCCAGGATGAAGGCTTCCAGCAGAGGTAAGTTGGTTTTGTCTGAGAGACGGGGAGTGCGATTCATTCCCACCTTTTCCTCTGTTGGAAGGACAATAGAGAACATTGGATATCAAAAAAGAATGGGACGGGTGGTGACAGGTCAGTAAGTCACAATATTTTGAATCATGACTCCATAGAATTACATATATAACTGATTTATAGGATCTCTCTGTGGATGACTAATTTAATTTAGGGAACAGAACTATCTGTTAAAACCAGCAAGGTTCAACTTACTCAGTTCCTGATGCAGTCTTTCCTGGATCTCTGGGTAAGCCACAAGGTACATAACAGCCCAAGACAGAGCTGTGCTGATGGTGTCAAAACCTTAAGAGGGAGACAGAAGCCGCATTGCATAATTAAAACATCTTACAAATGTACATTTTTTTCAATGATATGGAGTGACTCAGCATAACTGTTGCTTTATTTTTACTCAACTCACCTGCCCCAAACAGATCATTGACAATGCCCACAATCTTCTCATCAGAAACCTGGATGTTGGCATTCTCATCTAGTTTCCTGTCCTCACAGTGGTCAATGAGGGAGTCAGTGATGTCACGGATGTTGTCCTGAAAACAGAACAATGGACAATCAGTATCACAGACAACAAACAGCAATAGATCAAACATGGAATGAAACACGTAACGTCTTTGAAACATGATGCAATGTATTATTTACCTTGTCATAGCTTTCATAGTGCTCAATGACAATCTTCTGCACAAAGGTGTTGAAACGGTCATTGATATCCATAAACCTCTTCATGGTGCGGTTTGGTAGGTAACGAAGGATGGGAATGAAGTCTGCAGGGTTGCCGCTGCCCACCACCTGCCCAAATTCATCACTCAAGTTCACCAAGCCCAACAGCTCCTGGTCATCATGGCTGTAGCGCCGGCCGAAGCACATTCCACAGATGACGTTGGCCACCGATACGACAATATGGCGGAAGGGGTCAAAGCTGCCACTGACATCCATGACGGAGGTCAGCTGTTTTACCAGGTACTCTCCCTCCTTGCAGACGTGCTCCTCCAGGGCACAGGAGTACTCTGGGGTCGATCCCTCCAGGGTGGCGAAAGAGCGGAGGGCGCTCATAGCTAGTTTGCGGCGGGCGCGCCATACCCCAGCCTTGTCGGTGCTGAAGGCCAAGCTCTTGCCGTCGTTGATGAACTTGAAGCTGTATAGATCGGGCCTCCCGGCGAAGTCTTCCCCTTGCTTGATAAGAGCCTGGCGGACTGTCTCGCTGCCACTCAGAACAACCACAGGCCGCATCCCAATCTGGATCTGGAAGACTGAGCCGTAGCGTTCACTCATGGCAGTCAGGCTGAGGTGAGGGTTGTTGTGCACCTCCAGCACATTCCCGATGATGGGCAGGGGCTTTGGTCCTGGGAGCCGTTTTAGTCCCTCTGGGATCTCTGTGTGCTTATACTTCATGAACATGTACACCAGGCATAGTGTTACCATGGCCACCAGCCCCTCAGACACAGAGACTGAACCGATAATGGGTAGTATCATGAGAACCATTTTTATATGTTTTTTGTGGCTTCTGCACAATCTGTAAGAAGGAGAGGTACATGTTTTAATGATTAATAGTGAGCGAGAAATATACTTCAGCTGAGTAATAAACATTGCTCGAAAACATTGTTAAAAAATTGCATTGGGGGAATTACGCACGAGTGACCCCATGCTGACTGCATGCTTTACGCATACAGCCCCATGTACTTTACGCATGGTGCACTCACACCTTTCACGCTTTTGCAAGCCACCCTACTCTACCAGTCTTGTACCATTAAACATAGGCTACATAAAAGGCTGTATAGTATTTAAAAAAATTAAAGCCCTTAACTGTTACATTGCCTACACGTACGTACATTTTCTCGAATAGATTATACTAAAAAGAAGACTCAAGAATAAACGGTACAAGATAATAGTATATAATGCATTTTATAGCTTGTTATATTGTAAATAAAAAAAATTAAAAACACAGTACTAATATTATGTGCAAACTAGTTAATAAACGTTATTTCGACACTTCATTCACAACAAAAAGACACCTGCTATTCCAACATATGTTTACTTGTTCTTAAGTTATTAAATGTAAATATATTACATGCAAAATTTGTCGTTTTTATTACCTTCCGTTATGAGCCAAATGAGCCGACTTGCAGGGAGATCGAAGAAGTTTGCAGGTGAGGTTATATTTATACGAAGCTTTTTCTCTTGCTATAAGTGAACTCCGTTTTTCTGTACTTAAAAGTAAGAATGGGAACTTCTTTTATAGAGCGCTTCTCAGCTCCATTGGCTGATGTCTGAGTGACGTAACCTCTCCCTCTCTTGGCTTGCCAGCAGCAGCGGCTGTCTCTGAAGGAGAGGTGTAATAAAATATCAAGCGGAAACTTCAATGAGTAGTGTGTATATATATATATATATATATATATATATATATATATATATATATATATAGTTGTTATATATATATATATAGTTGGAAGTTTACATACACTTAGGTTGGAGTCATTAAAACTCGTTTTTCAACCTCTCCACAAATTTCTTGTTAACAAACTATAGTTTTGGCAAGTCGGTTAAGACATCTACTTTGTGCATGACACAAGTAATTTTTCCAACAATTGTTTACAAACAGATTATTTCAAATATAATTCACTGTATCACAATTCCAGTGGGTCAGAAGTACACTAAATTGACTGTGCCTTTAAACAGCTTGGAAAATTCCAGGAAATTATGTCATGGCTTTAGAAGCTTCTGATAGGCTAATTGACATCATTTGAGTCAATTGGAGGTGTACCTGTGGATGTATTTCAAGGTCTACCTTCAAATTCAGTGCCTCTTTGCTTGAGATCATGGGAAAATCAAAAGAAATCAGCCAAGACCTCAGATTTTTTTTTATTTTTAATTGGAGACCTCCACAAGTCTGGTTCATCCTTGGAAGCAATTTCCAAACGCCTGAAGGTACTACAGTATGTTCATCTGTACAAACAATAGTACGAAAGTATAAACACCATGGGACCACGCAGCCGTCATACCACTCAGGAAGGAGACGCTTTCTGTCTCCTAGAGATGAACGTACTTTGGTGCAAAAAGTGCAAATCAATTCCAAAACAACAGCAAAGGACCTTGTGAAGATGCTGGAGGAAACAGGTACAAAATAATTTATATCCACAGTAAAATGAGTCCTATATCGAGATAACCTGAAAGGCCGCTCAGCAAGGAAGAAGCCACTGCTCCAAAACCGCATAAAAAAGCCAGACTACGGTTTGCAACTGCACATGGGGACAAAGATAGTACTTTTTGGAGAAATGTCCTCTGGTCTGATGAAACAAAAATAGAACTGTTTGGCCATAATGACCATTGTTATGTTTGGAGAATAAAGGAGGAGGCTTGCAAGCCGAAGAACACCATCTTAAACGTGAATCACGGTTGTGGCAGCATCATGTTGTGGGGGTGCTTTTCTGCAGGAGGGACTAGTGCACTTCACAAAATAGATGGCATCATGAGGAAGGAAAATTATGTGGATATATCGAAGCAACATCTCAAGACATCAGTCAGGAAGTTAAAGCTTGGTCGCAAATGGGTCTTCCAAATGGACAATGACCCCAAGCATTCTTCCAAAGTTGTGGCCATATTGGATTAAGGACAACAAAGTCAAGGTATTGGAGTGGCCATCACAAAGTCCTGACCTCAATCCCATAGGAAATTTGTGGGCAGAACTGAAAAAGCATGTGCAAGCAAGGAGGCCTACAAACCTGACTCAGTTACACCAGCTCTGTCAGGAGGAATGGGCCAAAATTCACCCAACTTATTGTGGGAGCTTGTGGAAGGCTACCCGAAACGTTTGACCCAAGTTAAACAATTTAAAGGCAATGCTACCAAATACTAATTGAGTGTATGTAAAATTCTGACCCACTGGGAATGTGATGAAAGAAATAAACGCTGAAATTAATCATTCTCTCTACTATTATTCTGACATTTCACATTCTTAAAATAAAGTGGTGATCCTAACTGACCTAAAACAGGGAATTTTTACTAGGATTAAATGTCAGGAATTGTGAAAAACTGAGTTTAAATGTATTTTGCTAAGGTGTATGTAAACTTCCGACTTCAACTGTATATATATATATATAATGTAAGCTTGCCTTTATTATAAAAAGAAACATCTAAGGAGTAAGATCATTTTTTCTAAGAGTGCATGCTTTCTCTGATATATCAGTGATGGGCCCTATTGAAAAAATATATATATACAATTTCATATAGTTTGTTATAAAAACATATTAGAATGTCTAACCATAGAGAAATTCAATAGACTACATGTTTAATTCTCGAACAAGTCATTCTCAGTAGGCTATTCCACGTTCATATGACTTTAAAACTTTTTTTTTTTTTTAAACATTTTTAGATTTGATTTTAGGTTTATATCAGAATGATTGGATGTGTCTCTTTTCAGATGTTCATTAGCCTGTTGGAGGGAGTTATAAAACAGACTACACAGAAGAAGCCAGTCAGGTAAGAGGAATACAGGACCCATTGATTTGTGGAATGATCACCAATGATATTTGCAATTGAAGTAGAGCATGTTAAATGTGTTATTGTGTAATAACAATACAATAATACAATTAATCATAATATATCATCATAATCATAAGCACAACCATGTAAATGTCGACCTATAATCACTATCATACCTATTCATCATACTACACATCTTACTTATAATGTTATAGATGTGGTAATTATATTTGTATTATTTGTTGTATTTATTTGTTTAGGCCTAAATATTGATATGTATTTTATTATTTATTGTTTCCTTTAATGTTAGGGTATTGGGCCTAATATTGCAGGCTATGGTAGGCAGTAGGCTAATAAGCCATATTGAAAAAAGGCAATTAATCCGCTCCTTATCAACATGTTATGAACTATTTATCTTAAAAGTATATGGAACATATTCATGAAAACAGTTATATAAAGCACATTGTATAAGGATGACAGTACTTTGGGCCGGATCCAAATATTTATTCTCAATGATCTATTGAACATGAACTCTTCCACAACTAATTTAAGGACACAAGCTTAATCACTTTGGGCCCACAATATTTTCAAAAGTGAATTTACCATCAGTGTCTAATCTGTTTCCAGTGGTATTCATTTTTATATTTTATTATTAGCAAACATCAACATTTCCTCTTTTAATACTTGTTCCATAAATGAATTAACAGGAAACTGTTACGCATTAGTTATTAAGTCATAAACCCTTTGGCAATCTTTCCTTTAGGCCTACACATTGCAACAGATTTCGATAGCGTGCAAAGGTGTAGCCTATCCCACGCGGGAGAACTTACAGCCCCGAAGTACTTTTAATCAAGACTCATCTTTGACAGTTTGATAAATCTCACTCAACCTGTCAACAGTATAACGGTGGTGCATAAGTACAATGGGAAGACGTGTGCGTCTAATTAACTTATAGGGCACAAATGTAGCCTACCTATCAAGTGTGTCATGGAGGATAAAACATTCGATTGTGATAAGAGACTATATTGTCTTGTCTGCTTGTGTAAGCTATCCAAAGTGTTTCACTTCGGATCCCTGTTTAATCAATATCCCAATTGGAACTTACTCAAAGGTAAGTTATATGTATTAAGACATAGAATAGAGTCTTCTAGAACTCAGCATCTACAACACACCATTCTGAGCGGAGTCTGTTTTGAAACAAGTCGTGATAAAAACTGTCAATGCCATCGCGTGCGTGTACCTGTTAGCACTCGAGTTAAAGATTGGCCAAATTGCGTGAGAGCGTTTTGGCCAAGCCCTCGCCTCCCCCAGCCTTTGGTTAAGGATGCTGGGGTGTGGGGGTGGGGGAGTATTCTGTCAGCACTGCAGGGGTGAAAGGGTAAATGAGTTCATTACCCTTACAGTCTCTCTTCTTTTAGGAAATGTACATCCTATTCCAGATAGCCTACTGACAGTGAATATATATCGACTCTGCACAGCAATACGAGGGATTTCCAACATACTTGGACCATGGACTGAAACATTCTCAGCGGTAATGAGCCTATCGACTTAAAAGGACCTATATAGATTGCATATAAGCACCATCGATATAGAAAGCTTTATGGTTATGGACAACATGCACACAATATGTTCCTCAGAATTAAATTATCTTATTTAAACAACGTATTTTGGATGCATATACGACTTTCCTGTTAACCAGCATCATATTAGGCTGGCTGTTAGCATATATGTTTTGATTGATAAACAAAACTTGTTGCTGAGAAACCTCACTCGACTAAATCCTAACTTAATATCCACGTGGGTAATTAGACATTTAACCAAATCTCCTATGAGTGCAGGATGTACGCGCAGACATGCGTTATTATGCATGCATATCTCTATCATTTGGGCCACAATGACCTGTCCATATACAAATAAACACGCTGAAATGGTTTACTATTGGCTTGTAGGCATAGGCCATAGAAAAGGCAAGGATGTTTTAATTAAGTTTTTATTGAAGACAATTATGGTTAACTAGGCTATATTTTAAGCATTCACTGATCTCTTTGTTGTTTTATTTTAGTTGTTCTCTATATCATAATTTTCAACAGGTAAATAAATGGCTTTATATTAATTGTCTTTTGTCTACTTGACAATATGCCTCTATATTTTGTCTTGCCTGTATTTCAACTTCCAAGACCTAATGTGTTAAACATTCCGTTTTGGGTTAACTGTAGGACTGTATAATTCACAATGGGTTAACTTTATTGATCAATTTAAATAATTAGCATTCAACTTGAAGATATCTCAAGACATTTAAGTGCACATTTCAGTGTATGAATGTGTGGCTATTAGACAGCGTCGCCATTAGTTTCCTAAATAGTTAAACATTTGGATGATCATTCCTGGAATCCTGGATTACAACTAGTAGGGAACCCAAAATGTGCAGACTTTGAGGAAAATGAAATGTCACTCCATAGCCAAGATAAAAGACGCCAACGTGTAATTGAAATTGTGAAAAACAATAGACTAATTTACCACTGTTTGAGGCATATGAACACTATAATAATATTGAGAGACGCTCTTAGTCGCTTATTTTTTCTACTCGGAGATAGGCCTACACACCGTATTATTGCCAAGCTCAATATGATGGATAATGCCAGTCGCTGGGCTTTCGCCCACTCGCCGCCCGCCCGTGCCCCTCAGCGCTACGTCCCTGCTCCTGCAGTTCGCGTGAGAAAGCGGAGCTCCCGCACGGAGGGGTGGGCTTGGTCTTCGGGACAATCCTAAATCTGCTTGGTCAGTCACGCGAAGGCAGCAGCCCCTGGAAAGACACAAGGGTCTTAAACGCTGCAGAACAAAGAGCACTGAACGTGAGACTTTTTCTTGGTCACGGAGGTGCACATATTCGCGCGCTATAGCTTCTGTAAACGCGAGGATCTTGGGCTTTGGAGTCATGCGATCTACCACTCAGGCTTCATGCAGGCATGTAACTGGCTGGCTGAAGTCAACTGCCTAAATCCACCAAATACCAATTGACCTGCATGGTCACGGTAATGCCAACCATGGCAGGTACCTTCGCGTATGAACTTGGAAACCATTTTATGACATTTCAAAGAGCTGCTTAAAAACAAAGTAAAGTTTGCCAAATGAGACTGTTCACTGGTACAGCATGACACAGTCAAAGGCTGATTTATTAAGCATAAACATAAAGTATATAATCACACTAAGCATTACGCACAGCTTTGTGCGAGGAGAGGGAGACGATAGCGTGAGAGGCCATGGGACGGACATTCCATACAAGTCCAGCATTCAACGTAAACATCAGGATCGCACCCGTTTGAAATAGGCTTCTCTGTTCATATGGTTATGGTCTAACACGCCACTCCCTGCTCATCATTAGTGACTTGATCAATGACCTCCAACAGTTTGTATGACCTCTCGTTGCAACGCAGGTTCGGTTATCTAACAATCACAAATACATGGAATTAAATTAAAATCCCATTTTATTGGTCACATACACATATTTATGCTATTGCGGTTGTAGCGAAATGCTTGTGTTCCTAGCTCCAACAGTGCAGTAGTAGCTAACAATTCACAACAATATACACAAATCTAAAAGTAAAAGAATGGAATTAAGAAATATATAAATATTAGATCAAGCAATGTTGGAGTGGCATTGACTAAAATACAGTAGAATATAATACAGTATATACATATGAGATGAGTAAAGCAGTATGTAAACATTATTTAAACATTATTAAAGTGGCCAGTGATTCCAAGTCTATGTATATAGGGCAGCAATTGAGGACAATAATGTGACAAATATCAATAGGGAATGTTCAAGTAGTCTGTTATTTAGTCACGTTAGGGTCACACACATACATCCAGGATGTCCATTTACAGAGCTCACATCATAACCAAAACACTGTTTAGCCCACAGCAAATTGAAATTCCCTTGAAGAATCTCCCTTTCTGAGTAATGACTGTAAAGGCAGCTGAAGTCTTCAGTCCTTTGGCACGCAACAACCAAACACCTGTCACACACCTTCAAACCAGGTATGTGTGTGTGAGTGTGAGGGAATGTTTCGTGAGTGGGTTTGCATCTGTGTGAGGGCGTGTTGTTGTGTGTGCATGAGGGCAGGAGTTTGTTATGGAGGAGGTCAACTAACCCCTTTACACAGACTGGTAGTTAGAGCAATTAACCACTTAGGTGACAGGTCAGATTGGTGCACTCATCTCTCAGTCTTTTATTCTAGTCTGACAGAACAGACAGAACATTCTGTGCTACCAGAGGATTGTCTTCTTCTTCTTTGAACTCTCAGGAAAATAAAACATGCATGAACAGAGTCAGGAGGGGAGAGAGAGACAATATCACCATTGTTCATACACGCAATGCCAAAGCACACAACACTTATTTATTAACATGTTATTTCTGTTTATACTATGTTATTACCATGTTATTACTGTGTTATTACCACTTGTTATTACCAATTCATGGAGTAATGTAAACCATTAGGGCAGTACTTCAAATGTATTTATAAAGCCCTTCTTACATCAGCTGATATCTCAAAGCGCTGTACAGAAACCCAGCCTAAAACCCCAAACAGCAAGCAATGCAGGTGTAGAAGCACGGTGGCTAGGAAAACTCCCTAGAAAGGCCAGAACCTAGGAAGAAACCTAGAGAGGAACCAGGCTATGAGGGGTGGCCAGTCCTCTTCTGGCTGTGCCAGGTAGAGATTATAACAGAACATGGCCAAGATGTTCAAATGTTCATAGATGACCAGCAGGGTCAAATAATAATAATCACAGTGGTTGTCGAGGGTGCAACGGGTCAGCACCTCACGAGCAAATGTCAGTTGGCTTTTCATAGCCGATAATTCAGGATGTCTCTACCGCTCCTGCTGTCTCTAGAGAGTTGAAAACAGCAGGTCTAGGACAGGTAGCACGTCCGGTGAACAGGTCAGGGTTCCATAGCCGCAGGCAGAACAGTTGAAACTGGAGCAGCAGCACGGCCAGGTGGACTGGGGACAGTAAGGAGTCATCAGGCCAGGTAGTCCTGAGGCATGGTCCTAGGGCTCAGGTCCTCCGAGAGAGAGAAAGAATTAGAGAGAGCATACTTAAATTCACACAGGACACCGGATAAGACAGGAGAAATACTCCAGATATAACAGACTGACCCTAGCCCCCCGACACATAAACTACTGCACCATAAATACTGGAGGCTGAGACAGGAGGGGTCAGGAGACACTGTGGCCCCGTCCGACGACGTCCGTACTTGTTACCCTGAAAAAGCTAACGACATCTCCTACTATGCAGATGTTTTAGGTTTTAGGAACGATCATCTGAGAGGGTTTGCCTCTGTCTTTTCTTTTGACTTGAAGATGGCCCAAACCCTAAGAAGGAAGAATGTGTAGTCTTTTTAAGTGCAGGGAATGATGCATTGATCAGTGGGAAATCAGCCGTGTGGCTGAGTTGGTAGAACATGGCACTTGCAATGCAAGAGTTGTGGGTTCAATTCCCCTGGGGACCAATACAAAAAATTAAAAACAAGTACAAAAAATGTATGCACTCATTACTGTAAGTCACTCTCGTTAAACTAGGACAACCATCTCAGTAATGGGTGCAATAAGTACAAATACTAGCAGATTGGATTGGTTTATGAAAATGTATGTTATTAATCTTTGTGTAGCATATAATTAATCAACCAATAAATGTGCATGCCAAAACACAGACATTGAAACAAACAATTCTGAAAATTCAACCTGCAATAGAGCATGCTGGGAAATATGATAATGCTGGGTGTGGTTTTGAGTGTTTTACTCCACACAGATAAAAATTACATAATCACACTTAACTCTGTTTATTCATAACAAAACAGGGTTATTTTACACCACTGAGTGTTGAATGTAACTCCTGAATCCACTAGAAATGTTACACTGAAAAATCAACACTAGGTTAAACTGGCCAATTTGCTGTGTACCATACTATACATTGCTGGTTCACTCATACTCCCTTCTATTCTCCTACTTTCTGCTCAATACATTCACAGAAAATACTCATTTGAAAAATAGAAATCATGGCAAAGATATCAACTATGTCAGTACTGTATATGTAAAATGATTAAGGGAATACCAGATACAGTACATGCATAAATATTCCCATATACAGTTAAAACAATTCTCACAGCTATCTTTTTAAATGAGGGCGATTACTCAAACTCCTGATGTTAAAGTTTAAACACTGAGGTAAACATTATTGCTCAGGCACAATTTAAAATAAAGAAAAAATAAAATAAAATAGCTTATACAGATTCAGACGGGTTCTATGTAGAACCCTTCTTGCTTTCCAAAGAATCACTAAAGAACCCTTTCTTCCAAAATCGGCTCTTAGGATGAAACATGTTCTAGGTTGAACTCTTTGCTTAACAAAGAACCCTTGTCTTCC
Source organism: Salmo trutta (assembly GCF_901001165.1). NCBI lineage: Eukaryota > Metazoa > Chordata > Actinopteri > Salmoniformes > Salmonidae > Salmo > Salmo trutta. The sequence continues at coordinate 19,299,836 of NC_042985.1, forward strand.
AAAAAGGGTTCATTCTTCAGATGAAAAGGGTTCTTGGTAGAACCTTATCCATCTACAAAGAACCCCTTTGGAACCTTTTTTAAGGTTAAGAATGTAGGTCTAAGAATGTAGGTCATGACACTACTCATGAATGTGTGACTGTGACCTCATACAAACCCCCTCTGGCTTGAGTAAGTCAACACGCAATCACTTACACTATACACAAACTGTAATTGAGCAACATTCTGTCTCGCTCGCTCCCGCGGCCGGCTCGAAGTGCACACACAGGAATGCTGGGGTTCGGAACAGGGAGAGGAGGGGTCCGGTCCCCATATTGTATCACCTTCCCCTCACGGATTTGAGTGAACACCACATTAGTAACTGAGCGAACAGTCCTGGTCTCTCTCTGTCCTTAAGCAAGCCAAATTTTAAAATACTCACCGGGAAAAACAATAGTTGCGTGCGGAAATATTTCGGTCATCCATCTTTCTGTCACGCACGAAGCTGCCATGCGCTTTTTTACGCTGACTCAAAGTGTGGGAGCGAAAAAGAGAAATAGGACATATCATAAAGAAAGGGAAATATGAAACGCGTGTACAAAGACAGACATACAACCACATAGTGAAAGAAGATATGGATATGCTTGACACGCAACACGAGCCATGCGTGAAACAAATTAATCTCGTCTGCCCCCTCCAATTCTCTCAGCGGGCTTTGCAGGCTACGGAGCGGATTGACAGCACATTTACGGGTTAATCATTGTGCCACAGACCCGGCATTGCGTGCAGACTGTGTTTGCTCTGGCTGTGCCAAGGGTCGCGAGGTTGTGTACAGAGAGAGCAGGAGAGGCATCAGCCAGCCTCGCGGGTCACCCCTTTTATCAAAACAGTAACCGACCGTTTTTTGGGAAGCACGCTACTGTTGAGTAAATAGAAATGTTTGCAGAGATTGGCCAGACTCAAATGTGGATTTCCTCTATAGAAACTAGTGCATAATAATGCATATTTCCATCAGTGTTTGGCCATAAAACAAACGGACATTAAATATTTACCAGAACATCGTAAGATATTGAAGTAGGCCTACAGAAATATCTCCCTACATTCTTCAATTGTGTTTCATTGTGTTTTTTGTATAAATAGCTAATAAAAAGGGATATTTCTAATAAACAAATAGATTAACTAATGTTAGAAGCACAAATGCTCAATATGCCTAATATTTGTAGTATTATGCCTACACTTTAAGTGTTGATATTTGTCAAGGTCTCTGACATGTGCAGATTTACTCTCACAAAAATGTACTAAATTACCTAGAATAATTTCAACATTCTTGCTTTGCCAAAAGAGTGATACTACAGAGACAGGATGGTCAAAACAATCTCTTGTCTGAGTTGTTTCATCTTGTGTGCATTCTGTCAGTCGGTGGGAAGGTGTGTGGAATCATAATCTTGATGTGATTGGCCTGACTGAAACATGGCTTAAGCCTGATGAATTTACTGTGTTAAATGAGGCCTCACCCCCTGGTTACACTAGTGACCAAACCCCCCGTGCATCCGGCAAAGGCGGAGGTGTTGCTAACATTTACGATAGCAAATTTCAATTTACAAAAAAAACAATGACGTTTTCGTCTTTTGAGCTTCTAGTCATGAAATCTATGCAGCCTACTCAATCACTTTTTATAGCTACTGTTTACAGGCCTCCTGGGCCATATGCAGTGTTCCTTACTGAGTTCCCTGAATTCCTATCGGATCTTGTAGTCATAGCAGATAATATTCTAATTTTTGGTGACTTTAACATTCACATGGAAAAGTCCACAGACCCACTCCAAAAGGCTTTCGGAGCCATCATCGACTCAGTGGGTTTTGTCCAACATGTTTCTGGACCTACTCACTGCCACAGTCATACTCTGGACCTAGTTTTGTCCCATGGAATAAATGTTGTGGATCTTAATGTTTTTCCTCATAATCCTGGATTATCGGACCACCATTTTATTGCGTTTACAATTGCAACAAATAATCTGCTCAGACCCCAACCAAGGAAGATTAAAAGTCGTGCTATAAATTCTCAGACAACCCAAAGATTCCTTGATGCCCTTCCAGACTCCCTCTGCCTACCCAAGGACGTCAGAGGACAAGAATCAGTTAACCACCTAACCGAGGAACTCAATTCAACCTTGCGCAATACCCTAGATGCAGTTGCACCCCTAAAAATTAAAAACATCTGTCATAAGAAACTAGCTCCCTGGTATACAGAAAATACACGAGCTCTGAAGCAAGCTTCCAGAAAATTGGAACGGAAATGGCGCCACACTAAACTGGAAGTCTTCCGACTAGCTTGGAAAGACAGTACCGTGCAGTATCGAAGAGCCCTCACTGCTGCACGATCATCCTATTTTTCCAACTTAATTGAGGAAAATAAGAACAATCCGAAATTTCTTTTTGACACTGTCGCAAAGCTAACTAAAAAGCAGCATTCGCAAATGGATTATGGCTTTCACTTCAGCAGTAATAAATTTATGAACTTTTTTGAGGAAAAGATCATGATCATTAGAAAGCAAATTACGGACTCCTCTTTAAATCTGGGTATTCCTCCAGGGCTTCATTGTCCAGAGTCTGCACAACTCTGCCAGGACCTTGGCTCAAGGGAGATACTAAAGTGTTTTAGTACTATATCTCTTGACACAATGATGAAAATAATCATGGCCTCCAAACCCTCAAGCTGCATACTGGACCCTATTCCAACTAAACTACTGAAAGAGCTGCTTCCTGTGCTTGGCCCTCCTATGTTGAACATAATAAACGGCTCTCTATCCACCGGATGTGTACCAAGCTCACTAAAAGTGGCAGTAATAAAGCCTCTCTTGAAAAAGCCGAATCTTGACCCAGAAATTATAAAAAACTATCGGCCTATATCGAATCTTCCATTCCTCTCAAAAATTTTAGAAAAAGTTGTTGCGCAGCAACTCACTGCCTTCCTGAAGACAAACAATGTATACGAAACGCTTCAGTCTGGTTTTAGACCCCATCATAGCACTGAGACTGCACTTGTGAAGGTGGTAAATGACCTTTTAATGACGTCAGACCGAGGCTCTGCATCTGTCCTCATGCTCCTAGATCTTAGTGCCGCTTTTGATACCATCGATCACCACATTCTTTTGGAGAGATTGGAAACCCAAATTGGTCTACATGGACAAGTTCTGGCCTGGTTTAGATCTTATCTGTCGGAAAGATATCAGTTTGTCTCTGTGAATGGTTCGTCCTCTGACAAATCAATTGTAAATTTCGGTGTTCCTCAAGGTTCCGTTCTAGGACCACTATTGTTTTCACTATATATTTTACCTCTTGGGGATGTCATTCGAAAACATAATGTTAAATTTCACTGCTATGCGGACGACACACAGCTGTACATTTCAATGAAACATGGTGAAGCCCCAAAATTGCTCTCGCTAGAAGCCTGTGTTTCAGACATAAGGAAGTGGATGGCTGCAAATGTTCTACTTTTAAACTCGGACAAAACAGAGATGCTTGTCCTAGGTCCCAAGAAACAAAGAGATCTTCTGTTGAATCTGACAATTAATCTGGATGGTTGTACAGTCGTCTCAAATAAAACTGTGAAGGACCTCGGCGTTACTCTGGACCCTGATCTCTCTTTTGAAGAACATATCAAGACTGCTTCAAGGACAGCTTTTTTCCATCTACGTAACATTGCAAAAATCAGAAACTTTCTGTCCAAAAATGACGCAGAAAAATTAATCCATGCTTTTGTTACTTCTAGGCTCGACTACTGCAATGCTCTACTTTCCGGCTACCCGGATAAAGCACTAAACAAACTTCAGTTAGTGCTAAATACGGCTGCTAGAATCCTGACTAGAACCAAAAAATTTGATCATATTACTCCAGTGCTAGCTTCCCTACACTGGCTTCCTGTTAAGGCAAGGGCTGATTTCAAGGTTTTACTGCTAACCTACAAAGCATTACATGGGCTTGCTCCTACCTATCTTTCCGATTTGGTCCTGCCGTACATACCTACACGTACGCTACGGTCACAAGACGCAGGCCTCCTAATTGTCCCTAGAATTTCTAAGCAAACGGCTGGAGGTAGGGCTTTCTCCTATAGAGCTCCATTTTTATGGAATGGTCTGCCTACCCATGTGAGAGACGCAGACTCAGTCTCAACCTTTAAGTCTTTACTGAAGACTTATCTCTTCAGTAGGTCCTATGATTAAGTATAGTCTGGCCCAGGAGTGTGAAGGTGAACGGAAAGGCTGGAGCAACGAACCGCCCTTGCTGTCTCTGCCTTGTCGGTTCCCCTCTTCCCACTGGGATTCTCTGCCTCTAACCCTTTTACAGGGGCTGAGTCACTGACTTACTGGTGTTCTTCCATGCCGTCCATGGGAGGGGTGCGTCACTTGAGTAGGTTGAGCCACTGACGTGGTCTTCCTGTCTGGGTTGGCGCCCCCCCCTTGGGTTGTGCCGTGGCGGACATCTTTGTGGGCTATACTCGGCCTTGTCTTCGGACGGTAAGTTGGTGGTTGTAGATATCCCTCTAGTGGTGTGGGGGGCTGTGCTTTGGCAAAGTGGGTGGGGTTATATCCTGCCTGTTTGGCCCTGTCCGGGGGTATCATCGGATGGGGCCACAGTGTCTTCTGATCCCTCCTGTCTCAGCCTCCAGTATTTATGCTGCAGTAGTTTATGTGTCGGGGGGCTAGGGTCAGTCTGTTACATCTGGAGTATTCTCTTGTCTTATCCGGTGTCCTGTGTGAATGTAAATATGCTCTCTCTAATTCTCTCTTTCTTTCTTTCTTTCTTTCTCTCGGAGGACCTGAGCCCTAGGACTACCTGGCATGATGACTCCTTGCTGTCCCCAGTCCACCTGGCCATGCTGCTGCTCCAGTTTCAACTGTTCTGCCTGCGGCTACGGAACCCTGACCTGTTCACCGGACGTGCTTGTTGCACCCTCGACAATTACTATGATTATTATTATTTGACCATGCTGGTCATTTACGAACATTTTAACATCTTGACTATGTTCTGTTATAATATCCACCCGGCACAGCCAGAAGAGGACTGGCCACCCCTCATAGCCTGGTTCCTCTCTAGGTTTCTTCCTAGGTTTTTGGCCTTTCTCAGGAGTTTTTCCTAGGGAGTTTTTCCCAGCCACCGTGCTTCTTTCACATGCATTGCTTGCTGTTTGGGGTTTTAGGCTGGGTTTCTGTACAGCACTTTGAGATTTCAGCTGATGTACGAAGGGCTATATAAATAAATTTGATTTGATTTGATTTGTGGAAGAGAGAGTGTTGTGTTGTGGCCAGGCATCTATCTGCACCATGCAGTGTTTTTCTTGGACAGCACAGAAGACTTATCCCCAGGGCCCTGTTGAGTAATGGACTGAACCCGGTTCAAGCATAACAATACCTTTCACCCTACTGAGACAGGATGTCTGACACCACTGGCTACTGAATGGGTGGATGTGTGCGAGCAGCCAACACACTCATACACGTGTGTTATCACTGCTATGACTGTTGGGTGACTCGCCATGTTGTTGTAGATTAATCTCTGCACCCACAACCAAATAAGTCACGAGAGACTAGGTCTAGCTCTACTTGTCAAAGGGATCAATCCGTAATGATGTGTGGTATGGAACATTTCCTATAGCAAGAGTCAGCGGTAGCAAAGTGACTAAGTCCATCATTAAGGCCATCATCACGCAGTCAGTCTTCTGAGTCATTGCATGTGGTTTAATAGTATTGTGTATTGTGTCAGAACCCCTGACATCCGTTATACTGTGGCAGGGGCCGCAGCTTTCCTCTGTGGGTCCCCCAACACCAGCTCTGAGGATGTGACCCCAGGGTGAGCAGCTATAGATTGCAGTAACGTTAGATATAGGAGGAGTCCTGACAATAGTCCTGACTGTTATCATCAGCAATATGAGTTTATTGTTTTGCCGATTCTTTTCTAACTTCACACAAGCGTTTTGTGATAGTTTTTCCCTGCTTTCCGGTTACCGCTTGTAAAATTCAACACTCATCTTTGCCCCTCACTCACACCTCTCGGTTTCATATGTTTCTGATCCAAAGTTTTCTCTTAACCGCTGTGGTTTATGGTCCTTCGCCCGACTTACTCCGTTTAACTTGTTGTGAACAAACAAGGTATAACAGTACGCAATATGTTTCTAGGTTCAGCTTTAGCATTAATTGAACTTCTACATTTACCATTGTTACAATGGTAAATGTAGAAGTTCAATGAATGAACCATGTAATTGTGACACACACACATCATGACATCACATTTTCTTTTCCACATTTAGCCTTTGTAGGAGGTGCAATGTGGGAGATCTGTGTGTGAGGATGCAAGAGGGAAATTAACTGAAAAGGTACATATCTTCCTTCCGTGAGGAGGCCTGGTCTCTCAGCCTCTCAGCCAAGGCTTTATCTTTTAATCAGTTGTGTTCACCACCAGTTAATTGTTTGTGCATGCCAAGACTCAGACACATTGGATTCATTACACGCAGAGGGAAAATAGAAGCTTGATGACCTGATAGGTGCTAATGCAGTGTGTGATTACTACAAAGCTACACAGGTCTGGACAATCATGTGGTTTACTTGGGAAGGGTTTCTGTGACAATATTCCTGATCTCAACTGATCACATGCATGTTGGGTCGGCACTTTCTTTTTTTCTTTCTGTGTATGCTCAGAATTCTTTTTTTTTTTGTGCATAATTGTGTGAGAGAAAAAAAGATTGGGAGAGAGACAAAGAGAGAGATAAAGACAGAGAGAGTGTGTGAGAGAGAGTGATGTTGACTGCAGTGCAGTCGCTGTCCTGCCTGTGCTGTGTGAAGGAGAAGCTATAATCCGGTGGCCTGTGAGCCTCTACCGCCCCACACAGCAGGAGATTAAAGATGCTGGCTGTGATAAGGAACCACTAAGGAGACACAGCACCGCGGGTCACGACCTCTGAGGGCACCATGCCGCAAGGCCAATGGTACACATGGCGATGGAGCAATATCCTGCCTTTACTGAGTGTTTGTGTGTGTGTGTTCCTGTGAGTGTGTTTATGTATGGTAGCTGATGAAGGTATGTGTATGCGTGTGAGAGGGAGGGAGTGACAGTCAGGAAGTGAGAAACAGATAGACTCCCTGCTTTGGTGTGCTTGTATATGCCCATGGGGGTTACCTGTCCTGAATAAACAACCGTCCCCGCAGGGCCCTGGTGTTCCCCATCCACCCACCCCACCTCAGCTCTCTGACTCAGGGGCTACAAGGCAAGCATCCCAAACAGAAAAACAACCTCCACCTCCTCCTCCTCCAGTAGCTTATACAGTAACATATACAGGGAGGCAACGTTATGTTTGTCTGTCTAACTAACTGCTTGGCACCATCCCCTCACTTTACCCCCTGCAGGCCTCCTGCTCCTGAGAGGAGATGAATACACCCAATCAAACCAGTGCTCTCTGTCCTGGCCCTGTATCAACCCGCTGAAGAATGGCAGCAAATCAGTAGTTTGATTATGTAAAGTAAAAGTAAGTATTGATGTTATGTTTAGTTAGTTAACGACTGACTGAGGGATGGGCCGTGTGGAGGAACATGATAGGTGCAGGGCAGAGCGTACCCCTTTATAATGGTTACAGGGCAGAGTATACCCCCTTCAACTACACTGTAGTATAGAGATGGGATTAGGTATCTATTGTGATGGAGTAGAAAGCCCCTGGACTCTCAGGTCTCAGATGTTGCCTTCCAGTGTCCCATCAAACTGGGTTACAAATCAATCTGCCAACAGCCCTATTACTTTGTCTGTCAGGTGTGAACAGTTTATTCCCATTTGATTCTCAGCCAGCCAGCTCCCAACTGCCACCTACCAATTAAAAGCAGCTGTAATTATAACACTTACAAAAAAATAAAAGCCCATGTGCTACTGTTTAGCCTCAGCTTGCCTGGGGATATTGTGACATTTGTCTTTTCTTTCTTCTCTCTCTCTCTTCCCACCCTCTTTCCCTTTATTCCCCCCCCCCTATCTCCAGCTACAGGAGGGGCATACATGGTACGTAGGCACGTAGTAGTGTTAAATCCTGCATACAGGACAAGATGGTACAGGAGATAAGGGCAGGAAATATCAGAGTGGCATGCACAGACAGTGTTCTCTGCTTGTTTTCACTTTTGTCAGATTTTATGAGGGTTGCCAGATTGGAGTAAAAAGCTGATTTGGCAGTTTTCTTTTGTGGTATTGATGAATGTATTTGATTGGAGAATGAGGATACATTTTCATGATGGGAAATGAATTCATCAATAAATGTGGGGAAACAGAAGACCTGCAAAAAAAATCTATTTGGTTTAAATTCCCCTGGTGCAACTGTATGGTATTTGCAACTATAACGAGTCTGGACTATGATCAATTAACCCATATTAATGCAGTTAAACAGGTTAATGTAAAATAATGAATTATGTTGCCTTACACTTATGGCACTTCCAAGGCCGTTTCATGAGGATTATTACGGTCGTGTTAATCATGTTGTATACACTGCTCAAAAAAATAAAGGGAACACTAAAATAACACATCCTAGATCTGAATGAATGAAATAATCTTATTAAATACTTTTTTCTTTACATAGTTGAATGTGCTGACAACAAAATCACACAAAAATAATCAATGGAAATCCAATTTATCAACCCATGGAAAACCACACTACAGGCTGATCCAACTTTGATGGAATGTCCTTAAAACAAGTCAAAATGAGGCTCAGTAGTGTGTGTGGCCTCCACGTGCCTGCATGACCTCCCTACAACGCCTGGGCATGCTCCTGATGAGGCGGCAGATGGTCTCCTGAGGGATCTCCTCCCAGACCTGGACTAAAGCATCCGCCAACTCCTGGACAGTCTGTGGTGCAACGTAGCGTTGGTGGATGAGCGAGACATGATGTCCCAGATGTGCTCAATTGGATTCAGGTCTGGGGAACGGGCGGGCCAGTCCATAGCATCAATGCCTTCCTCTTGCAGGAATTGCTGACACACTCCAGCCACATGAGGTCTAGCATTGTCTTGCATTAGGAGGAACCCAGGGCCAACCGCACCAGCATATGGTCTCGCATATGGTCTCACAAGGGGTCTGAGGATCTCATCTCGGTACCTAATGGCAGTCAGGCTACCTCTGGCGAGCACATGGAGGGCTGTGCGGCCCCCCAAAGAAATGCCACCCCACACCATGACTGACCCACCGCCAAACCGGTCATGCTGGAGGATGTTGCAGGCAGCAGAACGTTCTCCACGGCGTCTCCAGACTCTGTCACGTCTGTCACATGTGCTCAGTGTGAACCTGCTTTCATCTGTGAAGAGCACAGGGCGCCAGTGGCGAATTTGCCAATCTTGGTCTTCTCTGGGAAATGCCAAACGTCCTGCACGGTGTTGGGCTGTAAGCACAACCCCCACCTGTGGACGTCGGGCCCTCATACCACCCTCATGGAGTCTGTTTCTGACCGTTTGAGCAGACACATGCACATTTGTGGCCTGCTGGAGGTCATTTTGCAGGGCTCTGGCAGTGCTCCTCCTGCTCCTCCTTGCACAAAGGCGGAGGTAGCGGTCCTGCTGCTGGGTTGTTGCCCTCCTACGGCCTCCTCCACGTCTCCTGATGTACTGGCCTGTCTCCTGGTAGCGCCTCCATGCTCTGGACACTACGCTGACAGACACAGCAAACCTTCTTGCCACAGCTCGCATTGATGTGCCATCCTGGATGAGCTGCACTACCTGAGCCACTTGTGTGGGTTGTAGACTCCGTCTCATGCTACCACTAGAGTGAAAGCACCGCCAGCATTCAAAAGTGACCAAAACATCAGCCAGGAAGCATAGGAACTGAGAAGTGGTCTGTGGTCACCACCTGCAGAACCACTCCTTTATTGGGGGTGTCTTGCTAATTGCCTATAATTTTCACCTGTTGTCTATTCCATTTGCACAACAGCATGTGAAATTTATTGTCAATCAGTGTTGCTTCCTAAGTGGACAGTTTGATTTCACAGAAGTGTGATTGACTTGGAGTTACATTGTGTTGTTTAAGTGTTCCCTTTATTTTTTTGAGCAGTGTACTTAGGCTATTGTAACATGACATATGCCAGCATTGTAGGCCTACTGCCTCTGCCCAGAGGCCTACTTTCATGGCAACAACCGTTAGAGCTCACTTTGCCACGTATGAGTGCTTGTTAGAGCATGCTGCAGATTTCACTCTCTTCCGTTACATTGGTGGCAGCTTTGGGATCACATCCAGCTCTTGTCTAGTTATGTGATCTAGCGGTGGGAAGCATTCTGTTTTTCAACATTGTGTTGGGTGTAATTACATTGATATATCTAGTGAACAATGAATAAGCAGCAATGGGCGTGACAGAAAGAAGTCATCACTACAGGTGTGATCAAGCCTTACATCGAAGTTGCCTGAAGCGGAATGGAAAATGCTATGCCCTGACCAGTTATTCAGAAGAAAATCCTCTGTGGCTGTCTAATTTACCAGTGTGGACCCAAAACAAACACATTCTACACATTTACAAAGGACCTGTTTAAAGTGTTATTACAACCATGGTGTTCTGTCGTTATTGAAGCATATTCATCTAATAACCTGACAATGATCCACATCATATGGGTAGACAAATAATGTAAGTGTGTTATCCTTTTTTTAGGATGCAAACCAATAATATGAATCACTGTTGATCCATCCTGTTCTGATCTAATGAGATGGATGTAGGATTTTCTAGGCCTAGAATCAAGACCTTTTCCAGTCATGAAGGACAAAGCTAGGCCCCTCTTGGTTCTCATTGGCGAAGACTGAAGTCAAGTTAGGGCAGTGGTGGAAAAAGTACCCAATTGTCATACTTGAGTAAAAGTAAAGAGTGGTGAAGGGAGAGAAGAGTGGTGGGGGGAGAAGAAAGGTGTAGAGGGAGAGAAGAGTGGTGGAGAGAGAGGAGAGGGATGGAAGGAGACGAGAGTGGTCAAGGGAGAGGAGAGTGATGGAGGGAGAGGAGAGTGATGGAGGGAGAGGAGAGGAAAGTGGTGGAGGGAAAGGAGAGTGATGGAGGGAGAGGAGAGGAGAGTGCTGGAGGGAGAGCAGAGTGGTGGAGGGAAAGGAGAGTGATGGAGGGAGAGGAGAGTGCTGGAGGGAGAGCAGAGTGGTGGAGGGAGAGGAGAGTGCTGGAGGGAGAGCAGAGTGGTAGAGGGAGAGGAGAGTGCTGGAGGGAGAGGAGAGGAGAGTGGTGGAGGATAACAGAGTGGTGGAGGGAGAGCAGAGTGGTGTAGGGAGAGGAAAGTGGCCAAGGGAGAGGATAGTGTTGGAAGGAGAGGAGAGTGGTCAAGGGAGAGGATTGTGGTGGAGGGAGAGTAGAGTGGTCAAGGGAGAGGAGAGTGGTCAAGGGAGAGGAGAGGAGAGTAATGAAAGGAGAGGAGACAGGAGGAAGAAAGATAAGAAGATGAAACACATGCATTGGTGGGGAACTGACAATATCCATCTCTCCCCTTGTTAACTTCATGTGGACCAGCTTGTTTAGTGTATACAGGGAGGGAGAAAGAGAGAGAGAGAGAGAAAGAGAGAGAGAGAGAAAGAGAGAGAGAGAGAGCAGTGAGTAAATGAACAGGTATGCTACATTACATGATGATTCCTCTAGCATGAGTAATAGCCAGGACCATGACTAACACTGCCATTGAACAGTCCACAAAATAATTCTTAGCTGTGACTAATGCTAAGCTGTGGTATACGGTATCCCATAAAAGAGATGGAAGTGAGTTGAATTATAGTGATTATGATGATAATAATAATCAAGCGATTCCGATGTGATACAGCACTTGTGGATTTCCAGGTTAGGAGGAGGAATACAAGAGGCGAACAGTATTTCAGCTGATACCGCCTTCTTGTTATTTGTTTCTACTTTGAATATTACAGCATCAGGTGTAGTAGTAATGGGCGTAGTAGTAATCTCAGATTGTTTTGGCAATACTCACTTAGTAACTATTTGGGAGGACGGATGTTAAACATGTTTTCTGCATTTGTATCACAAACCATTTTTTGAAAATCATGATGAAATTGGCAATTTTAGGCCTCTAAGCTCAAGACCAAGATGTTGTCTGTATCATGTACAGTTCACAGATCATAGGGTCTTACAGGAGGCATGTATAGGTCTAAAAAGGGCCTGAAATGGCCACTTTCATCATGATTTTCTAAAAAGGGTTTGTGACACAAATGTAAAAAGAATTTCAAACATCCTTCCTCCCAAATAAGTTTATATGTGAGAATTGCCAGAACAATCTGAGAATAACCCAAAATATTTTCTGCTCCCGCTGGCATGGAATCGCCCTAAATGGTTTTACAGGATGTAATGGAACACAATCCCCATTAAACGTACGGTTACTTGACTTATGTCAGTGTTTCGTACTGTCTCACTGTTCTCTGCAGAAACTCAATGATGTTTCATGCCTTCAGGCTTGTAAATCATACCTGACACATAGTACAGAAATGCTCCTGAAATGCACCATTTTCTCCGTGTACTTTATGCTCTTTTGTCAATGTAGTTACTCAGACTTGGAATGTGTGTGGTCTGTGTTCCAATTTACAAGTGCTTCAAAGTCAGTACTGACTAAACAACCTCAGGGAGACTCCCATTCACTGAAGAGGCAAACTCTTTTGTGAATGACAATGGCATCTCTTTTTCGCTCTCTCTTTCCTCCCTCTAAGCACCTTAACCCAGGTGTAAGTCAGGTTGAGAAGTACTACAGTGGTTGGGTTCATCTCAGGGACAGGGAATTGTGTGAAGCTACAAGTTCATGTTCATGTCCAGCAGATAGGAGAGAAGAGAGAGGGAAGAGGCTGACAAGCTTTAGATAGTGTTTACTGGGTTCTGAAGTGCTCCACACGCCCCTCCCTACCTGCTTTCTCCCTACCTCCTTTCTCCGTACCTCTCTCTCTCTCGCTACCTCTCTCTCTGTTGCCCTCTCTCTCTGTCGCCCTCTCTCTCTCTCTCTCTCTCACACACACACACACACACACACACACACACACACACACACACACACACACACACACACACACACACACACACACACACACACACACACACACACAACACGCACGCACACACAAACACGCACTCACAAACGTACCAACCCACACACACCATTGCCTGCATTAAGCTTGCCTGCAACCCAGGAACGTGCTGTCTTGAGCAAGCATCTTGGAGCTGCTTCTTACACCACTGTATCACCAATCCATCATTACACGTACCTCAGAGGGCAGGAGAGTGCATGCGAGGGAGAGAGAGACGGAAAGAGAGAGAAAGAGAGGGAAGAATTTTCAGGGGGAGGGAATGTGTTTAAGTCTGTGTGTTTCCAAGAAATATCAGATAAAGATCTCCTATATTGTGTGACGCTTCATTTATCTCAATGCAACCTGAGATAGCCTCCACATCAGGATGAAGTGGAAGTGCTCGGTGAATTCTGGAAATGTATCTCAGATGAAAGTCAACATGAAAGGATTACAGTCACTCACATAGAAGCTTCTGCCATTTTTTAAGACCACAGCCCACTGATTGAATCAATGTTGTTTCCACGTCATTTCAACCAAAAAAATATCTATCTGATGATGTTGAATCATCGTGGAAAACTGATTGAATTTGAAAAAAGTCAGCAAAGTAAGGGAATTTCATGTTTTTATCACCCAACTTTTAACTTAAATCCAATGACCTGGTGAATTTGACAACTCAAAGTGAAGTTGACAAACTAGACGTTGAACTGAAGTCTGTGCCCATTGGGAGGCTTGTTCTTTGGCTGGTCTATTTGCCATCGGTCTACTGCCATCGGTCTACTGCCATCGGTCTATTGCCATCGGTCTACTGCCATCGGTCTACTGCCATCGGTCTACTGCCATCGGTCTATTGCCATCGGTCTACTGCCATCGGTCTATTGCCATCGGTCTACTGCCATCGGTCTATTGCCATCGGTCTACTGCCATCGGTCTATTGCCATCAGTCTACTGCCATCGGTCTATTGCCATCGGTCTACTGCCATCGGTCTATTGCCATCGGTCTATTGCCATAGTCTATAACATTTGAACATCTCTGCTTAACGAGCAGCTCTGAATAATATACTGTATATATTTTAGAAAGGTGTTATTTCTTGCCCATGCTCGCCCATTTATAATTGGCATAGTGGATGACACCTTGATGTTTGATTGGACCTACATTATGGCTGGTTGTTTCGTGGCATCTTAACAGATTTTCTGGCTGTGTTTGCAGGTGCTTGTGAAACCCCCATTCACCTGAGTCCCAGGTGTGTGTGTGATCCACCGCACAAAGTTATGTAACCTAGCTATGTGTACTAAGAGAGGAAGACTCAGTGAAAATACTTGGGAACGTAGCAGCAGCACTCACAGACTTTAATTACATCCTCTAGTGTCTTTGTCACTGGGCCTTTTATGAGCACAGCAGGTTTGTGTTGTCACTACTGCTATTATTATTCAGGGTGGAGTAGTTGAGTTTGTTCTTTATGAGTGTACTGTATTTTCTTAGACTCCCTACTCCTCCTTCCCTCCTTCCCTCCCTCTCTCACAGGAGGTTGGTAGCACCTTAATTGGGGAGGACGGGATGGTAATGGCTGGATCGGAATGGGTGGAAAGGTTTGATGCTATTCCATCCGCTCCGTTCCAGACATTATTAGACTTTTATTTCCCTCGCCAACTTTAAACATCAGCTACCTGAGCTGCTAACCGATCGCTGTAGCTGTACATAGTCCATCTGTAAATTGCCCACCCAATCTACCTACCTCATCCCCATACTGTTTTTATTTTATTTACTCTGTGTTGTTGTCTGTGTCGCACTGCTTTGCTTTATCTTGGCCAGGTCGCAGTTGTAAATGAGAACTTGTTCTCAACTTGCCTACCTGGTTAAATAAAGGTGAAATAAAAAATGATGAGCCGTCCTCCCCTCAGCAGCCTCCACTGACCTCTGTCTATGTCAATCGTTATGTCAACCCCTTTATGAAATAGCTAAATGCCACAGATCACACCAACATCTTGAAACAAAATGTTTCTCTGTTGCTAAAAAATTAAACATTTGACAGAGCTTCAGTTTGATGAGTGTGTATTTATTAACTTTTTTGCCAGGAGGGAAGTGAAATTCCCAGATCAAAATAGTGAGGAAATGTCCCAATGTCCCCAGGGGGTTTAGTTATATCAAAGAGAGACTAGATGAAACGCCACCAGAGGCTGTTCTCCTGCCAACATTTCCATGATGGATAATAAATCAAAATGCCTGTCTCTCAATCATTTTTATGTGAGCTTTGCTGTCCTCCCTGTGCCCGATCCCCACCTCACAGAGCTCTGTACCTCCGGTCTCCATGCACCTGCTGATAGACGTCCCACTCCAAACACACAGAAAGGAAAACAGATTTACCAACAAGCTTCAATAGAGGACCGAATACACACACTGTTGTTGGAGGCTCTGTTTTCCCCAGATCAAAATATCACCTCTAACTTTTATCTGGCCGTTGTTTTCCTTCTCACTCACTGGTTCCTGTGCTCCATTGACATCACAGCAGCAACTTACGTGTTAGTTTTACCCCAACAATCTGCAAGTTGTGTTTTCTTTCAAGTATTAGAAACAATAAATGACTGATGTGTATCATGTGTGTCCTGATGGCAGCATCAGCAGGCTCTGTGTAAGGAAGGCCAGCGGTTGACATGGGTTTTGACTGCCTGAGTTTATCTGCTAGCTTGCCTGGGCTGCTGTGCTGTTTGAACAGGGCGACTGAACAGAGAGACACTCAAAATGCCTGCCGCTCAGCCCTCGGCCATAATTCAATTACACTGAGCGGGGCCCGGCAGTGGGAGCCAAGGGGATAATACACACATCCAGCTCCACTTAAACACCCCTGGCCTGCACGAATCATTATGACCCAGTCTGCTGGAGCGTGAACACACACAAACACACAGACGCCCGCGCCCACACACACACAGATGCCCGCGCCCACACACATAAAGACGCAAGCGCCCACACACACACACACACGCAAGTGCCCCCCCCACCCACACACACACACACACACAGAGAGAGAGAGAACAGGGGCAACTATGAATGGCACCCGTTGCATCATAAATCTTATTCAGTATAAAGAGGGGCCCTGTGATAGTATGACTGCTCACAATCAAAGGCAGTGCCTGAACAGGGGCATATGGTTGATCTTTTTAAAATCTTTTCTAGGCCCTGGGCGGGCCCTCTCTCTCTCTGGCCTACTCCTGTCCTGTCAAAGCCAGACGTTTGTTTTGGTGGGAGTCTTTAATAATCCCACTGCTCTCCTATCAACCTGTTGATTAACAGGCCCTAATTATATTGTTGGTCAGATCGGCATACCAAGCCCTTGCAACTTGTGAGCATGACATTAGCTAATACAAGCCTCCCTGGCTGGCACAGTGGCATGCCAGGCAGGGGCACAACAGGCTTCTGGTGTCATCATTACTTTAAGACATGAAGGTCATTCAATCCGGAACATTTCAAGAACGGAAAGTTTCTTCAAGGGCAGTCGCAAAAACCATCAAGCGCTATGATGAAACTGGCTCTCATGAGGACCGCCACATGAAAGGAAGACCCAGAGTTCTTGATGGTGCAGCTGTAGAACCTTTTAAGGATCTGAGTACCCATGCCAAATCTTTTTAGTCTCCTGAGGGGGAATAGGCGTTGTCGTACCCTCTTCACGACTGTCTTGGTGTGTTTAGCCCATGATGGTTTGTTGGTGATGTGGACACCAATAGTGTCTGCGGTGTGTGATAGAGCTTTCCTTTCTCAATTATATCACTGGATCAAGAGCCTGGACACACAATGCACTTGGCTAACCTCATTTAGAGGCATCACCTCACATCAACTCTGCACTATACCCTCAAACAGCCTTCTCCACTTCTGTCTGATTGGTTGGATAAGGATTGGTTCGATAGTGGTTCTCAGGCATGTCACCACTGCCTGCCATTCTCCTGACTGTGGCTTGACCCAAAAATATCTTCCATTTTATATGACAGGTGCTGGAATTGTGTGAGCTCTATTGACAGTACAGAAGAGTGGGGTAAATTGAGCAATTTTTGGCATTCAGCATCACTCTGTCAATGGAAATATTGTATTCTTTGGATGCTTTTACACAGGCAGCCCAATTATGATCTTTTTCCACATTAGATCTTTTCTCATCAGTTCTTTTTTAGGGCTTGTCTGCTTGGGAAAAATACCAATTACTGAAAAAAAGATCAGAATTGGCCTGCCTGTGTAAACGCAGCCATACTACCAAAGATATCTACATACACTGAACAAAAATATAAACACAACATGCAACAATTTCAAAGATTTAACTGAGTTCATATAAGGAAATCAGTCAATTGAAATAAATTCATTAGGAGCGTGGATCAGTCAGTATCTGGTGTGACCACCATTTGCCTCATGCAGTGCGACACATCTCCTTCGCATACAGTTGATCAGGCTGTTGATTGTGGCCTGTGGAATGCTGTCCCACTCCTCTTCAATGGCTGGGCGATGTTGCTGGATATTGGCGGGAACTGGAACACGCTTTGGTACATGTCAATCCAGAGCATCCCAAACACGCTCAATGGGTGACATGTCTGGTGAGTATGCATGCAATGGAAGAACTGGGACATTTTCAGTTTCCAGGAATTGTGTACAGATCCTTGCGACATGGGGCTGTGCATGATCATGCTGAAACATGAGGTGATGGCAGCGGATGAATGGGACAACAATGGGCCTCAGGACCTCGTCACGGTATCTCTGTGCATTCAAATTGCCACCGATAAAATTTAATTGTGTTTGTTTCCGTAGTTTATGTTTGCCCACAGCATAACCCCACCGCCACCATGGGGCACTCTGTTCACAACGTTGACATCAGCAAACCGCTCGTCCACACGACACTATACACGCTGTCTGCCATCTGCCCAGTATAGTTGAAACCAGGATTTATCCGTGAAGAGTGGACATCAAAGGTGAGCATTTGCCCACTGAAGTCGGTTACGACTTCAAACTGCAGTCAGGCCAAGACCCAGGAGAGGACGCAGATGAGCTTCCCTGAGACGGTTTCTGACAGTTTGTGTAGAAATTCTTCGGTTGTACAAACCCACATTTTCAGCAGCTGTCCAGGTGGCTGTCCCTCAGATGATACCGCAGGTGAAGAAGCCGGATGTGGAGGTCCTGGGCTGGCATGGCTACAGGTGGTCTGCAGTTGTGAGGCTGCTTGGATGTAGTGCCAAATTCTCTAAAACAACGTTGGAGGCGGCTTATGGTAGAGAAATTAACATTACATTCTCTGGCATCAGCTCTAGTGGACATTATGTGACAAAACTGCACATTTTAGAGTGGCCTTTTATTGTCCCCAGCACAAGGTGCACCTGTGTAATGATCATGCTGTTTAATCAGCTTCTTGATATGCCACACCTGTCAGGTGGATGG
Organism: Salmo trutta; assembly: GCF_901001165.1. NCBI lineage: Eukaryota > Metazoa > Chordata > Actinopteri > Salmoniformes > Salmonidae > Salmo > Salmo trutta. The sequence goes on from NC_042985.1 coordinate 19,318,258, forward strand.
ATTATCTTGGCAAAGGAGAAATACTAACAGCGATTGAACAAATTTGTGCACAACATTTAAGAGAAATAAGCTTTTTGTGCATATGGAAAATTACTGGGATATCTTATATCATCTCATGAAACATGGGAGGAACACTTTACACGTTGCGTTTATATTTTTGTTCAGTGTATATCTGTGTCAGGAAGGCCAGTGGTTGACATGTGTTTTGACTGCCTGAGTTTATCTGCTAGTTGGCCTGGGCTGCTGTGCTGTTTGAACAGGGCGACTGAACAGAGAGACACTCAAAATGCCTGCCGCTCAGCCCTCGGCCATAATTCAATTACACTGAGCGGGGCCCGGCAGTGGGAGCCAAGGGGATAATACACACATCCAGCTCCACTTAAACACCCCTGGCCTGCACAAATCATTATGACCCAGTCTGCTGGAGCGTGAACACACGCACGCAAGCACGGGCGCACAAACACACACACACACACACACACACACACACACACACACACACACACACACACACACACACACACACACACACACATTCAGAGAACAGGGGTAACTATGAATGGCAAATGAGGTTAGCCAAGTTCATGGTGTTTCCAGGCTCATGATGCAGTCATACTGTCACAGGGCCCCTCTTTATACCGAATAAGCTTCATAATGCAACTATAAAGCTTATTCAGTATAAAGAGGGGCCCTGTGACGGTATGACTGCATCATGAGCCTGGAAACACTATGAACTTGGCTAACCTCATTTAGTGGCATAGATAGTGGCTCTCAGGCATGTCACCACTGCATGTCATTCACCTGACTGTGGCTTGGCCCAAAAATAACAACAATTTTATATGACAGGTGCTGGAATTGTGTGAGCTCTATTGACAGTTCGGGAGAGTGGGGTAAGTTGAGTCATTTTTTACATTCAGCATCACTCTGTCAATGGAAATATAGTATTCTTTGGCTGCTTATACACAGACAGCCCAATTCTGATATTGGTCTTTTGACCAATCACAATAGATCTTTTCACATTGGATCTTTTTCAGAGCTTGTCTGATTGGTCAAAAGACCAATTAGTGAAAAAATATCAGAATTGGCTAGTCTGTGTAAATGCAACGATACTAACAAAGATATCTACATATATTTCAGGATGTTGTGTATCCCTGGAAGTAATCAGAATTCATGTAAACATTACAATTTTGTAAACATAGCTTGTCCAAAAAAAAGTTGTCTCTTCACACAAATTTCTGTACTGAATGAAATATTACTACTACCTTTTTAAAACCATGTATATCTTTATTTCCCAAACACAGTTCATCACAATCACTTATTTGTCTTTGAATCATTTTAAGCATCTTATAACACCTAACAAACACTTAGTACTTTTTAAACACTTTTAACAGGCCAGGTCCTGTTGTTGTCTCAACCTCCCATTGGCTCAACCATTAGCTCAACTTACCCCATGACCATCAGCCCAACTTATCCCAAGTCAAAGGTTTTTACTTTATTTGCCCACACAGCTACAAGGATGCTAGTTTTAGGACCTCATATATAAGCTGATAGAGAGCCAAGTTGATGCATAGAACAATATTAAATGATCTACTTTGGTCAAAATACAAGCATTCTGAAACCTCTAACACGATAAATTCATTTGACTTGGTGACAATCTGTATTTTTGAACCTAACTTTCTTACCATTTTTTGCATGTGGTTTCTTCCTTCACTGACTCCATGAAATGATGACCTCTTTCTAAATATTTGGTCAAACGTTTCCTAGAAACAAGGGTGGGTCAACTTCCCTCTTTGGCTCAACTTACCCCTCGCTCCCCTAAATGTTACAACTTGTGTTTGTTATATTGAATGTCTGGACAGTAAGGGGATACTCATCAAAGTGCTTATTTATATTAGACTACAGTACCACTATTTAACCCATGGAAGTTGTCCTATTATTTAGCCGACACAGGAAAACACTTGACTCAGTAGACAGAGCCATTGTGCAGATGGATGATTTTAAAGCTTAGTGTGAGAACACAATCAATTTCTAAACTTGGCAAACGTCAAATTAGTGCATTCATGTAAAGGACGAAGTGTAGAGGCCTAGGCTACTGCAGATCAGCAACAGCTGTGTAATATAATATGAAATGGACAACTTGTGTGATGTTGACCTTTTGTTCGTGGAGGCTACTTGTTTGATATGTCAAGGATAATTCTTTCACTAATACGGTGTGTTTGTTTTTAACAATTAGGCATAACCTGTCTACTTCATGACAGTGTTTAGTGTTACATAACCTGGGCTAGGCTATTCATAAAAAATACATTTATTCCAAAATATATCACAAGTAGGCCTATGCCTGTGCTTCAGAATCTAGGCCAGAGGCATATGGACCACAGCAGCATGTGTTCAACATGGTGACTGCACAAAGAGCAAAAACAGCGCAGTGAAGGACAGCCTATTATTGCCTGTCACGATCAATAGGTTGTTTGCGGGCCCATGAGAAGGTGGGAAGAAAAAAGAAAGTCATAAAAATGCTGCCGCCAAAGGCCAGGTTGAGAGGTCATAGGGAATGAAAAGATAAAGCAGTTGTCCTCACGCAAGCCAAGCAATTTCGGAACCAGAGGCAACACACTTTTCCTAAAAACTGAGATGCCCCAGACCTGTCTGGCCGGTTCCTGGTTCTTGGCTGCAAATGTGCATGCGAACAGCTTGTAAATGACAGAGGAAGCCGAGGTGTAGAGAAGAAGGGCCCGGGGCAAGGGGAGTTTACACAACGCCTTAACATTTATCCGCCCTCTCTGATTTTTCTATCCGACCTAACATAACGATGGCAATAAAGCGCAACCTTCCTGTGAAAATATTCAAAGGTTCTTGGCCCTGATCCCTCTTTCCAATAGTCTACACCCTTGACAGATGCATCATTTAGCATACATTGTATATAATGCATACTGAATAGGCCTACAATCATGTTTTTGCCACTCTATAATAATTATTTCTGATGAATTCTGATTACCTCTGCTGTCAGTTTGTAAGGCCTGCTGCATGAGTATAGACATAGGCCCACAATGTCCTCAGTTTGGGGTCATACAGCAGTTTATTTAATGAAGTAATAAGTAGCCTACTGTGTTATAAAAAGGCAGACGTATAGGCAGACAAGGCCGATTCATTAACCAACTTCAACATCTGTCCCCATCCAACACAACCTACTTATCATGAGACATTGTCCTTATTCAAACTTAAAATTTTACTTCCTAGGTCATTGTCAAGTCAACCGTTGTGTAGCCATTCACAGACACCTAATGATGACAGACGACCAAGGTGACATAGACCTACATGTAGTGTGTACAGGTATAACAGACCCTTGACTCATTCACTAAACCTGTACAGGTAGGTCTCACGCTTACAGTCCCTTCAATAGAGTGACAGTAGTACTATTGGAAGGGGTGTGGCAAGAGGAGGGATTTAGCTTCAGAGAGCGAGCTGTGCTGTTTTCAGCCGGAGGCATGTATCTCAGATTTAAGAATGAGTTAGCGTGTCAAGATAGCGTGTCTCACTACAGACCACGCCTGCACCTGTCAGGTGTTCAGTGGCATGCCGATGTTTCGTGCGGGAACTCTTGTGTGTACTGTGTGTGCGTGAGAGAGAGCATGTCTGTCTGTGTGTGCTTGTGTGTACTCTCTCTCATTTGCTGCACGCAGCTGCATACCCAAGCAGTGATGGACACCTGTGATTTACCTACAGATGTAGGATCTTAATTTGATCACCTTGATCACTTAGTGAATTTGAGGTTCAGAAAGGCTTCTGAAGTTTGTAATTTCTACGAAAAATTTACCTGTAAGGCGTGGGTGTTGGTAGATGAGGAATCAAAAGCAAGAGAACAGCGATTCGGTGTATGGGCTTTAATAGGCTTCCAAACAAAACGACAGCCAACCCAAACAACGCACAGAGCGCACAACAAAGCAAAGTGCCCCAAACACACGGGACAAAACACAGCTTGCGCAAACATACGCACCACTGAAGAATGTGCAACAAACTGCGTGTAATCACGCACAGCATACAATGGGAAAAATAATCCCGCACAAAGAGCAGGCAGGCCTGCTGGCTAATAAAGCCCGCTAATAACCCAACTAAAAACAGGTGCACCTAATAACGAAAAGCGGGGGAAACAAAAAGGGAATCAGTGGCAGCTAGTAGGCTGGTGACGACGACCGCCGAGCGCCACCCGAGCAGGAGTCACCTTCGGTAGGAGTCGTGACAGTATCCCCCCCGACGCGCGGCTCCCGCAGCACGCTGACACCGGCCTCGAGGGCGACCCAGAGGGCGAGGCGCAGGGCGCTCCGGGTGGAGGCAATGGAAATCCCTAACAGGGACGGGTCCAAGACGTCCTCCACCGGTACCCAGCACCTCTCCTCCGGGCCGTACCCCTCCCAGTCCACGAGGTACTGCAGGCCCCTCACCCGGCGTCTTGAGTCCAGAATGGCCCTTATGCTGTACGCCGGGGCGCCCCCGATGTCCAGAGGGGGCGGAGGGACCTCCGGCACCTCACCTTCCTGCAGGGGACCAGCTACCACCGGCCTGAGGAGAGACACATGAAACGAGGGGTTAATACGGTAATGGGAAGGGAGTTGTAACCTATAACACACCTCGTTTATCCTCCTCAGGACTTTGAAGGGCCCCACACACTGCGGCCCCAGCTTCCGGCAGGGCAAGCGGAGGGGCAGGTTTCGGGTCGAGAGCCAGACCCTGTCCCCTGGTACGAACACGGGAGCCTCACTGCGGTGGCGGTCAGCACTCCTCTTCTGCCATCCACTGGCTTGCTTCAGGGATTCCTGGACGGCTCTCCAGGTCTCCTTGGAGCGCTGCAGTCCTCCACCGCAGGAGCCTCGGTCTGGCTCTGGTGCCATGGTGCCAGGACCGGCTGGTAACCCAACACACACTGAAAAGGTGACTGGTTAGTGGAGGAGTGACGAAGTGAGTTCTGGGCCAACTCAACCCATGGAATGTACCTCGCCCACTCCCCTGGCCGGTCCTGGCAATACGACCGCAAAAACCTGCCCACCTCCTGGTTCACCCTCTCCGCCTGCCCATTACTCTCGGGGTGATAACCGGAGGTCAAGGTAACCGAGACCCCCAGACGCTCCATAAACGCCTTCCATACCCTGGACGTGAACTGGGGACCTCGATCAGAGACAAATTTTCTCTGGCACCCCGTAGTGCCGGAAGACGTGGGTAAATAGGGCCTCCGCAGTCTGCAGGGCCGTGGGGAGACCGGGCAACGGGAGGAGACGGCAGGACTTTGAAAACCAATCCACAACGACCAGAACCGTAGTGTTCCCCTGAGACGGAGGGAGATCGGTCTGGAAGTCCACTGACAGGTGAGACCATGGCCATTGTGGAAGGGGGAGGGGCTGTAACTTCCCTCTCGGGAGATGCCTAGGAGTCTTACTCTGAGCGCACACCGAACAGGAAGAGACGTAGAACCTCACGTCCTTAGTCAAGGTGGGCCACCAGTACTTCCCTCTGAGACCTCGCACTGTCCTAGCTACACCAGGATGACCCGAAGAGGGTAGAGTGTGGGCCCACCGAATCAATTGATCCCGAACACCAAGCGGCACGTACATGCGGCCCGCGGGACACTGTGATGGCGCGGTCTCCACCCTTAACGCCCGCTCGATGTCCGAGTCCAACTCCCATACCACCGGTGCCACTAGCCTAGACGCCGGAATGATGGGAGTAGGATCGATGGGCCTATCCTCCGTGTCATAAAGACGTGACAGCGCATCGGCCCTCGTGTTAAGGGAGCCTGGTCTATAGGAAATAGTGAACCTAAACCTGGTGAAGAACATTGCCCACCTTGCCTGACGCTGATTCAGTCTCCTAGCTGCCCGGATATACTCCAGATTCCGGTGGTCCATCCAGATGAGAAAGGGGTGCTTATAGCCCCCTCAAGCCAGTGTCGCCACACCCTCAAGGTTTTTACCACAGCTAGCAACTCCCTGTCCCCCACATCATAGTTACGCTCCGCCGAACTGAGCTTCTTCGAAAAGAAAGCGCAGGGGCGGAGTTTCAGCGGCACACCCGAGCGCTGTGATAGCACGGCACCCACCCCAGCCTCGGATGCGTCCACCTCCACTATGAATGCTAGAGAAGGGTCCGGGTGCGCCAACACGGGTGCCTCAGTGAACAGCCCCTTCAACCTGTTGAAGGCACTGTCCGCCTCCGGCGACCACCGCAAACGCACCGGCCCCCCCCTTCAGCAGTGAGTTAATGGGAGCCGCCACCTGGCCAAAACCCTGGATAAACCTCTGGTAGTAATTGGCAAACCCTAAGAACCGCTGCACTTCCTTCACCTTGGTTGGAGTCGGCCAATTACGCACGGCCTTAACGCGGTCACACTCCATCCACACCCCCGTGGTGGAAATGCGATAACCCAGGAAGGAGACGGCTCGTTTGGAGAACACACACTTCTCAGCCTTGACGTATAGGTCATGCTCCAGCAATCTCCCAAGCACCTTGCGCACCAGGGACACATGCGCGGCACGGGTAGCGGAATATATCAGAATATCATCGATATAAACAACCACGCCCTGCCCGTGCAGGTCCCTGAGAATCTCGTCTACAAAGGATTGAAAGATGGCTGGAGCATTCTTTAACCCATACGGCATGACGAGGTACTCATAATGGCCCGATGTGGTACTAAATGCTGTCTTCCACTCGTCTCCATCCTTAATACGCACCAGGTTATACGCGCTCCTGAGGTCCAGTTTTGTGAAGAATTTTGCCCCGTGAAATGATTCCACCGCCGTAGCGATGAGAGGTAGCGGGTAATTAAACCCCACCGTGATATAATTTAGACCTCTGTAATCAATGCACGGACGCAGACCTCCCTCCTTCTTCTTCACAAAAAAGAAACTTGAGGAGGCGGGTGAAATGGAGGGCCAAATGTACCCCTGTCCCAGAGATCCCGTGACATATGTCTCCATAGCCAATGTCTCCTCCTGTGACAACGGGTACACGTGACTCTTGGGAAGCGCAGCGTTTACCTGGAGATCTATCCTCACAATCCCCCTGTCGATGAGGTGGTAATTTGGTCGCCCTCTTTTTACAGAAAGCGATCGTCAAATCAACGTATTTAGGGGGAATACGCACGGTGGAAACCTGGTCTGGACTCTCCACCGACGTGGCACCTATGGAAACTCCTATACACCTCCCTGAACACTCCTCTGGCCACCCCTGGAGAACCCCCTGTTTCCACGAAATCCGGGGATTGTGATCAGCCAGCCAGGGAACCCCCAGCACCACTGGAAACGCAGGCGAATCGATAAGAAAGAAACTAATCCGTTCCTTATGATTCCCCTGCGTCACCATGTCCAGTGGAACCGTGGCCTCCCTGACCAACCCTGACCCTAATGGCCGGCTATCTAGGGAGTGCACGGGGAAGGGGGAATCTATCGGCACCAGCGGAATGCCCAGCTTGATGGCGAGTCCGCAATCCATAAAATTCCCAGCTGCGCCTGAATCGACTAGCGCCTTATGTTGGGAAGAGGGAGAAAAATCGGAAAAAAAAATTAATACGAACATGTGACCAACAGGGGGTTCTGGGTGAGTTTGGTGCTGACTCACCTGGGGTGACCGAGAAGTGCTCTGCCTGCCCTCTCGACTCCCAGATTGACTCCTCCAGCACCGGTCGGCCGTGTGTCCTCTCCGACCACAGCTGGTGCAGGAGGAGCCACCTCCACCGGTACCCCTTGGTACGGCCCCCCCTAACTCCATAGGGGTAGAGTGCACTGAGGTGAAACGGACAGGACCCTTTCCGAACGCCCGCGGGCAGCTAGCAGATTGTCCAGTCGGATCGACATGTCTACCAACTCATCAAGAGAGAGGGCGGTGTCCCGACACGCTAGCTCCCTGCGAACGTCCGCCCGGAGACTACACCGGTAATGGTCTATCAGGGCCCTGTCGTTCCACCCCGATCCAGCAGCCAAGGTCCTGAACTCCAGCACGAAGTCCTGCGCGCTCCTCGTCTCCTGCCTGAGGTGGAACAGCCGCTCACCCGCCGCTCTTTCCTCCGGGGGATGGTCGAACACGGCCCGAATGCGGCGGGTGAACTCCGGATAGTGGTCCCTCGCCGAGTCCGGACCATTCCAGACTGCGTTGGCCCACTCCAGAGCTCGGCCCATCAGGCAGGAAACGAGGACACTCACACTCTCCTCCCCCGAGGGAGCAGGTCTCACGGTTGCCAGGTACAGCTCAAGCTGGAGCAGAAATCCCTGGCACCCAGCTGCCGCTCCATCACACTCCCTCGGGGGCGCAAGACGAAGCACGCCGGAGCCGGACGCAGTGGGATGAGAAGGTAGTGGAGTCGGAGGAGCCAGAGGGTGAGAGAGGAGACCACTCCTCTCCCATCGGTCCATCCTCTCCATCACTTGGTCCATCGCGGAACCAATCCGATGGAGGACTGAGGTGTGATGGAGCACACGTTCCTCCATCGAAGGAAGGGGGTTATCAGCTGCTCCTGCTGACTCCATCGTGGTGCGGGATGTAAGGCGTGGGTGTTGGTAGATGAGGAATCAAATGCAGGAGAACAGCGATTCGGTGTATGGGCTTTAATAGGCTTCCAAACAAAACGACAGCCAACCCAAACAACGCACAGAGCGCACAACAAAGCAAAGTGCCCCAAACACACGGGACAAAACACAGCTTGCGCAAACATACGCACCACTGAAGAATGTGCAACAAACCGTGTGTAATCACGCACAGCATACAATGGGAAAAATAATCCCGCACAAAGAGCAGGCAGGCCCGCTGGCTAATAAAGCCCGCTAATAGCCCAACTAAAAACAGGTGCGCCTAATAACAAAAAAGGGGGAAAACAAAAAGGGAATCAGTGGCAGCTAGTAGGCCGGTGACGACGACCGCCGAGCGCCACCTGAGCAGGAGGGGGAGCCACCTTCGGTAGGAGTCATGACAGTACCAACCCCTACAAAAATGTCCATTAATTATAATCCACATAATAATTCACATTTCCTGCTGTAGCAAACTAGCTCAAATTAAGATCCAACATCTGTAATGCCTCCAATGGATGTGCAGCCCTGGAAACACCTAAATATTGACAGAGTCATGCAGCACTTCAGAGCCGCGCTGAGGAGCTCTCTTCTTCCTCTATACCTCTACACACAGGTTGGGGCTGGTTATGTAAACAACACATAGAGGAAGAGCAGGTTTAGTGTTTAGTATCATCTCAGAGCATCTCCCTCCCCTACCTGAAACACACAGGGGAAGTGTTGATACACGGGGCAGACAGACCAAGACTAAGGTCATTATAACAGACTTTGGACATTTCTCTTCCTCATCTCTAACCACTCATTAGCAAGGGGTAGATCTGTGGACAGATGAAAGATGGCCAGTAGTTGTATTTGCTCTCTGCCGCTACGGCTTTCATTCACATTGGCAACAACACAATACTCAGGGCCAGGGTTTTGTACTGACCACATGAACCAACCTGGTCTCGGAGCATTTCATATTATTCTGTACGTAAATCCGAGACACTCCTTTTAGTATGATATGTTACATTTTGCATGGTATGTATTAATTTGTGTATGTCCATCATCCATTTGTATGATATGTTATGAATTACGTTGTTGTGGCTAATGTTAGCTAGGTGGCTAATGTTAACGTTAGTTAGCTGGCTAACGTTAGCTAGGCTAGGGGTTAAGGTTTAGGGTTAAGGTTAGGGGAAAGGTTAGCTAAAAGGGTTAGGGTTAGGGGAAAGGTTAGCTAACATGCTAAGTAGTTGAAAAGTAGCAAAAAAGTAGTAAGTAGTTGATAAGTTGCTAATTAGCTAAAATGCTAAAGTTGTCGGTGATGAGATTCGAACACGCAACCTTTGGGTTCCTAGATGTTCACGTAATAAGCCTACCCATCCACCCTGAACAACCACACTCCTTTTGTTTTTACCTCCTTTCGTTTTTACATTAAACATACCAAATGTATCTTATCATACTAATTTGAATGTTCCGGATTTATGTTTACTATGGCAGCATGAACTGAACAGGGAAACTCTGGACTCTTGAACTGGGCTGCTTAGTGTTATGACCACTGACATAACTTGCTGACATAAAAGCAGCTGCCATGCATTCAGTTAGCCCTTCTCCCTGGCTGAATACAGTTACTTTACCCATGGAGCACATCAAACAATGTCAGAAATCCAGACCTTTCAGGTAGCCAGCTCCACCTGCCAAGATAAAAAAAAGTCCCTTGGATGATGTCAACGCAGAAATGACAGATGACAACAAGATAACCAGCATATTTGAGTTTCTCTTTTGAGGAATGAACAGAGAAGATGTTAGTTATGCTGTTGGAATGCCAGGTGCCGTGTCTATTCCTGACTACAAGTACGCTGTGGGAATATAATTAAATATAACACTTTCATAGATCTCTATCTATCTGGGTATGTCCAAACCTGCATCAGTAACCTCACTGCCTGGCCTGATGTCAGAGCCCTCTGCCTAGGAATGTGTTACGTGCCTTTGGTCACAGACACAAACACACACACACACACACACACATGTACTTGAACAGGGACAAGACGTGTGTCTGGGTGGGCATGGCGTGTCAGAGAGAATAACTCTCCTATCTGAGGCTACCTGGAGAGCCTTTCTGGAACAGCTTTATCTGCCACATCTTGGTGCTCAACTGCAGCTGCCAGTGAATAGCTGAGTTAGGGTGGCAACAACCTCGCCCAGTAGTGCAACAATGGTGGAGGTGCAGCATTGAAATAAAACTTTCAACATATAATAAATAGAAATGTTATCATTCTGAATACTTGGAATATACAATTTCTCTAAAAGTCATTGACATATGAGTGGTAGATGAAATGTATAGGAAAGAAAAGATAATTGTATAGTTGGTATACTGCAGAACTATGGAGAGAGGTAAGTACAGATTGTGGTACATCTTTCCTTTCTCGTCAGTATAATGACATTGTGCACAGTAGAGAGAACTTCTAAAGCCTAGATACAATGTTCATTAAACATCTCCTGTATATGGCAGCGGTAGGGTAGATAAGGGTTAGTACGGTATGCACTGCACATCTGAAGTGCACTTTGCTTTCCCATTATAAACTCAGTTGAACTCCTCACTGCTGTCATCTACAGGCCAAAAGGGGAAAATACATTACAATTGCATGACAAGCAGTGAAGGAAATTAGATAATCTCTCACTCCCTCTCTCTTTTCTCTCTGACATAGTTCTTAAATTGTTTCATGTTGTTTTTCCTGATCTTGGTTGCCTAGCGACGTCTTTTACTGTGAGCCATGGCTGCACGGCAGGGGGCGGAGCTGGTAGATGAGAGGCTTGGAGGCTTGTCACGCACGCACGCATGCTCACGCGCACACACACACACCTTTCCACCATGCACACACTCACACACATAGCCTTCCACCTGTGCTATCACCACCAGAGAGCTGACAAGTGTACAACGTGTCTGAATCAAAGAGACCAGAAAGGAGTCGGTGTTCTTCACCACAGAACAAACATGATGTGCAGGGGATTTTCCCAGGCTGAACAGAACATACTTTTAACTCATCCATGTGGACTCTCATCACAGGCTAAGTTAGGGAACGAGTTGAGACTTGATGACACAGGGGGTCTGTAATTACCCATCCAGCTGTCTTTGCCAAAGCATTTGAACCCTGACCTCTGGTACTTATGTAACAGTGTAGGTTCCGTCCCTCTCTTCGCCCCAACCTGGGCTCGAACCAGGGACCCTTGCACACATCAACAACTGACACCCACGAAGCATCGTTACCCATCGCGCCACAAAAGCCACGGCCCTTGCAACGCAAGGGGAACAACCACTTCAGGTCTCAGAGCGAGTGACGTCACCGATTGAAACGCTATTAGCGCGCACCACCGCTAACTAACTAGCCATTTCACATCGGTTACACTTACACCACTCATAATTACACTGAACCTCACTATGGTTCACCATCTTTACCTGCCAAGCCTGAGACACATCATGTGTTACGTATTATGTACAAGTGATTTACTCTGTGTCGTATAGTGGTGTTAGTAACATACAGCTTGTTAGGTGATGCTGAACCCCATCTGTGACTTAGCTCCCTCTGCTGGAGATGACACAGTACCTCTGGAGAGAGAATACCTGCAGAGACAACAAGTGCTAATAGACTAACTGAAAGGCAGGAAAGCAGACAGACAAACAAATAGTCTGGAGTTGTTCCCATGAGTGATTATAACTGGCTGTAGTGTGTAGACCCTGAGGAATAGAAACCTGCATCCTCAACCAGGGCCAAGCAGCTGGCCTTTTCCCTTTAATTCATAACATTTTTAATACATTTTTTGCTACTTTTTATTGTCTACAGTCCACACTCTTGGTATTTGTAATTTAATGGTGCATACCATTTGTGATTAGAAATGTTTCTAAGCCCTGCAGTGCTCTAAAATCTTGACTTCATTAGGGAAAGTGCTGGTGTGTACTATATACAGTTGAAGTCAGAAGTTTACATACACCTTAGCCAAATATATTTAAACTCAGTTTCTCACAATTCTTGACATTTAATCCTAGTAAAAATGTCCTGTCTTAGGTCAGTTAGGATCACCACTTTATTTTAAGAATGTGAAATGTCAGAATAATAGTTGAGAGAATGATTTATTTCAGCTTTTATTTCTTTCATCACATTCCCAGTGGGTCAGATTTTGTTTTACATACCCTCAATTAGTATTTGGTAGCATTGCCTTTAAATTGTTTAACTTGGGTCAAACGTTTCGGGTAGCCTTCCACAAGCTCCCACAATAAGTTGGGTGAATTTTGGCCCATTCCTCCTGACAGAGCTGGTGTAACTGAGTAAGGTTTGTAGGCCTCCTTGCTCGCACACGCTTTTTCAGTTTTGCCCACACATTTTCTATAGGATTGAGGTCAGGGCTTTGTGATGGCCACTCCAATACCTTGACTTTGTTGTCCTTAAGCCATTTTGACACAACTTTGGAAGTATGCTTGGGGTCATTGTCCATTTGGAAGACCCATTTGCGACCAAGCTTTAACTTCCTGACTGATGTCTTGAGATGTTGCTTCAATATATCCACATCATTTTCCTTCCTTATGAAGCCATCTATTTTGTGAAGTGCACCAGTCCCCCCTGCAGCAAAGCACCCCCACAACATGATGCTGCCACCCCTGTGCGTCACGGTTGGGATGGTGTTCTTCGGCTTGCAAGCCTCCCCTTTTTCCTCCAAACATAACAATGGTCATTATGGCCAAACAGTTCTATTTTTGTTTCATCAGACCAGAGGACATTTCTCCAAAAAGTACTATCTTTGTCCCCATGTGCAGTTGCAAACCGTAGTCAAACCGTAACCGTAGCTTTTTTATGGAGGTTTTGGAGCAGGCTGAGCTCCTTGCTGAGCGGCCTTTCAGGTTATGTTGATATAGAACTTGTTTTACTGTGGATATAGATATTTTTGTACCGGTTTCCTCTAGCATCTTCACAACGTCCTTTGCTGTTGTTCTGGGATTGATTTGCACTTTTCGCACCAATGTGAGCTCATCTCTAGGAGACAGAACGCATCTCCTTCCTGAGCGGTATGACAGCTGCGTGGTCCCATGGTGTTTATACTTGCGTACTATTGTTTGTACAGATGAACGTGGTACCTTCAGGCGTGTGGAAATTGCTCTCAAGGATGAACCAGACTTGTGGAGGTTTACAATTGTTTTTCTGAGGTCTTGGCTGATTTCTTTTGATTTTCCCATGATCTCAAGCAAAGAGGCACTGAGTTTGAAGGTAGGCCTTGAAATACATCCACAGGTACACCTCCAATTGACTCAAATTATGTCAATTAGCCTATCAGAAGCTTCTAATGCCATGACATCATTTTCTGGAATTTTCCAAGCTGTTTAAAGGCACAGTCAACTTAGTGTATGTAAACTTCTGACCCACTGGAATTGTGATACAGTGAATTATAAGTGAAATAATCTGTCTGTAAACAATTGTTGGAAAAATTATTTGTGTCATGCACAAAGTAGATGTCCTAACCGACTTGCCAAAACTATAGTTTGTTAACAAGAAATTTGTGGAGAGGTTGAAAAACGAGTTTTAATGACTCCAACCTAAGTGTATGTAAACTTCCGACTTCAACTGTACATACTTACACACAAGCAGAGGCACACATGATGCTTTAGAAGGTGATCTAAAGGTGTTGATCAATAGCTAGCATTAAGAGAGCCCACTCCACACCATATATGTACCTATCTTGAGTAGGGAAGTTCAACACTAACGACAACAAAAAATAGTATGTTTATCAACACTCATATCCAAAGAACTTTCTGAAACTTTCAAATGGTTCCTTTTTTATTTACACTAAATATACAAAAGTATGTGGACACCCCTTCAAATTAGTGGATTCTGCTATTTCAGCCATACCCGTTGCTGACAGGTGCAATCTCCATCGACAAACATTGGCAGTAGAATGGCCTTACTGAAGAGCTCAGTGACTTTCAACGTGGCACCGTCATAGAGTGCCACCTTTCCAACAAGTCAGTTCGTCAAATTTCTGCCCTGCTAGAACTTCCCCAGTCAAATGTAAGTGCTGTTATTGTGAAGTGGAAACGTCTAGGAGCAACAACAGCTCCACCGCGAAGTGGTAGGCCACACAAGCTCACAGAATAGGACCGCAGAGTGCTGAAGCACCTAGCGCGTAAAAATCGTCTGTCTTCGGTTGCAACACTCACTACTAAGTTCCAAACTTCCAGTGGAAACGCGTTCTCTGGAGTAATGAATCCCGCTTCACCATCAGGCAGTCTGAAGGACGAATCTGGGTTTGGCGGATGGCAGGAGAACACTACCTGCCCCAATGCATAGTGCCAACTGTAAAGTTTGATGGAGGAGGAATAATGGTCTGGGGCTGTTTTTCATAGTTCGGGCCCCTTAGTTCCAGTGAAGGGAAATCTTAACACTACAGCATACAATGACATTCTAGACGATGCTGTGCTTCCAACTTTGTGGCAACAGTTTAGGAAAGGCCCTTTCCTGTTTCAGCATGACAATGCCCCTGTGCACAAAGCGAGGTCCATACAGAAATGGTTTGTCGAGATCGGTGTGGAAGAACATGACCGTCCTGCACAGAGCCCTGACCTCAACCCCATTTAACACCTTTGGGATGAATTGGAACGCCGAATGCGAGCCAGGCCTAATCACACGACCTCACTAATGCTCTTGTGGCTGAATGGATGCAAGTTCCCGCAGCAATGTTCCAACATGTAGTAGAAAGCCTTTCCAGAAAATGGAGGCTGTTTTAACAGCAAAGGGGGACTAACCCCATATTAATGCCCATGATTTTGGAATGAGATGTTGGATGAGCAGGTATCCACATACTTTTGCTAATGTAGTATATGTACTGTATCTCTAAAGATGCTTCAGATAGTCTGTAGTGTAGTGGCAGCAGTATAAAAGCTGTTGAGTTGGGTTGTTGCATGGACAGGTGCAGTCTGGGGCCTGAGTCTGGTCTGGTCTGGTTACCTGCAGGGCAGGTAAGCAATGTCAGGCAGCGACCAACCAGCATCTTCTCTCCTCGGACTGTACAGATTTGACAGGAACAGGAAGAGATGCAGACGATAAAGCCCCTGCTGTGTTTGAAGCTGTTCAGCTCAGAGCGCACAAAGACACAGTCACACAGGGCTACAACCATCACCACCCTGTGCCTCACAGCAAAGGCATACCCCCTCTCCTCAGTCAGACCAGACCAGGCACGAAGGAAACATCAAGGCGGCAAGGCAAAGCTTGCAGTGGTTTGGTTTGGAGGGTCAGTGGTTCCATTTTTGCCATTCTCTCTCTCTCTCTCTCTGTTTGTTTATAGTCTATGTCTCTGACAGGAGAGAGAGCTGATCAGAGGTCTCCTCACCTCATACAGTCCTATTTGGGTTTTAGAGACAAGGTTTCACTGGAGGAAAGGAGTCAGTTCAGTCAGTTCAATGTCTCTGCTTTACAAGAGCCAGTTGATTAATTAGTTCCCTTTGGCTTATCGTTTTGAGTGACAGTTACCGTGGGCAGGTCTATGGAGGTCAGGTATTGAGCATAAACTCTCCTTGTCCGGAGCCCCACTCTCCGAACCCTGTCTCTCCGCTGGAGTGGGGCGGGTTGTCTAAGGAGAGGCCCTGCCTCTTCCCAAACACTTGCTCCTGAAGCTCGATGATGTCAATGCGAATGTCGGCCATCATGACCAGGAGGAAGTCAAAGGAGCCGGGAGGTCCCTGGGGAAAGATACGGAGGCTTTAATATCTCTGTTCACACATCAGTAAATTAAATTTCAACCTGTAAGGCATGTTGCATGCTTTAGGGTGGACTTATTGTATGCTTGGAATCTGATACTACATAGAATAGATGAACAAGATGACAATGATGATAATGCATTTAAAAATACTTCAAAGCCTAGCTGGCAAATATAGAAAGCAGACTCACTGGTAGACCTCTGGGACCAGGAGTTCCCCTGTCACCCTAAAGAGAAAAAAACATCCAGAAACGTCCAGTTACATACTTCCAACGTTCACACAGACTTCTATAAGAGTCCACATCGGCAGCTCAGAGTGGGGTGAAAAGTGTTGCTGTTAGTGTTCCAGTTAACAGCTTTGAAAAGTTTACAGGATAGTTTAAACACATACAGTACACATACAAGCATGTACTAAACACCCATAGACACATGGATAGACTGTTATACTGACCTTCAGTCCATCTCTGCCTGGTGCGCCAGGAGGTCCCTGTTGGAAAAAGGAGAGACAGAAATATGGTTTTAAATGTTTTTAGCGGGAGCTACAGCTCCTCTCATGCAACATTTATTGTAATGATGTATCTCTGCAGCTATGGATGTGTTGAGGTCTGCTTGGACTAATAGGCCCAACAGCATGTTATCGGGGAAGCAATAATAAGATTACCACAGCTCCTCTGCGACCCCTCTTGATGTGCTCCAGGTCGGGCTCGGGGCCCATAGGGCCCATGTCTCCCCGTGGCCCCTGGGGGCCGGTCAGGCCTCTCTCTCCAGGCTCTCCCTTCTCCCCCGGCACTCCTGATTGGCCTGGGATCCAAGAATAAAGGGATGTAAGAGGAACCAAGGAGATAACCTGAATGTCAGACAACAGCTGACATAGGCAGTAAACAGAGAGAGAAAGATTGAGTTAGAAAGATTCAGAGAAAGAGCAGACAACTCTTACCTGGAACCCCACGGGATCCTGGAGAGCCTGGAGGACCAGGGAGGGCGGGGGTGTCAGGACCTTTCCCCAACCTCCCAGCAGACGGCTTATCACTGCTGTTAGCCAGGCCAGGAGACAACACCTACACACACACAGGTACACACACAGGTAGTATAGTACAACAACCTGTCTCACAGTAGTCTGCATTTGGTCAGACTTCCATTGTGAGACATCAAGTCTGGCGAGGCTAGTTTACGGTTAGTGTATCTCTGGTTAGTGTATCTCTGTGTTTGTATGGAACACCAGTGTAAGTAGGATGTGCAGTAGTTAGTGTTGTGATGTAGATGTACCTGGTTAGGTGACTGAGTGCTGCCCAGCCTCAGTTTGAGCTGCAGCAGGCTGTTCCTCATGTTGACAAAGTCCTGACAGGTGAGGGAGCAGGAGCCAGCACTCATCAGGGTGTCAGACTTCCCTGACGAGCTCACTGACAGAAAGGCAAAGAGACTCTCAGAGAGACAGGCTTGTCACAGAGTAAGTAACACTACAGAATAAGTAACACAAAAACAAAGTCTAGTAGTCTATGTTCACCCTCTCAAACACATATACAGTACTGTACCCTCAGGCTGATGACACACAGGAAGGTACTAGTGAGCTAAACCCAGAGGTAGTGTAGCTGTAGTAGCCAGCCTCATGTAGACAGTAGGAGTAAAGTATAGTAGTAAACTCAACACCCACGGTTGTGACTGGGTATACAGGACTGCTTGTCCGGTGCCAGGATGTAACCCCTGCGACAGCGACACAGGAAGCTGCCCACGGTGTTCTCGCAGTCGTGATCACAGACACTGCCGTCGGACTCCACACACTCATCGATGTCTGTGGTGTGGGAGACACAACACCAGCTGTTACTTCACACCTGATTAAGGCTGCATTTAGGCTGCTCTAATCAGAGAGAGGGAGAGAGAGCGGTTGCTCTGATGCAGGATGTTAAATTAAGATTTATACAAAAGAAGACTGATTGG
Source organism: Salmo trutta (assembly GCF_901001165.1). Lineage (NCBI taxonomy): Eukaryota > Metazoa > Chordata > Actinopteri > Salmoniformes > Salmonidae > Salmo > Salmo trutta. The sequence goes on from NC_042985.1 coordinate 19,336,455, forward strand.
CTGATAAACAGGCTGATAAAAAGCTGATTGGCAGATAAACAGGTAGTGGACTTACCTAAACAGTAGGTCTGGTGGTTTTGATGCCTCTCTCGATCAAAGCGGTATCCGGGGTAACAGGTGCAGACAACCCGTCCAAAGTTGTCGGTGCACTGCTGTTCACAGGGAGAGCCAGAACACACATCCACATCTGGAGCAGAGAGAGGAGAGGGATTGGTTCCTCAATAGGGACATGCACAGATAGGATCTTACATGCAAAGCTAACAGCTCAATAATAACCCTGGATGGTCAATAATTTTCCTCAAGGGTATTTCTGTGTAATGTTGCCCTCTATTGGTCATGGTGTATCATTGTACAGTATTGCCAATTTATGGAATGACATGCTATTTCACTTTTGAAACAATTTGCAGTTCAGTAATGGGTTAATTTGGCGTTGTAATGTGCATTCTGTCTGTGTACAGGTGCCCAGGTGTAATTACAGGCACTGAGTAAAGTATCTGACTTGGGGTGAGTAGAAATGCTGTATTTTTTAACCTACTTTCAGGTATGCACTGGCCCATCACGAACCTGAAGCCCTCACAGCATTTCCTCCTGTGGATAAACACACAGACGGACAGTAGCATGAGCCAATAATTCATTTCCCAGCTGCTGTATCCTTCCCTTCACATACTGAACGGATCTACACAGCCACTAAATGTGAAACACCAGAGATACTGTATACAATGACAAGATGGTCTTGTCTCCACCCTAACAATGGGAGTCATTGTCCCAAAGGCGGGAAGGCAGGCAGTCTGCTTTTCTCTCTGCTTATCAGTCTGCTAATCGTGGACAGATTTGGACAGGAGTAAACCCTCTCGCTTCGCCTCTTCCTCTCTGGTAACACCCAGCCTGTCAATTGTCTTAAGGACCAAAGCTCCTCATTAGCACCAGATCCCTTACCTCCATCCCCACTTCCCAGCAGCACCAGCCTAGATGGTCAAGAGACAGCTGAACAAAGAGCATCATCCTCACACACAGCAAACCAAAACACCACATGTTACAGGCATTAGGGATGGAACTGCGGAATAGGAAACGATGGAAAGGGATATCGGAACACTCCAAGAATCACAGAACCCAAATAACACAGACCCTAGACGAGGAGGGGGGAACACACAACTCCTGCCCCGAAAACTGCACTCTTGGTGGAGGGAATTTAGCATGGTACCTCACTGAAGGTCCCTCAAGACGACAACTTGCTTTTATTCTTCTCCAACCTCCATGCAACATAACCCTAAATCACTCCTCTAAGACCCTCCCCCACTCCCTCTTCTGAATGATAAATAACTTACAGAATTATGGGCCTGGCCAGGGCCTGATTAAAGCCACATGACGGACTGGAGCTTTAATCTGTGGCTCATAGCTGTGTTGTGTTGTGATGGAGAGAGCTGGGGATGGGATGGGACAGTACTGGGGGGCCGCTAGGGGGCTCTGGCCAGGGGCCTGAAGGACATCTCTCTCCAGGCCTGCCACTTCCTGTCCCTCCAGTCAGTGTGCCAGCAGAGGAGAGGGCCAGGCTGGGCTAATGGACAACAGATGTGGGCCCTGTCTGTCTGTCTGTCTGTCTGGGCTGAAGATGTACAGCCAGCAAGGGGAGGCTATGGCTGGCAGCTTCTGGTCTCTCTGAGTGTCCACTCATAACATCAACACACAACCTCTGCTCTCAGTGTCCACTGCTCTACTCCAAACATCAACAGACAACCTGTCAGTCACACAGAGACCTGACTCCACACTGCCCCTGATCTGATCTGGGACCTGCAAAAAAAAGAAAGAAAGCCTTTTGTGAGCTAACTTGACTTCCCCCCCCCTTTTCTAGCTCTGACTTTATTGAGGAAAAATGTACTTACTATGACTGAGATATGTGGTTGTCCCACATAGCCATCTTAAGATGAATGTACTAACTGTAAGTCACTCTGGATAAGAGCGTCTGTTAAATGACTAAAATGTCAAATGAAATGCTAGAGGTGTCTCTGATTGATGATACATGCTCTTCAGTGGTCTGTATAAACTGCTCAGGTTATTAGTTACACAGTGTGATGACCTGTCTGTTGATGTTTGGGAATGTAGGGGTCTCTGTTGATTAACACTGTTCTCAGATCTAAAAAGGAAAAGACCAAATCACTAAAGCTACATCACTGTCCTCCACAGTGAGATAACCTCTTCTCATGCTCCCCCGCGTGCGTGTGTGCGTGTGTGTGTGTGTGTCTGTGTGTGTGTGTCTGGGGCCCAGAGCAGTCAGTAATTGGGTGCATCTTGTTAATGTCAGGAAACAAGGGCAGGGGTTATTAGTGAGAGTGATGTGTGACACTGACAGGACTGTTAAACACAGCCTTGAGGAGGAGAGCTCCCAGACCAGGCTCTTCCTTCAGTTCTCTGCACTCTTCACAATACAGACAAACATCAATGTCAGGTGACTAACAAGGTTAGGAGAGTACACTCTTAGAAAAAAAAGTGCTATCTAGAACCTTAAAGAGTTTTCTGCTGTCCCCATAGGAGAATCCTTCGAATAACCCTTTTTGGTTCGTTAGAGCACTTTTTGGTTCCAGGTAGAACCCTCTGTAGGAAGGGTTCTACCTGGAACCAAAAAGGGTTATCCTATGGGGACTGCCGAAGAACCCTTTTGGAACACTTCTTTCTAAGAGAGTATCTTTCTCTACACCCAGATTATCAACACTGATGGTCGGATTCTATGGTATTTTTGCCCGTTCGATTCTTCTGTGTTTCTACATTCTGCATCAACATTCCCTTTGCAAGCATGTTGTCTGATTAAGTTCCTTCAGAAGATGAGTCCCTGTGTCACCCTGAGGGTATTCCTGCTCTTAGACACTGCTTCTCTTGATGCTCCACACTCTAACATAGTGCCTACAGACTCACCAGGTGAGTCTGTAGGCACTGGTGACCATGCAAGTCACCCAGCTGGTGACCATGCAAGTCACCCAGCTACGAGTCCATCTTAGGAGCACCATTCCTGGACATCCCTGTCCCTGTGCTCCCCCTGGTCCTCCTTGGTGCTGGTGGTGACCCAGTGACTACCTGCAGAGAGAGGGACGTACCGAGGGCCCACACAGGCTCTACACTACACTGCTGCTGCCAAAAACAGCACAGAGACGCTGGAGGAATAGCAAGACAGGATCCAGAGTACAGGCCAGAGCAGGATCACTTTACACTCCAGATTGTGTACTTTAGCAAGGTTCTCCCTCCAGGGAGGAGAGCTCAATGTTATTGTTTTCCATCCAGGCTGGCGTGATTTATTTGTGCGTTCGCGGCAGGAATGCGCTACAAAGACTGGATATTCATTATAGACTACCCCAAGAAAGCACTACAAAGACTGGATATTCATTATAGACCCCCCCAACTGTCTACAGCCTGGACAGACAGCACTGAGGTTACACAGAGACAGCAGAGCAGAGACCAGTCTGGAATGATGCTTTCCATAAACCAGACTGAAGTCACAATGTATTAACAGTTCCACTCACTCAGTACAGGATTGCTCCCTGGACCTCAGATAGTGTTTCTGTTTCTAGATATGGGGGAGATAGCGAAGAGGGACAATAGTATCATTAGGTGTCTTGTGACGCAACGTTATGTATCATATTTACTCTATCAACTCCCAGACTCGTCAGAGAGAGAGGGGAGATGACTTAAGGGGGTCGTTATGGCGATGGAGGAGGAAGCGTAGCGAGGAGGAAATGAGACAGGGAGATGTTGACAAGTCGAGGAGAGGAGGAGGATGGAGGGAGAGAGAGAAGGAGAGAAAGAGAGATGTAGCTTTTGTGTCAGTTGTGCTCAATGGTCCTTCATGTGGTGCTCGGTGAGTCAGAAACACAGGATGTGGACCTCGGTGGTCACGGACCCCTCGACACTTCAGGACAGGAGAGACAGTGTCTGTGTGTGTTTCTGTTCTTAGGCTGTTATATAAATGTGTGTGTGGGTATGTACGGGTGTTAGTGTCACGTCCTGACCAGTAAAGGGGTCATTTGTCATTGTAGTATGGTCAGGGCATGGCAGGGGGTGTTGTTTTTGTGTGTTTTGGGGTTGGTTTATTTAGAGGGGATTTGTTCTAGTTTTCATTTTCTATGTTCGTTTTCTATGTGTGGCCGAGTATGGTTTCCAATCAGAGGCAGGTGTCTTTCATTGTCTCTGATTGGAAGCCATACTTAGGCAGCCCTTTTTTCCTTTGGGTTTGTGGGTGGTTGTTTTCTGTATAGCCGTATGCCTTACGGAACTGTTTTGGTCGTTTGTTTATTTTGTTTGAGTGTTCTCTCTTAATAAAAAGAAAGAAGATGAGCACTATACCCTCTGCGCCTTGGTCTGTTCCTTACGACGCATATGACAGTTAGTGTATAAGTGTCTTGTTCTTGTGCCGTCTGAGTATACACGTGAAGGTGTTAGTGTGCTGAGATTTGAGCACGTCCTCTCTGTTTATTTATTCTGTCAGCACACTTCCAGCCTGCGGTCTCTCTGGGGACACATCAGAGTGGGGAAGGCTGTTAGTCAGACAGTGGACGCTTTCACTGAGAGCACAGGAGGTCTGCACCACTTCCACACGCACAGCCACGTTACAGTTCCCAAACAGCACCAACACTCCTCCGTCACCTCTAACCCACTGCCTACCGCTTCTGTCTTCACAGGTCCTCACTCCATCACCAATGCCTGTTCTAAAACAGCCTATCCCTATTCCCACGGCTGACCTGGTGACACATCAACCATAATGGCTGGAACCGTGCTAGGAAGGACAATGTGAAAATAATATATCAGAGCCAGCCCAGCACAGTTCGTGTCTGCACGGTAGTGTGAAAAGGGTAAAACACCTCTCATGAAGCCATAGCCAGTTAATGTTGGGCCAGAGAGTGACACAAATCCTCCCCTCTCTCGCCCCCTATCCCTCTCTGTCACTCTCCCTCTCTCCTTCTCTTTTATGACGCCTCTCATTATAGGCCCTAAAGCTCCCAGGTCTATTCCCAGTGCCAGCGCCTACCCTTGGTTCCCCCCAGGCAATATGAAGGGCCGCTGGCCTCTGTGACCCTGGGGTCAAGCCAGGGCTGTGTGTCACCCCAGGAATGTGCCATCTCTGACCCTTCTGAGCCTCTCACAACCTCTCAACAAAGACAGACAGACAGACAGACATGTGACCTGGCCTGGAGCCTTATCTGACGACAGAGAGAGAGAGGAAGAATGGGAGGGAGGGAGGGATGGGAAGGAAAGAGGGGGGAGGGAGAGGGTGTGGAGGAAGAGAGAGAGAGGGAAAGGGAGGGAAAGGAAGAGACAGGGGTAAAGGGAGATAGAGGGAGAGTGACAGCAAGAGAAAGAATGGACCCTGCGAGGACAATAAAGGGCCTAAGAGAGAGATGAGGTCCAGATTACAGGTAATGTAGTGAGAGCAGCCAGTAACTGAGAAAGGAGTCTAAAGTCAAACTAATGATCAAATCAAACTTTATTTGTCACATGCGCCGAATACAACAAGTGAATACAACAAGATATAACAGACTTTACCATGAAATGCTTACTTAGAAGCCCTTAACCAACAGTGCAGTTCAAGAAGAAGAAAATATTTACCAAGTACACTAAAATAAAAAGTAACAATAAAAAGTAACACAATGATGGATCTGTCTTAACGACGTGTCTGTGAGTGCTCTACTGCCAGGGAAGGAAACCAGGCTACAGACTGGTCTATTTTAAGGATTCTACACTGAGATCACACCAAAGTCCTTAACCAGGGCTTAAGTTAATGGACTGATAAGACATTAAAGTCTTCCAGAACCTTCCAGGACTTAGAGGGAGACGGCCTGGAGGTGGGAGGGTTGAAATGGCCCCACTGCATGGAGAGATTATGTTTGTTGTGTCCGACTGTGACTCCTCATCTTTACCACTGCAAAGTTCCTTAATTTCATCTCTCCCTTTTCATTCCTTCACCCCCCCCCTTTCCAATTCTGTGATATAAAAACATTTACTGTCTATATAGTACACAGCTGCTTCTCTGTGCTGTACTTCAAACAACATGCTGACGATGCCATTACAGACTTTAATCACCTGGTGGAACAGTAATGAATAACAGGCATTGTGTTTGTACAGAGCGCTGTTCAGGTGAATGTTAATTAGAAAAAGATGTACAATGATTACTTGATATTTACTGTGGTCCAACAATAATACCGATCTACACAAATTATTAGACTTTACCATTAAAGACAGGAAGTGAACCTCAGGCCTTGTAAAAAAGTGTTTTGTGAGAAACAGAGAAATTGATAATATTTCCCCTGTAATGAAACAGTATTACGGCAGTACTCAGAACAGTATTGCATTGTATTGTCAACAGTCTTGTCAACTACAAGTGTGAGACAAATTAAACAGTTTCATTTTCCCACAGCTTGATTGCCATTCAAAACACACTGAGGAAGAAATGCCAAATATGAAAAGTCTACTAGTTAGAATAGGACACCCCATGGAGTTCCTAGATGTAATGTAAACAATGTGTGATAGATCCCAGTTTCACTATGTGTTTTAGGGTGAATGAGCTGTCCTGATGTACTCTTGGCAAGAGAAGACATGTCTCTGAACCTTTTATAACCTAAGCTTGTACCATTGGGTGGAAGTGGTGAGATATTTCACTCCTTATTTCGTGGCTAACGTGCCGGTTGCTGTGGTGTAGTGAGTCTGATGAGGCCTTGGCTGAAGATAGTAACCCTGTCAGAACCTTAGTGGAGCACAGTGTGGGGTTCAGACCTGACTGGATACACACACACACACACACACACACACACACACACACACACACACACACACACACACACACACACACACACACACACACACACACACACACACACACACACCTGGTCCTCGTTACTGCTTCGGAGCCTCCGGACCTAAATCACTTCTTCTCTGCCCATTCTTCACTATGTGTTTCCTGACCCTGACATGACTCGTTTTAGCACCTAAACTCTCAGTTGATTGTTGATCAATTTAGTGTCAGTGATTGACTGACAGACAAGGCTTACCAGGGTAGGTATGATGTATGTGTTATAGAGTCACATGTTTTATGGCTTGTAAGGGGAGACCTTTCAGTGCCCTGGACAGCGAATCACATGGGGCCTTAGTAGAGTTCAGCTCTGCACCCCAGCCACACACACACACACACACACACACACACACACACACACACACACACACACACACACACACACACACACACACACACACAATTTGTGGACATTGCAGGCTTCCTCTAACCTGCTTTAATGATAAAACCAGAGCACAAAAGAGAGACAGGCCTGTGAGAGCTTGGTTCAGTATGTTCTGATTCTCTCCGCCCCCCTCTCTCCTTTCTCATCCCTCGCTCCTGTGCTGCCTCCCTCGTTATTCTTCCACAGGGAGCTCAGGGGCCGTGGGATAGGATGGTTTCCAGACCTTACAGCAGGCAGCCACGTGTACTACAACTATGTTGAGAGAGAGAGAGAGAGAGAGAGAGAGAGAGAGGTACGGTTCCACCACATCAACTGGACTACGGGGCACCAATTGCAGCAGAATACAGAGGTTCATAAAAGCCAGAGATCTGACCTATAGAGCTTCCCTCCCTCCTGTGATTTCCCCTTCCTGGTCCTTTTTATACACCTTAATGTGGTTTTCCAGGCAAGCCTTGGAAAACCTTTTCCCCTCCCTCACTCTCCTCCTTCTCCCCTCCTGTTCCCCTTGCCATGCGTGTCACAGACATGTTTACAGCCGGCCCCACCGCGGCCTGTCGACATGTAGGGACTGTAGGGGGGAGCAGAGCGGTGAGGGATTGAGTACGGAGCCCTCAGAGAGAACACTACAGAGGTGAGAACCAAGGCTAATGCAGTAAATCCACAAGGAAACAAATAAAGAGAGAGAGATGAGAGGGAGCGTAACACTCAGGAGGTAGTAGCTACGTAGTACATACGCTCTGGGCCTGCATGTGCTCCAGGCATCTCCTGCACTATCAGCTGTCAGAGCCTAGGACACATGCATACACGCAAACTCAACTGACACACATTATCACTCACTACGTACTCTTTAACACCAGGGAGGACACACACATTGCACTCAGAGAAAGAGGACAGGAGAGGAGACGAGGGGAATGCAGCCAGTGTGAGTAGCCTGAGTGTTGTTCACCCTGGCCTGGAGGTCCCAGCCAGACTCTGCATCTCCCTGCTCAGTTATCTCAGGGTTTAATGGCTGAAACTCTACACATCTCTCTGAGGGACAATGACACCGGAGACCCTCTCCCTGGCATCATCATCAGCCCCCATCCCTGAGGAGGGAGTCATGTGTGAGGAGGCATTGTATCTGCGAGCTGTTGGCAAGAGCGTATGTGCCAAGACCAGAGTATGCACATTTGCTATTTAATGCAACAGTTTGTGACAAAACTATGGGTGAAGTTGAAAATGTGATGGAAACACATTGGACTTTTAGATTTTTATTTGGTATATGAAAACTTAACCTGACCACATGTTCTGACCTGTGGATGAATGTGTGTGTGTGTGTGTGTGTGTGTGTGTGTGTGTGTGCGTGTGTGTGTGTGTGCGTGTGTGTGTGTGTGTGTGTGTGCGTGTGTGTGTTATACCAGGGGGACAAGTCTTACCACTGTATTACAACAACAGTTTGGACTAGCAGGGAAGTGAAAACATACCCTTAACCTGCTATACCCGAATCCCAACATACAGTGCATTAGGAAAAGTATTCAGACCCCTTGACTTTTTCCACATTTTGTTACGTTACGCCTTATTCTAAAATAGATTAAATAGTTTTTTCCCCCTCATCAATCTACACAGAATACCCCATAATGACAAAGCAAAAACTGGTTTTTAGAAACATTTAGTACATTTATAAAAGATACAAAGCGGAAATATGACATTTGCATAAGTATTCAGGCCCTTTACTCAGTACTTCGTTGAAGCACCTTTGGCAGCGATTACAGCCTCGAGTCTTCTTGGGTATGATGCGACAAGCTTGGCACACCTGCATTTGGGGAGTTCTCCCATTTTTCTCTGCAGACACTCTCAAGCTCTGTCAGGTTGGATGGGGAGCGTTGCTGCACAGCCATTTTCAGGTCTCTCCAGAGATATTAGATCGGGTTCAAGTCCGGGCTCTGGCTGGGCCACTCAAGGACATTCAGAGACTCGAAGCCCCTCCAGTGTTGTCTGGGCTGTGTGCTTAGGGACATTGTCCTGTTGGAAGGTGAACCTTCACCCCAGTCTGCGGTCCAGAGCGCTCTGGAGCAGGTTTTCTTCAAGGATTTCTCTGTACTTTGAATCGTTCATCTTTCCCTCGATCCTGATTAGTCTCCCAGTCCCTGCCGCTGAAAACATCCCCACAGCATGATGCTGCCACCAACATGCTTCACCATAGGGATGTTGCCAGGTTTCTTCCAGACGTGACACTTGGAATTCAGGCCAAAGAGCTGGGTGCCTTTTGGTGCCTTTTGGCAAACTCCAAGTGGGCTGTCGTGCCTTTTACTGAGGAGTGGCTTCCGTCTGGCCACTCTACCATAAAGGCCTGATTGGTAGAGTGCTGCAGAGATAGTTGTCCTTCTGGAAGGTTCTCTCATCTCCACAGAGGAACTCTGGAGCTCTATCAGAGTGACCATCAGGTTTTTGGTCACCTCTCTGACCAAGGTTCTTCTCCCCCAATTGCTCAGTTTGGCCGGGTGGCCAGCTCTAGGAAGAGTTTTGGTGGTTCCAAACTTCTTCCATTTAAGAATGATGGAGGCCACTGTGTTCTTGGGGGACCTTCAATGCTGCAGAAATGTTTTGGCACCCTTCCCCAGATCTGTGCCTCGACACAATCCTGTCTCGGAGCTCTATGGACAATTCCTTCGACCTCATGGCTTGGTTTTTGCTCTGACATGCACTGTCAACTGTGGGACCTTATATAGACAGCCGTGTGCCTTTCCAAATCATGTCCAATCAATTGAATTTACCACAGGTGGAGTCCAATCAAGTTGTAGAAACATCTCAAGGATAATCAATGGAAACAGGATGCACCTGAGCTCAGTTTCAAGTCTCATAGCAAAGGGTCTGAATACTTGTGTCAATAAAACCTGTTTTCTCTTTGTCATTATGGGGTGTTGTATGTAGATTGAGGAAAACATTTACTTAATCAATTTGTGGAGAGAGAGAGAGAGAGAGAGAGAGAGAGAGAGAGAGAGAGAGAAAGAAAATGCATCTCATTGGCTCTTTGTTTCTAGTGGCTGTGTGGGTTTGCTGCCCGACACCACAACAACCCAGTGTAATTGTGCTAACCCCAACCACAGAGACATGGGAAAGCCTGCAGACTGCCAGGACTCACTGAGCTATATGGTTTACTCACTCTGCTTGCACGTTTAGGCAGACCAGACAGAATCATTTTCATGCATGGCCATCATCAAAATGCTATTTTACAGCCTGAGGCAGTCCTTACCACGCTTCCCTGGGTGGCATGGCAGGAAAAACTAGAGAACTAGCTAAAACTCCACCACCACCACACACATCTCGTCTGGAGCCAAGAATCAAATGAGACAACTTCTATTGCTGTGGTATAACCTTCACAGATCATATGCTTCGGACTTAAACCAGATCTGCAGACTGGGGGTTTCTCGTGTGTGTGTGTGTGTATGTGTGTGTGTGTGTGTGTGTGTGTGTGTGTGTGTGTGTGTGTGTGTGTGTGTGTGTGTGTACATTCCGTATGGTAGATGGGCCATTTTTTGGAACGAACCACCCTATTTCGTCTCTTCACTATATCGGCATCGAACACATTGCCCTCCCTAGGAGAGTGGGTGACCTTGACAATTTATTGTTAAAATGAGGGGCCATCTGGATCTTTCATTTAAAGGCCCTAGCTCCCTTCAGTCTCAACATAGAGTTTGATCTGAAGCCATTCCTGTGATTGTGTTTTTGTTGTCCATTGTAAATAAAGTGTTTGTAGGCCTATATGATATAGCCTAATTGTATCTATGATCATATGTTATCCATTCATGCTTTTCTATATGTTCTATTGATATTTGAAAAATCGACCAATGAAATCATGCCACACCCAGCCATGATTACAGACACCTGTGTGTGTTCTTTGAAACTATATCATAGTTACCCGCAGTGTTTGTCATTAAACCCTGATAAGACAGCTTGGCTGTTGAAACGTTGCTATTAAATGATTACATCTGAGCTCCTAGAGCAGCGTTCCCCAAACGTGGTCCTCGGGACCCCAAGGGGTGCACGTTTTGGTTTTTGCCATAACACTACACAGCTGATTCAAATGATCAAAGGTTGATGATTAGTTGATTATTTGAATCAGCTGTGTAGTGCTGAGCCAAAAACCAAAATGTGCACCCCTTGGGGTCCAGAGGACCGAGTTTGGGAAAGCCAGTCCTGGAGTGTAGGACACTTACCTGAGACAGGTGCCATCCGTGCCCCTTGCTGTAATACAGGGGTACTCCACTGTCACTACCTTGTTTTCCGGACACTCCTCCCTTTACAAAGCCACGAGAAAGGAGATGAGAGATAAGTGTATTGGTAACAATGTTGTTACTATAGTAATTGGAGTGGTATTAGAGAGAATGTCACTCAATTAAATTGCCAGTTATTTCATAGTGGAAATTCCCTTTCAAAGCAGTTCCCAAGCATTATGGCTACTGTAGTACATCATGCTACAATACATAATCAAAATTATATGGCAGCAACTATTGTATGTGAAGCAGTAAGAATATTTCAAAATGAAAGTAATAAAGAAAACTGATTGTGCCATGCAGTGGCCAGCATATGATTGCATTCTTTGTAAGAGAAACGTTTGTTAAATAACCCTGCAAAGAGGTGCATTTATCGTCATGCTTTGGATGATTTAAAGCAGGTGTGTAGTGCTAATGCAAAGCTAAAATGTGCACCCCCTCTGGGTCGCCAGGACCAGGATTAAGAAACACAATAACTTGTTTGAAAATACAGTGGTCTGTCACAAAGACATTTTATTGGAAAAGTAAAGTAAAATAATAATATCATGAAAACGTTTACAACTGGAACGCTGAAGTAAGAGGTAATAGCACAGATTTCAATGATCATTTCTGAGCTAAATTAGATGGTCCAAAGTTCTTCTGGTCTATACTTTGCCCACTTCATTCAAACTATTGTATGTAGGCTATGAACTCCCTCTCCCTGGTCCAGACCTCTCTATGCGCACATGAATAACCTATGTCACGTTATGGGCAGAATTTACAGTTGGCATGCAACTGAGTGATTCCGATAACTACTCCTCTGTATTTGCGTGATCTCATTCACTATTCCAATCACATCACAACCGCCTTTTACTTGCGGACGCACGGATCATTGGGTAGGTGGGCTTGATGAGTTGAGCAACGTGGTGGTCTTTCTTTGACTGATTGTCGACGTTTTTCACTATCAAAGTATTGTTTTTATTGTCTCCCACACATAAATATGAAATTCAGTTACTTTTCGGTCTAAATAGCACACTCATCACCATGTCGAACTGGATAGCAAGCTACCGGAGTTTTATTCATTCCCTACCAATCCTTCATTTGAATTTACATGCACTTTTCTTAAGCTTTGATCAGGTGTCCTATATTTTATTTAATTGTCTGATAGGAAATAACAGAGTGATATCTACAACATTCCCTCACAAATGCGCGGACTACCAACTTACCCTGAAGTGAGCACTGCAAATCTTGTTTTTATTAAAGAACTTGCACCACAATCCCAAATAAAAACAACGCAGATGGCACCAAATGGTAAGAGTGTTGCAGCGCAAAGCTGACCCATGTCCCTGGCGAGCTCCGTGACAGCCTTGTTAATATTTTCTTGATGCCTCGAGAACGAAGACTGTGCACTACTGCAAAACAGCTATATGTTTTAATTTATCAATGTCGCACATGTACTGATTTAAAGCTAACAGAAATCATAATTATACTCAGATGTCAAACACGTGAGACCCTGCACATTAATTACTACACTCAAAACTTTCTCGCGGCACTGTAGTGCGTCAGAGTCCTGTCCCAACTGTTGCGCACTGAATCAGAGTCCTCAGCGATTCTGGACGAGTTTATAGACATGCGCCGTGATGAGCGCGATTCCTCTCACGAATCCCCGGCGGAATTACATTCCTGTATTCCTGTTTTTAAAAAACTGACTTTGACGAAACGGAAACATTTAAGACACAGTAGAAAATACCTCTGTCGTCCTCATGTGGAGCGATCTCTCATCCAGAATATTTTCTCTAATTCCACATGCGTCTTTCTCTCATCCTCTCCTCCCTACATTAGTGCATTCATTTAATTTGATTTAGGAACTACATATGTGGGGGAAGAGGTCAATTTTCTATGTAAAGAGCAGAACCAACCAATTTAGAGGAAATCGTTTGACTGATTGTTTCTTCTTCTCCTCTCACCCTCTCTTTCACCAAGGACAAGCTGTAGCGTAACACATTTACTGTTTGCTGAAATTAACTTTCCCGTTTAAATTCACCCCATAAATTGTTGATATAGGCCCACTCTTTAATCAATGTCCAGAAGATTATTGTTTTGACTTTTTACTAATGTTCATCTGCATGTCATATGAAGTCCAATAAAGTCTTAAAAACATAATATATTTTTAATCATAATCGGGAAAAATACAAGCCTGTATTTGTAAAATATTTCTGTAATTCTAAATCAAAGCTGAATTAACACGATAACTCTTCCGTTGCTCAGTCCCTAAAGGTGCCACTGTTTTCCTAATTAGATTTTATTGCTTTAAATTCCATCTTCCTAAAACAGAGAAGCTGTTGTCACTGAAGGAACCTTGTAGGGGACATCTTTAATATGTTTACACAACACAAGCTACTTTATTATTTTCAGATTCAATGAGAAAAATATGATATGATTACACATTTAAATGACTAGTAGACACATTTGATTGCTCATTAAGTAAATCATCAACTGTTGACATTTCCTTGAAAAAATAATTTCGGAGATGCAATGCAATATTACCATATTTGTCTGTATGAGAGAAAATGTTGTGCTTCATCATTTTTTGTGCTGCAGTGCTAGGATTGTTCTGGAATCTGGACAGTTTGCAAGGAGAGTGACTTGCATAGTTGAGCTTTGTCTCTGAAGAGGGTAAGGGTTAACCACACTGACAGGGCAAACCAGTCACCCCAGTGGGCAGCCTAAAGTGCCAATGGTCAGTCAGTGTCAGTGGTGATGTTATGTAATGCTGTGTTCAGTTGTCTTCTGTCCAGCCTCTCTGTATCTTTTCCTCTAGTGGATTTGTTGGCCACCAGTCAATTGCAACAGATGGATTTATTCACCACAAACAAATCAGTCCTTCAGACTCCCCTCCTACTTGCCTAACGCACTGAATGAAACTGCTTCTCTAGTCTCCTTTTGTTACATTCCCACTAGAATCAAATAAATGTATAAAATACATAAAGAAGCATTATTAAAGAACCACAGAGAAAAGCAATGGTATAAACTGCAGTCTAGTTCATTATAATGACCACAGAGCCCATGCCTACTCATGTTCCCATGGAATGGAGCTCCTCTCTTGGTTTACTTTGGTTTTTGGTTTTATTTGGTGTTTGTCTATCTGCGTATATTGAAACCAGTATAAATGTGTTTTTAATTTCAGGCTGGGGCCACATACACAGCAGTATTTTTAGCTTACTGTCATATCTTCTGGGTGAAACAGTCCAGTCCTAAAATGTACTGTCTGCAGTAAGAGATAATACTTTGACAATATCCCAGCTAGACCCTCTGTTTCTTTAGTAATGGTTCTCTGACTGTTGTAAGGAATGTATGTCTTCCCTGGTCCTCTAGTCAATGGTTCCACATCACCAGAAAAAGAACACCGACGAACCCTCTCTGGATCAAGTGAGGAAATACATCATATTATTGAGATGGACCTCTTTCCACAGTCACTTTAGACAGCTATTTCACTAATCTATTTGATGTATACTTGTTTCTGCCATTTATACACAGCTGTAGCAACAGCTCCATCCAGAACTGTCATAGGATGAAAAACAGCAGTTGAGATGTGTGAAGCAAGCAGGGCCTGGGCTGGGGGCTGGTCCCCCTTTTGTCTTCTATTGGTTGCAGTAACACATAGCAGTCTGTTTATCTATTTGTATTGTGTCAGTGTCACTTTAGAAACCCTGGAAGATAGTTTTCTCATGCCTCCATTACAGCAGTAAACGCCTGACAGATCCGACACAATATCAGAGGTGATTTATCACATCTGGACGTTAAAAATAAATAATGGCAATATGCTTTTCTCACATATTAAGAGTTCCTTATGTAAACTAATGGGGAATTATTTGTAGGCGTTGGCAAACAATTTTTTTACCTGGACAAACTTTGGACAAATGTTTTTCTTTTGGTTTCAGATAAATCTGTATTTTATAAGACTGTCTGTCTGTACTGTACAGAAGCAATAAGATTGTCTCAACCTCTCAAACTGAGCTGACTGACAGCAGAAAGACTTTGTTCTTTATTGGGCCTCATTGTTACATTTATGCATGACCTGAGGTTGAGGTACCATACATGCTTTATTTCTCATGCGTCCTTTACAGCAGGGTTTTCCAAACTCAGTCCTGGGGCCCCCCCTTGGGTGCACGTTTTGGTTTTTGTCCTAGCACTACACAGCTGATTCAAATAATCAACTCATCATCAAGCTATGATTATTTGAATGAGTTGTGTAATGCTAGGTCAAAAAACAAAACGTGCACCCAGGGGGGCCCCAGGACTGAGTTTGGGAAACCCTGCTTTACAGCACTGGGACAAGGCAAGGACTTGTAAAAGAACAGGGGCATCAACTCCAGTTGTTTAATTAAATTCAAACAGCAAAACCTCTGATTCCTTATTGTGTTGATTTTCTGCTTCTAATAATGTCCAGAGAGTTGATCCTGCTGCCAGTGGAACTGATTTCTTTAGTACGATTTACCGATTTTGTCACATCTGCTCCTGCAACGCCCTCTACTGCTCATCCTGTGTCTCCTTGACTTGCAGCCACTCCCCTAGTACTCTCTCCCCTCCCTCTCTGTGTGTGTGTGTGATTGTGTGAGCGGAGACAGGTGTGCTGAGTCAGAGCAGATCCCCACCAGCTGCAACCTGTTCCATAATCAAGACCTCTACAAATACTCAGCCCTGCCAGTTCTAAATTGCCAGATCATAATCTCTGCACAGCCAGTCTACGCTTCTAGCCGTTTGTTAC
The DNA here is from genome assembly GCF_901001165.1 of Salmo trutta. Lineage (NCBI taxonomy): Eukaryota > Metazoa > Chordata > Actinopteri > Salmoniformes > Salmonidae > Salmo > Salmo trutta. The sequence continues at coordinate 19,352,669 of NC_042985.1, forward strand.
TATTCAGATCCTGTTATGCCTGGATTCCTTGCCTGACGCTGTTTTCCTCTCCGCTACAGTTCTGACCGCTCTGACTCAGGTCCCTGTCTCCAGTCCCACGTCTCGTCATTCTGCTACTCTGTCCTGGATTCCCCACTCTACTACTCCCTTGGATTTCCCTCCGGACCTGCATACCCTGTCTCAACCCCTCTCGCCTCAGCCTCAGCCTCCGCACCTGGTTTCCAGAAACCCGCCCGAGCATCCCCTGACCTGCACTCCATCTTCCCCTTGTGTTTCAATAAATATCTTGGTTACTTCATCCCAGTCTTCTCATCTGAGTCTGCTCTTGGGTTGCCCGGTTCCACTCTGCGTAACAGATTTACAGACTTTTCCTCCCTCGTCCTGCTGTTTTTCAGCCCCATGACTCCCAGCTGTGTCTCCAGGCCTTAGCTCCTAACAGTGATTTATTGACATGTCTCCTCTGCACGTATATGGAGCTTGATAGGGGTCCTAAGTTAATTTCCATGCAGCCAAAAATCTGTTCATGTGATGAAATGCATGTTATTCTTGGTGTACTAGAAGAGGGATGACACTAAGTCACTGCTGTTACGGTTTTGGGTACACTGTGATCTGGATGTGGTTATCTTCCAGAAACATCCAGGCTATCATAAAAAAGAGAGGGTCTAATGGTTCACTTAGACTACCCACACCATACCAGCCTTTTGGTACGACTGGGGCTCCCCACCAGCTCTCGCTCTGTGTGTTTGTGCTTGCTTGTGTGCCATGTACCTCCATGTTCCTCTGATTTATTAGATGTTGGAAGCTTTCAACTTTTGATGAGGCTGGAGAGGACAGTTCCCCTGCTCCCACAGGTGCAGCCAGCAGCCAGCCCAGAGACAGAATAGAACAGAGCCAAGCTTCCCAGCAGGTGGTGGAAGAGCTTTGACACAATTAAGACCTCATCTGGAACCCAAGCACCCTGCCTGGCCATCTGCTGATGTGGATCATGGTCGATCCTACATTCAGGCCCAGGCAGCAGGATGTAGAGAATACACATACTGTAACAGACTGGAAGTGGTTAAGAGCAGGGAGTGGACTACACATCAAATGGAATGTGATTAAAACAAGCCACTCAGAGAAGAGTAGGGAGACTTGAGAGGGAGACTGGGAGAGGGACTGGTGCTGAACCTACAGTACAGTAGCAGCGTGGCCTGGCTGACTGCCTGGCCGGTTGGCTGGTTGGTGCTGAGGTCTCACTTTGTGTGTGTGCAGTGATCAGTGGGGTTTAATCGAGCAGTGAGGCGGCTATGTCTGGAATGCCTCTCGACACGGCCGTGACCCCCCAGGGACGGACCAGGAGATTACTGTTCTCTGCTTCTCCTCTGGTTCCTACCTCAGACTGGGAGAGTGAGAGAGAGCCTCAGAATTGGAGATGGACCAGCCACTGACTTCACACACTTACAGTAACTCATTGGTTACTATAGAGAGCCGCTGTGGAGCACTAAACCAGGAGTATGGGGATGGAGTATACTACGTTCTTATGTCCACACTAGCAAACCACTTAGAATGTATTGGGCATTCCTTCTAAGTAGTGTGGATATTGGGATGTGCAGTATGATGGGACACATTGCTCAGACACTGTAGATAAGACAGAAAACAATAGCAAGCAATTGAAACCAGATCTTAAAAATTCTCCCCCCAGAGTTTAAAGAGCGAAGCGAGAGCAGAACATAGGCAGGGAGGCAATACTGAACCCCCCCTTCACTTAAAACTACTTCTGGCCTATTGATGTTCCACTGAAGAAGAGAGCCAAATGGAAAAATACAGACAAATGTCCCTAGTGGAGCTTAAGTTTTTAATTAAGTACCTCTGAAAAGATAATGTGAACCTCTTGCCAATTAATCAGTGTGATGTGCTGTACCTACCGCAGCTGAGCTGGGGCAAACATTCCCGTTCCCATAGTCACAGGGATGCTGGTGGTGGCGGAGCCGGACTTGAAGTAGTGGAACACTCACTATGACAGAGAAGGAGAGAATTCACATCATGTCATTTGCATTAAAGGAAATAGTTCAGCATCCTAACTCAGTTTGGAGGTAACATAGTCCCAGAGGGAATGGAAGTGTGTGTTAGTGTGTGTGTGGTGCAATTTCTCCTGAGACAGGCAGTTTAGCGGCTGGCCTGAAGCCAAGTCCTGCTCCGTTTTAATTCAATGGAGAGGAGCAGGGAGCGTCCTTCTCCCCAGGATCATAGCCTAATCAGATGTACCATACAATCTCTGCCCCTCCCCCACCCCTCTTTCTCTTGCTGCAACAGGAAGGACATATACAGATAATCAACCACTCTAGCTCTGTGATCAATGTTGACATTATCAAATGACCTTAATCAAACAAGCCCTGCAGCTACTTTTCCCTCTGCGATACTAGCTCAGACGATCAGATATACCCTCTGTACTCCTAACGTTGTTGAACCAGAGAAATATGTGGTCAGTAGAGTTAATTTCTTTATGTAGCTACTAAGGGCCCCAGTGGCCTACAGGTCATGTGTTGAAGGTCTGAAAGGGGCATGGAGGCCTTGACTTAGTTATGTGCTCAGTGATATAAATGAATACCAAACAAATTGGACCGTAGGCTACAAATAAACCCTACAGTCTTTAACAGCAGATTTATTATATAGGACTAGGAGGCAATCTTGAAATGGGTGAGAAGCGGTTGTTTTAAACTGTAAATGTACTGGTAAGCAGAAGCAGATGGTGACAGTGGGAAAAAAACCATCAGAGAGGAGGCCTAAAATCCCTGTGTAAATGTTTGGTTTTATTATTTCATTCTTGTAAAATACCCATTTGGAATTTCAGTAGGTCTTGATTGTGGAAGCAGTGGCAGTGTATAAGAAACCTATATCACAATGTGGGTTGTCGTTAGTTCAAAACTATCTGGCTAATAGTCCTGCACTTTAAGCATTATACCACGTTAGCATGGGACCAAATGACTTGGGATTCCACAATATGGTTTTCTCAAAGACTGTGGGTTCTGTGTGTGTGGTTGAGTTGTAGGGGGTGCTGAAGCATTAAAGTCTCAGCAGTGAGAATTATTGCTGTAGAAGGACATTACCTAAGACATGACAGGTTCGTCTTTCTCCACCCCAGTTTATGACTGATCACAGTCCACTCCAGTGTATGACTGATCACAGTCCACTCCAGTGTATGACTGATCACAGTCCACTCCAGTGTATGACTGATCACAGTCCACTCCAGTGTATGACTAATCACAGTCCACTCCAGTGTATGACTGATCACAGTCCACTCCAGTGTATGACTGATCACAGTCCACTCCAGTGTATGACTGATCACAGTCCACTCCAGTGTATGACTAATCACAGTCCACTCCAGTGTATGACTGATCACAGTCCACTCCAGTGTATGACTGATCACAGTCCACTCCAGTGTATGACTGATCACAGTCCACTCCAGTGTATGACTTATTACAGTCCACTCCAGTGTATGACTGATCACAGTCCACTCCAGTGTATGACTTATTACAGTCCCGCTTTGAAAGATCCAGATTAAGAACAAATACCCTCTAGTCTGAAATGAGATGTTTGAGAAAATCAGGAACGAAGATCAGGGAGGAGACAAACAAAGGATCTGGCATGGCTCTGTCAAACAGAGATACCATTCACACATGTGGAGTTGGAGTTAGGAGAATGTACTGCAGCTTGGGCAAACATAAACAACCATGTTTAGTTTCCCTTATGGCAGCTGGCTGTGTGGTGTTCTGCTCTCCTCCAGGCAGCTCATGTGGAAGTCTCTAGTCTGTGTGGTCTGGTCCCATAGCAGGTCCCAGACACAGTGAACACCACCCTGGGTGTGGAGGAGATAGGGGGCAAGGGTTTAATATGAGCTGTGAGGGAGGTGATGGTGCTCTTTTGTCCCTTAGGACACCAGAACAAGCTCTGCTGGCAGCTCCACAGCGTCAAGGCTCACAATCGCTCTTCCCCTCCTCTCCTATGGTCATTGCTCTCTCTTCCTGTGCATCACATTCTGGGTGATTTTGGGTGTGATAAGTGAAGCCGCCATTAACAATGTATACACTGTATTTCTGATCAATTTGATGTTATTTTAATGGACAAAAAAATTGCTTTTCTTTGTAAAACAAGGACATTTCTAAGTGACCCCAAACTTTTGAACGGTAGTGTACATCTCCATAGTCTTGGTCTCCGGACCTGACAGTGAATATAGCCGTCCCTGGGTGGTGTAGTGTCCGGGAGAAGGTCGATCCCGCAGTCATAGGGTCGATGTGGAGGAAGCAAAGTGGCCCGGGCCTTGCTGAAAACCTCCCAGAGGTCCTGGTACTCTGCAGGAATGGCGGAGAGGTGCGAGGCTTCTTCCGAGCCGACAGGAAGACGTCCCGGGCAGGCTGCGCCGACTTCAGGCAATGGGTGTAGCAGAACGGCTGCAGTCCATGATAGCACCAGCAGTCCAGTTGATAAGGGGATTGTGTTGCTGGACCCAAGAAAACCCCAATAAAGCGGGAACCTGAGGAGACTTGATGAGCATGAACTACATTGACTCACTGTGGTTCCCTGACACTCGCAGGTTGATAGTAGTATTGTGGGTGACTCTGCCTATTTAGCGCCCATGCAGCACACTAACGTCCATGGGAATGGAGAGGGGCTAAGTGGGGATGCCCAACTCTGACACCAGGGTAGCGTCCTTGAAACTCTCATCGGCCCCAGAGTCAATGAGAACCCGGAGAGATTTCGACTCATCGTCCAACAGCAGGATGGCATGGAGAGGGGTGTGAGTAAGGGGAATAGAAAACTTCTCCATATGGCCAACAGAGTACTCGTACCTACTGATGAGCCTGGTCTTTTCATGGACAGGTAGACACGTAATGACCGGTAGTCCTGCAATACAGACAACTCTTGGTGTTAAATCTGCGTAAATGTTCGGCTGGAGACAGCCTAGCTCTGCCGAGTTGCATCGGCTCCGGAAGAGGCGAGTGGGCAGACCTCAGAGACTCTCGGGGGAATTCGGGTAACCTCGGATTCTCTCAGGAACGTAGACGCCGGGGACTTCCTGGATTCCTCGGAGGCAAGGTGGGAGCCTTGGGTGATCGAGTGGGACCGGAATCAGACCTCCTCTCCCTCCTACGTTCCCGTAGCCGCCTATCGATCCGGATGGTCAAGGCCATGAGCGAGTCGAAATCTGTAGGCAGCTCCCGGGCTGCATGCTCGTATTTAACCTAATCCGATAATCCATGAAGGAACGTGTCGAACTGGGATTCCGGGTTCCAGGCACTCTCGGCAGCCAACTTGCAGAAATCAACCACATAGTCCTCCACACTGTGGGAGTCTTGACGAAGCTGGAGTAACTTCTGGGCAGCCTCTCTCCCAGACAACGGAGAATCCAAAAACTTTTTTCACCTCAGCCACAAACTCCTCCAGACTGAAGCACACGGCAGATTGTTGTTCCCACACCGCTGTAGACAGGCTAGAGCCCTTCCGGACATCAGCGTTATGAGATACGCCATCTTCGAACGGTCCGAGGGGAAGGACGAGGGCTGCAGCTCAAAAATGAGGGAACACTGGGTGAGAAACGCCTGACAGGTTCCTGACTCTCCAGCGAAGCGTTCCGGAGTAGGTAAGTGGGGTTCTCGGGAAGCCGGGGTGGCCTGGAGAGACGCGCTGCTAACAGCAGAGTTACTGAGGGGCTGGGAGGTTACTGTCATGGCCAGCTGCCTAACAGATAATCCTCAAAATTGCACGGTCATGGCGTTCCGCCAAGGTCTGGAATCCTTCCATAAGACCTCAAAGTAACTCCTCGTGCCTCTCAATGGTGGCTACACTGGGAGGAGACGACGTTGCGGAGCTGGTCCGAGTCTGCTCGGTCAGTCATGGCCAGTTCGTACTGTCAGAATTCAGGGTAAAACCCAGATGCAGACAGTTCGAATCACAGATGTTTATTAACAAAACAGGGGACAGACAGGCTCAGGGCAGGCAGAAGTCAGTAATCCAGGGCAGTGTCAGACAGGTACAGAACGGCAGGCAGGCAGGCAGGCTCAGGGTTAAGGCAGGCAGAGTGGTCAAAACCGGAAAAACTACAAAAACAGGGGCTAGAGAGAAACAGGAGTACGGGTGAAACACACTGGTAGGCTTGACGAGACAAGACGAACTGGCAACAGACAAACAGAAAACACAGGTATAAATGCACAGGTGATAATGGGGAAAATGGGCGACACCTGGAGGGGGTGGAGACAAGCAAAAGACAGGTGAAACAGATCAGGGTGTGACAGTTTCAGGTGTTTGAAAAACGCAACATTCTTCAACTTCCGTATGAAATCACCCCCAGCCATCCTCAGGTACTTTGTGCCCCCTCAGATTCTTGGGGGTGTATGACGCCCCTGAGAGCCACTGTCCTGACTTCCAGGGAGCCCCAATTGATTGTATTACTGACTTTCAGTCAGATTTTATAAGAACATGGTATAAGTCATGGCAAAATGTGTGGGGGGGCCCAAACTAAATCTTGCTTAGGGTCCCCAAAAGGCTAGAGCTGGCCCTGACTAGCTCATGTGGGTGGCCAAATGTATGCATGTCACACTCTTTACAAACACTTTCCTTTAAAGTGGATGCAGCATAAATGTAATGAACAGTTTAATTCAACTGTTCCCACACCTCGTGTACCTGTTCATCACCGGTCTTCACTCCTCTTCCTGTTATGTCACAAGAATGATCTGGGTCAATTAGTTACTTTTCACACAGGGGTAATTGGCTCAGGGCTAGATGCAGATTGAAGAGCAGATTGAAAACCCTTAACCAATTTATTTGTGGTTCTTTCATTGAGGAAAATGGAGAGGGAGGAGAGCAAACTGGAGATAGAGAGACTAAGGAACTTCTTGTGGTGGAAGAAGAGAGAGAAAAGGGAAAGGGGGAAGGGGGGATGAGGAGGAGGAGTGAGATGGGAGGAGAAGGAGGAGGACAATGGGTGGCAGATGAGAGAGACTAAGTTCTTGGGGAGGAGGAGAGGAAAGAAGAAGAGGAGAGAAAGGGAAGTAGAAGAGAGGGAGGAGGAGTGGCACTGGGCCATTTGTCAGAGCTAGTAAACAGGAAGCGGTGGATCGAATGCTCAGTGTTGAGGGTTGTGGCTTAAGAGTTGGCAGACATCCTTATTGACAGTGTTACTCAGGACAATCCAGGACACCAAGAAACAACCTTCCAGGATTTGAAGTCATTCCTGTTAAAATTCGTCCTTTAACAGTTCTCAAAAGCCTCATTCTCAACTCATATAATTCTCCTCCTCAAAGACAAAACACGTATTTAATTTGACAGAGAGTAACGCCTAACTGTACGTGGATGTGGATAATAGCGTCTGCTAAATGTTTAAAATTGTCACGCCCTGACCGTAGAGATCCTTTTATGTCTCTATTTTGGTTGGTCAGGGCGTGAGTTGGGGTGGGCATTCTATGTCCTTTTTTCTATGTTTGGTATTTCTTTGTTTTGGCAGGGTATGGCTCTCAATCAGGGACAGCTGTATATTGTTGTTGCTGATTGGGAGCCATACTTAGGCAGCCTGTTTTCCTTTGGGTTTTGTGTGTGGTTATATTTCTGTTGAGTGTTTTGCACCTGATGGAACTGTTGGTCGTTTTGTCTAAAGTGTTCTCAGTAAATATATTCCATGATGAGCACGAACCACGCTGCATCTTGGTCCCCTCTTTCAGACGGCCGTTACAAAAATGTAAATGCAGTATGAGTCAAACTGGTTCGTTTCATACCTCAACCAACCTTCTACTGGTAGACTGTAGGTGAGGTCTGGAGCCTGGTGTTCTCAGGTCTCAGAGTCTGAAGTCTGTCAGTGAGGATGGAAGTCACTTCACATACCTGCAAAACAGCAGATTTCTCCACGATGAAATAAAACAGTTGAACGGAAAAATATATTTTCAGCACAGAAAAAAGGCTGGAAAGCCCAATTACTGGAGCAACAACAAGAGAGATAACTACAATAGAATCACATAATATGTGACATATTATGTCTCATGTGTTTTTGTTTAAGCCTACCCAGCTCTTTGTTTACATGGAGAGGCACTCTGAACTGGGTTGGTCTTTGACGGATTGTGTTGCTTCAGCTATGCTTACTTGTATTTCTGTTCTTCAAAGGGCTTAGTTATACTAAGATGTTTAATCATTGAGTCTTTCCTGAAGAGAAGAACACGCCTAAAGGGAGAAATCATGTTTTATGAAAATGATTTACTATGTTTATCATGCTGCAGCATGGCTGTCGTGACAGTGTGATGGGGTTGTTGTGATGTTTACATGTTTGCTTGGCGTGTTTCTCCATCCTGACAGACAGGCCTGTGGTTCCACACTCCAAGTGGTCAGGTCTCCTGTCTCCTCCCATCGACATGACTTTGATCTGCAGCCGCCCAGGCCGAGCTCTCTGACCAGACCGCTCTGTGAAGTCAGCTCACTGCGCAACCCGAGTAGGGTGGACGAGAGTGCGGGTCCGGGCATGAGGGGGTGTGCCCGTGCTGTAGCATTTATTAATCATCATAATTGTTTGTCCAAGCTCTCATAAAGGAAAAGGGCTGGTAGCAGTCTGCACAGATCTCCTCATACTCCAACTTAGTCACGACTGACTGTTGTTCTACAAGGTCCTAGACCTACAGTAGTGAGTTCCAGATGTGAGGAGAACATGCTCGCTCGCTCACACACACACACACACACACACACACACACACACACACACACACACACACACACACACACACACACACACACACACACACACACACACACACACACACACACACACACACACACACACACACGACTTAGCAAATCAAAAGCAGGATTTGGCCCCCAAAAAAAACAGAAAATCAGATTGTATTTGTTTCCACATGACACAAAGTAGGACGTTATTGTAATGAAAACCACAGGTTTATGAATGAGGTGGGATGTCACTATCAGTCTCACATGGTTGGGGTGGTTTGGTCAGGCTGGCTCAGAGAGAGAGAGAGCTGGACCTCAGCCTGCCAGGAGAGATTCAGACAGACAGACAGATGGCCAAGCCAGCTCTTTGAAGCTATGCAGAACATCCATTACAGAAATCTGCAGCGCTAGGCTGAGATGTAGTGGAGAGTGGAATTAAGCAGGACCTAGGGCCCCATGAGAGAGAGAATGGATCCCAGTCCAGGGTCCTGGTTCAACCAGAGAGAATAGAACCCAGCTCAGAGTCCAGAGAGAAACACTAGATCCCAGCAGTTCCATCCCTGCAGTCAGATCTCATGAGTTCTCACTGCACCAACATTCATTATTACACACATGAGCACAGAGGTCAGCTCACACTTGCATATGTTTGGTTAAATTTAACTTTACCTGACTACAATACAAGGGGAACTATAGCTATGGACTCAAGCGGTACTAGGTATCTACAGTAACTCCCAGCCCACCACAGTATAATATTACTGTGAGTTACAGCAGAGCCGTAAACAGATGCTTTAACTCATGAAACCACAAGAGGGCATCGGCCAAGTCTTTCATAGGAATATTACTGAAGGTTCCACAGTTCCCACAGGCAAACCAGGAAATAACATTTTAAATGGTTATATTGAAAAAAATGTTTTTGAATGAAATGTATCAAATATATAAATCAAGGCTGAGCATATCTAACCCAGAGTCATATTGTAATGCTTTTCGTAGGAGAAGTATCGGAGTCAGGCGCAGGACACAGGGATGAGTGCAAACAAAACGTTTTACTCAAAAAACAATAATCCAACTTCTCCCACAGCAATAAAACATGACTGGGAGAAACATCTCCAACAACTACAAAACAGGAAACAATACTGGACAAGACAAACATGAAAGCCAGAGGGTTAAATAATGAACATAATCAGGGAATATGAAACAGGTGTGTATAATAAAGACAAAACCAAACAAACAGGGAAACATAGATCGGTGGTAACTAGTAAGCCGGTGACGTCGATCGCCGAACGCCGCCCGAACAAGGAGAGGGGCCGACTTCGGCGGAAGTCGTGACACATATATACATGCCATATTTATTTTTGGGATATAGTATATCTAACCGCCTATTCTAGTATATCTAACTCGCCTATTCTAACACATATAATTCTCACATCCCTCATCCAATAAAACAGACAGAAACAGTATAAAGAAATGTCTTTAAATATATTTTATAAGATACACAACTTATGCGTTGGCATTTTAAATAAAAAACATCTTATTACTTTTATCTTATTACTTTAATCTTATTACTTTCTCATGACATTATTTAAAAAAAAAAGTTTAACGTATTATTCACTGAATATCTACAGCTCTATTTCCTGGTTAAAGACTTATCAGACCACAGAATGGTGAAACACTTGGAATGTCAAAGCATTGGCACATTAGTAGGGTTGCAAAATTCCAGATATCCGGGTTAGAAGATTCACAGAATTAGGAGAAAATAAGCAGGAAATCCAGAATCCAGCAATCAGGATTTCTGGAAAACCTGGACATTTTGGGAAAGTTTCAGGAATTTTGCAACCGTACACATTAGTTAATTCTCAACAACAATAAGACAACAGTATCCTGATGCTACACGATCACAGTAAGATGTCTGTACCATCAGGTAAGAAGCACCATCTCTAGTCTACTGGGCTGACTGGTTGTGGTTCTTCCTCTCCTGCCAGGACTTCTTCCTCAGGTCCAGCTCAGTGTCTGTGAAGGCTGCTGGGCCCCAGTTAGTCATCCTCTGTGGTCCTTTATCACCTTCACAGACAGAAGGAGAAAGAAAACATCACAGACTGTATTAAAACAATAGATCAATAGAAGAAAGACATCAATAGCATTGTAATATGAGTATGGAGAGGAGAACAGAACAGAACATGAACATGCAGTGGAGGACATTCTACTATGGTGATGTTGGCCTCTCTCATTCTTACTTACCTGGCTGGATGAGACGGACCAGTCCCTCATGCTTGGCCACCTTGTCCTTCCAGCTCTTGGTCTTATTAGCTGCCTGCTCCAGTTTCATTCTCACCTCCTGTAACACAAACACACACACATAGTTTATCCATTTATCTCAATGATGGCCAGTACCAGTCCCTTTAAGTAATACATAAGTTATGCTGTTGTTCTTGAAGTAGAGACAGTTCTCAGTGAAATCACCACTAGATGGCAACAGAGTGCAAGGAGAGACCTCTATGATGGTTTTGTGTTGTGTCAACAGTTGACAGAGGAGTAATACGAGAAGAAGCCAAGTTTGGTGCCAGGGACAGACTGTCTGTTTCAGGCAGCCTTCCACTGACTCAACACTATCTTCAGCTGAATAAAGACCAGTAGTTGCTCACAGACATATAGGTCTAAAGGAAGTACTTCCTGCCAAATTTGTTTTAATCTTGTTTATGAAATGGCCCGGCAACACCTTACTTTAAGTGAAGTGTTAGTAGGGGACATGGTCCCTACTAACAGCCATATTGAAACACAGACAGGGTGTTGTTCTCTGACCTCGTACTGCTCCAGCGCTCCGTGCCTCTCTCTCTCAAGACTCTCCAGCTGCAACATGGCTGCCTGCAGGGCCATCACCTTGGCCAGCCGCTCGCTCTCCAGCTCCTGCTTCTCAGCCTGGGTCTGGGAGATGGCCCTCTGCTGCTGCAGGTGGATTTGCTCCAGCTCCGCCCGCTTGGCTGACTCCTCCTCCAGAAGCCTGTGTACATGCAGAAACAGACACTCAAACAAATGCTGGGTCAAATGCTGGGTGCAGAAGCCTGAGAATGTGAACATTAACATCTATACACAGCCTACTGATACACAACTGTTTTTGTGCGATAATGTACACTACATCTGTGTGTGTTGTGTGAAGTTGTGTACCACATGGCACCCTTTTCCCTATATAGTGTACTACCTTTAACCAGTGCACGTACACTGAGTGTACAAAACATTAGAAACACCTGCTCTTTCCATGACATAGACTGACCAGGTGAATCCAGGTGAAAGCTAGGATCCCTTTGTCATGACTGACCACGAGAATCCAAATAGGTCAGATCAGGTTTGCAATGAATAACTTCAATCAGACCCCATTTCAGCCGTAGTGGGGGGAGGAAAGAACTAGTGGGGATTGACACTCTTGTCCTGTTGTAAAATCAAGGGAGAAAATCCAGGCTTGCGCTCTCCAAATTCACCAAAGAAATGTGCTTTGTCTCAACAGACCTTTTCCCACTGAAACTCTAACACGTTAAAAAGTGAATACTGGAACAATATTTCTAACGTAGAACGTGTCATTTTGTTTGTTGTTTTGTGATGTCATTAAAAATGTTATAAAGGAAATACTGTAACTTGGAAAGTATACACACCACATGGATGAAGTTTCCATACTATGGGTTGTGCTTGTAATATGGAAAATTATTTGTGTTTTTTTGTTAACCTGTTGGGGATAGGGGGCAGTATTTACACGGCCGGATAAAAAACGTACCCGATTTAATCTGGTTACTACTCCTGCCCAGTAACTAGAATATGCATATAATTATTGGCTTTGGATAGAAAACACCCTAAAGTTTCTAAAACTGTTTGAATGGTGTCTGCGAGTATAACAGAACTCATATGGCAGGCAAAAACCTGAGAAGATTCTGACCAGGAAGTGGCCTGTCTGACAAGTTGCTGTTCATCTTGGCTCTGTTTATTGAAGACTGAGGATCTTTGCTGTAACGTGACACTTCCTACGGCTCCCATAGGCTCTCAGAACCCGGGAAAAAGCTGAATGATGTAATTCAAGGCCCAGGCGGAAACACACTAGCGCGTGCTCTATCAGAGGGCCTTTAGACGAGGCTCGTGCATGAGGGGATAGCATGCTTTTACTTTTTCTCTCGTTGAATGTAAACAGGCTTTACCGGTCGGAATATTATCGCTTTTTTACGAGAAAAGTGGCATAAAAATAGATTTAAAACAGCGGTTGACATGCTTCGAAGTACGGTAATGGAATATTTAGAATTTTTTTGTCACGAAATGCGCTATGCTCGTAACCCTTATTTACCCTTCGGATAGTGTCTTGAACGCACGAACAAAACGCCGCTGTTTGAACATAACTATGGATTATTTGGGACCAAACCAACATTTGTTATTGAAGTAGAAGTCCTGGGAGTGCATTCTGACGAAGACAGCAAAGGTAATAACATTTTTCTTATAGTAAATCTGACTTTGGTGAATGCTAAACTTGCTGGGTGTCTAAATAGCTAGCCCTGTGATGCCGGGCTATCTACTTAGAATATTGCAAAATGTGCTTTCACCGAAAAGCTATTTTAAAATCGGACATATCGAGTGCATAGAGGAGTTCTGTATCTATAATTCTTAAAATAATTGTTATGTTTTTTGTGAACGTTTATCGTGAGTAATTTAGTAAATTCACCGGAAGTGTTCGGTGGGAATGCTAGTCACATGCTAGTCACCTGCTAATGTAAAAAGCTGTTTTTTGATATAAATATGAACTTGATTGAACAGACATGCATGTATTGTATAACATAATGTCCTAAGATTGTCATCTGATGAAGATCATCAAAGGTTAGTGCTGCATTTAGCTGTGGTTTGGGTTAATGTGACATTATATGCTAGCTTGAAAAATGGGTGTCTGATTATTTCTGGCTGGGTACTCTGCTGACATAATCTAATGTTTTGCTTTCGTTGTAAAGCCTTTTTGAAATCGGACAGTGTGGTTAGATTAACGAGAGTCTTGTCTTTAAAATGCTGTAAAATAGTCATATGTTTGAGAAATTGAAGTAATAGCATTTCTAAGGTATTTGAATAACGCGACACGGGATTCAACTGGCTGTTGAGTAGTCAGGGAGCCCAGAGAGGTTAAGAGAGGGGTGTGATTTGAGAAGTTATAAGAGATAATTGTTTTCCAAAACATTGCACAGTGAGGTCAGGGAGCGTGCCTGCCTGCCGGAACCTCCCCTTTCGAGCAAAAGGTATAAATGATGGGTTAAGAAAAAAACACATTGAACCACAAAAAGTGTAAAGCGGCAACTACATGTTTAAAATGGTTTGAACTTTGAATCTCAACATGAGGTGGAGACGATAAACTCACCTCCAGGACAATCACTAGGTAAAGTATCTTCAAAAGCGAATTTAAGTAGGACCATCCTGTTACTCTGCTCAAACCATCGTATTACTTTACTCTCATCACCCCACTGGGAAACCATTGATACGGCTGGCTAGCCTATCTTCAAAGAAGTATCTTCAAGAGTGAATGGAAGGAAAATCAACTCTGTAGTTTTGTTCAGGACTACACGACAAGTCCCCGGATACCGGACTACTACGAAGAAGGACAACAGTAGAAGAGTTGTTGGAATCATTTTGGACAATCAGAGCCTTACAAGCGTGCCGTGAAAAGGCCCAATACCCTTTCCAAGGCTGCCCCGTTCACCGAGAGATCCCCGGCGAACCCAGTCATTTCAAGTAAATACATTCATGATGTCATGCTCAAAGCGGGCGGCAGTTTGTGTGCAAAGTATATGGTTATTGTAGGTGAGAGTAGTTTCTGAATGTGGCAGTGTTAAGTGTCTCTGTCCCTCTCTATCTCTTCTTTAACAAGCATCCATGTTGTTGTCATTCCGCTAGGGACCTGTTTTCAACGTATTACGTCTCCAGTAAAAACCGGTGCAGAGTGTGTGTGTTTATCCTGTGTTCCCATTTAATTAGCTAGTAAATAAATAATTAAACCAATTTGTGTAGTACTGAATCATAATTAAGGCTCGGGTTTTTGCAAATGCAAGGAGGTTACGACTGTTCAGAATGATGATATGATACGAGGTTATGATTAATAAGTTAACTGTTTATAGATGTGATAGGTAAAGACTTTTTTTTGTTTAATTCTCGTGGTGCCCCAGATCCTAATTAGTTAATTGTTACATGATTAATTTAGTTGTGTAACAATTAAACATAGTTAGTTAATTAGATAAATATGAGTGCAAAAGTGGAAGCAATTCAATATTAGAAAGGTGTTCCTAATGTCTTTTACACTCAGTGTAAGGCTACTGTCTACGAGTGTGTCAAGTGTGTGTTGCGTCTAACCTGGTCTGTAGTTTGCGCATGGTCTCCTCATCCTGCCTGGCCTGTCTCTCGTCCTCTAGTGCATCCTCCAGGCGGTGGTACATGTCCTCCAGCTCCCTGACACGCTGCAGGTACTGCTCCAACTCACTGGACTTCTGGGCCACCTGCTCCTCCATCTGCTGACGAACCTGACAGGGGACAATGGACACACAGTTTGATATGATAATCTGGACACAGACATGAATGCACACATGCAAGTGCACACACACCACCACAGTACAAAGTAGCATGTGCTGTGCATATGACAATCAATTCTGTTTAGTGTAGATTTTCCCAGATAACTCCATAAATAATACTCATACTGTAAGTAATAGTAATACTAATAGTAATAATACTTTGTTATTCATCAAACGCAATGATTCAAAGCTATGAGAGAAGTCTTGCTGAGCAATACGTTGTTGCAGTGATTGTGTGTATGCACTTCCTGGAACAGAGCTAGAGTGTAGCTTTGTGGTTGGTTACCATTTTCTCTCTCTCCAGGTCCGTTCTGTAGCGGTCCTGCAGGTCAGTCTGGGTCTGTTTTCTCCTCTGCTCCTCCAGAGTCGCTGTGGCCGCTGCCTCCTCCAGTTTCTGTCAGGAGCCAAGGGAGAGGAAGCCTTAACACTAGAAAAGCCTGCCCCCCTTCGAGGCAATGACGAGAATTTTGGACATCAACATGCTAATTGTCTAATAAATACATTTAATATATTTATCGCAAAAAGAATCCTTTGGTTGTGTTTACGAAGGTATTAGGTAACATTATAATATGAAAGAAAATGTATTTCAAAGAGCAAAATAGCATTTTAATTCGTTTATGTAACTGTAGTCTACCAACAAAAAGCCACTAAAACACATTATTAATTCACTAAGGGCAGGTCTTAAAGGGACAGTGCAGTCAAAAACGTGATTATCAAAAAAAAATTTAATGATACTTCCACACTATGAGGTCGAAAGCATTTCAATGGCAAAAGGAGGCCCAAGGAAATAAATTATAAAAAATATATTTGGAGTTATTTTCATGAAATAAACACAGTAGCTGTTTTCGAATACTCATACCTACCGCACTAACCTATCGCACTATAATTGACGTAAATTGAGTATATAGTATGCTTATTGGTCATAGTTTGGATTTAGTTAGTATGCCGAAAGTTCCCGGATGTCGTACTAAATTCGCCAAAATACGAAGTATACAATCAGTGGACACAATTTCCGTGCTTTTAGGGCCCATAACGCAATTCTTCAGAAAATGGGCGTGGCTTCACAACGTTTCAGATTTGAAGAAAATTGTGGAAAATATGCAACAGAAGTCCAACGAGAGCGGATACAAATTCATTGCTTTAACTAATTATGACAAATGTTAAGAAAATGTTGAGCAATGTAATAAAGTAATTACTTTTCAACTAAGTTGCACGTTATGTTTGTCGACAATTTGTTATCTACGCTTTCCTTATGAACCGCATAGCATTACAGCAGTAAGTACCGGTATGTTAGCTAGTTACCTAACGTTAGTTGACTACTAATACATCGAACTTGACAGGCAGTTTATTAACTAACTACCTAACATTTATTGACTTGATTATTCAAATAATTCTTAGCTAAGTGGTATAGTCGTTGTGCGTTAATTCTGGCTATCTACTCCGATTTCAGAACACTGAGTGTGCCAGAGTACAGAATAACTGATGAATTTACAAACACTCAACACCCGTTGAATATGGTCGGTGTCAGTAAACGTCGTAATTTAAAAAAAGTTGTTTTTTGCCAGCAGCACAGTTACAGTCACCAATGCTCTGGACAACATAAAAACAGCCTAACCAGCTCTGCTAGGGTGAGTAAAATGGTCAGAGTGAGGTGTTCTCTTATGTCTGGAAGTAGCTAGCCAACGTTAGCTTGGGTGCCATTGGTGTTCAATGCTCGATTAACCCTACTCATTGGCCAGAATATCCAGTGTGCGCGCTGAATTTACGAACAGACAAACTGACAACGCTCTGGATTTACGAACGCCCAGAGCACACTCTGGCACTCCAGATTGAGTTTACGAACACACCCAAAATCGTAAAATGTCTAGCTAGTCATTTGTTATGCTAACAAGCTAGCAAGAGGTTGCATAGCAACAGCATCAACTTCCGGTAGACAGGAGAAGCGCTAGTACTCAACTGAAACGATACCGTTTGTTTACAGTATACTAAAATGATATGTAATATATATGTAGTATGTAGTATATACTCATTAAGTATGTATACAGTATGTTAGTATGGGTATTCGAACACAGATAGTGATTTATTAGACATACTGTCATGATTTAAAAAAGAACATTAAAAAGACTGCATGGGGGCTTTAAGGAACATTATGAATTCAAGAAAATGCACTTCAAAAGAAAAGAATGGCATATTTTGAGTTTAAATATATTACTGTGGTTTGAGTGTTGAGCATGTAATCGCAGTAAATCTGCCACAAAATTATATTTTGAAATCGAGCTCAAGGGGTCATTTTTAAGAGTTGTTTATTAACAAGGCTATGTGATTTAGAAACTGCAGAATCTGCTCTTTCTGATACAATAATACATATATAGACATCAAAACGTCTTACCTGCTTGTGACTCTGTAGGAGACTTTGAACAAGTCACTTTTTGTCTCTCCTTCCCCTGCCTCTGTGTAAATATGTATTACTACCACTACGTTCATTGATTATTGATTTTCCATTACCGTAAGTATTTATCCATTTATGCTGCTACTGGTCATTATTACTCCTGTTTACATGAATATATTACCATTAGTATATTACCATAAGTATTTATATATTCCTGCTACTTTTCAGCGCTTTTCAGCCCTGCCATACTTCCCCTGAGTGGCGCAGAGGTCTAAGGCACTGCATCTCAGCGCAAGAGGCGTCACTACAGTCCCTGGTTCAAATCCAGGCTGTATAACATCTGGCCGTGATTGGGAATCCCATAGGGCGGCGCCCAATTGGCCCGGGTTTGGCCTGGGTAGGCTGTCATTGGAAATAAGAATTTGTTCTTAACTGACTTGCCAAGTTATATAAAGGTTTAAAAAATCATGTACAGTACTGTGCAAAAGTTTTAGGCAAGTGTGAAAAAATGCTGTGAAGTAAAAATGCTTTCAAAAATAGACATGTTAATCAATTATATTTATCAATTAACAAAATGCAAAGTGAGTGAACAGAAGAAAAATCAACATCAAATCAATATTTGGCGTGAACACCCTTTGCCTTCAAAACAGCATCAATTCTTCTAAGTACACTTGCACACAATTTTTGAAGGAACTCGGCTGGTAGGTTGGGCCAAAGATTTTGGAGAACTAACCACAGTTCTTCTGTGGATTTAGGCTGCCTCAGGTGCTTCTCTCTCTTCATGTAATCCCAGACAGACTTGATGGTGTTGAGATCAGGGCTCTGGCGGGGCCATTCCATCACTTCCAGGACTCCTTGTTCTTACATTTACATTTACATTTGTCATTTAGCAGACGCTCTTATCCAGAGCGACTTACAGTAGTGAATGCATACATTTCATTTTCATTTCATACATTTTTTCTTTCTTCGTACGCTGAGATAGTTCTTAATGACTTTTGCTGTATGTTTGGGGTCATTGTCATGCTGCAGAATAAATGTATAGAATTTAAATGTATACATTTAAATGTATAGATTATATAGTTTAGGTGTAGTTTCGAGGGGCCATCATCTGCCTCACTGTCACGACTTCAGCCGAAGTCGGTTCCTCTCCTTGTTCGGGCGGCGCTCCGCAGTCGGCGTTGCCGGTCTACTAGCCATCGCCGATCCACTTTTCATTTTACATTTGTTTTGTCTTTGTTTCTACACACCTGTTTTTCATTCCCCTAATTATTGTTCATGTATTTAACCCTCTGTTTCCCCCATGGTGTTGTACGGGATTGTTTTATGTCATGTTCGGTAATGTTGGTGACTGGTTATTTCGACGGGTGCTGTTTTTTGCCCGTGCGTAAAAGTTGATGTTTGTGTGTTTGGGCAAGTGTAGTGTTTTACCTTACACCATTCATGATTCTGAGTAAAGTTACGTTGCTCTCAATTCTCTGCTCTCCCCTGCGCCTGACTGCATGCACCAGCTACACCCACCATTATGACACTCACAGGCTGACTGCCAGTGAATGACTGGCGGTGAATGAGGGACAGGGGGGAATGTCCTCTTAAAATTGCTTATAAAACAAATTATGTTTGTGATAATAAGATTCTAACAACAACAGTGTGTTATATAGACTTATTTAGGAAAAATCAAGAACGGGGTAGACATGGCTTTAAAAATGGCAGAGTCTTAAAAAAGTACATTCGCTTTGAGTCAACGTGACAGTGTTAATTCAGCCTTTACACTCTCAACTAAAGGTTACTTTGAAAAGGAACTTGCCTTTAAAAGGAACTTGCCTTTAAGTTTGGTCTAATGGAGAAAAAACTGATATTGCTTTTCAGTGGGACAAGCTACACTCATTAGAATTATCGGACCCCTTTATCATATGTTTATCCTTTATAATTGTGACAATACAGCAACAAAATAATATTTAAACAATTGGACAGTGGTAGTTGATCTGATTTTGTTTGACATTTGAGTCATTTAGCAGACGCTCTTATCCAGAGCGACTTACAGTAGTGAGTGCATACATTTTCATACTCCCCCACCCCCTTGGGAATCAAACCCTCAACCCTGGTGCAAGCACCATGCTCTAAAACTGAGCTATACAGGATTTGAGTTGAGAACTTGAGTAGAAAAGAATGATGCATAAGAAGAAAAGCTGGGCCTCCAGATGCTGGTGCAAAGGGGGAAGTGGGTAGTCTGAGACAGATCTAAATAACCAGCAGACCAGCACCGGAATACAGGCATCAGCTCTTTCACAGGTGTCCCTGAGCCAGCTACGTTTGCATAGGTGCTTTTTTCCCCTTCTCAGATCTAATGAAAAACAAGGCAACATTAAACATGTCGTCCCCCAGGAATGATGCAGCACCCCCCTTGGGCCAATCAGTGTAATTTTGTAAATTATGGATCTCTATGGCAAGATGAATCATTCACCCAAGTTTAGTCAAAATCGGGCCAGTGGTGTCTGAGATATTGCTTGGGTTAGCTGGACTCATATCCCTGAGCATGTGGGCCAAAATTCATCACTCTGAGTCAAACAGATTAACCCCCTAAGGTTGATGTCCGCGCCCCGTGGAAATCTAATTAGCATAATACATTGCATTGAATGCGTCTCAATCCACCGCATCCGCCTACAGTGGGGGAAAAAAGTATTTGATCCACTGCTGATTTTGTACGTTTGCCCACTGATAAAGAAAGGATCAGTCTATAATTTTAATGGTAGGTTTATTTGAACAGTGAGAGACAGAATAACAGAATAACAAAAATATCCAGAAAAACGCATGTCAAAAATGTTATAAATTGATTTGCATTTTAATGACGGAAATAACTATGTTTATTGGTCAATAGAGGCCATGTTGTTTTAGGTACTAGTCTGGAAAATATTGTATTGAGAGACCTTTGTCCATAGATGCCACATATCAAGTTTCGTTCAGATCGGTCATTCGTTACCAGAAGAGTAGTATTTTAAGTGTTTTTCACAAAATACATAATGGGAGTAAATCCATCATGGCGAACCTTATGTGTCCTTAAGGCAAAATTGTTCATTGTGAGGAAAGGGACCTATGTAGCGAATTTTATGACTTTAGGTCAAACGGGGTGAAGGGCGTGACCTTCCAAAATTAGCATTTTCAATCTGTTGTTATAGAGCCATCATCTGGCCAATCAGTGTACTTTTGTAAATGCCGGATCTCTATAGCAAGACACATCGTTCAACCAAGTTGACAAAATCGGGCCAATGCTGTCTGAGATATCGCATCTGACTAACGTATGAGCATAGAAACGTACTAACGGACGGAGACAGATCCACAGTCCCCTCCCTGATTTCATCGTGGGGGACAATGATCTGTTTCTGAAATTCATAAACATTTCTAACATAATATGCTTGATTCACTGCATTTGGGAATTAAGGTAAGTTCTCTACAAATTTTACACTAGTTAAACATGGGTCAAAGTTAAGCATGAGAATTCACGGTATGGTGTTCATTAATGAGGAACTGAAACTCCTCTGGGAATAACAGAACCCCCCCCCCAGGCAATACTATGAGAGCATCTGAGCCATGTGACAAATAACAAATAAACCTACACTAAATAAATTGTTCATCAAAACAGCAATACTTAACTGTAAACTTAAAATTTATATTTGTATACATGTACAAAAATATATAATAAAAGGGTATGGGAGAAAGCAAGTAGGGAGAGAGGGAGGGGGAGGGGGAGAGAGGGAGAGAGAGAGAGAGATAGAGGGGTTTTCCTTGACTCAGGAAAGGGAGGGTGGGTAAGCTCTGACCTTTCATTCTGTCCATTATAATCGAATGCTGTAAAGAGTAGAGACAGAATTCCACCATATAATCAGCCTATTTTCTTTAACAGTCACACCTCCTTCACACAGCCACTGGACTTTTCCATCAAGTGCTTTCACCACAGACTTAAGAAATAGTGAAGCATTTTACAAATACTGTAACAGGCTCATTATAATATATTGTGTACCTTCAGGAGTAGGCTACCTGTAAAATGACATCAATGATCATGTTTACTGAGGTCAGCCGACAACTGGTAGTATAATTCCCAAACTACTATAATAACCCTACAATGTAACTACTACAATCAGCCCTGATGGGCCATGAATGTGTCCGATTTAGTCTGGGTTGTCTCAGCTGAGAGAGTGGAAGAATGTGTGACAGGTTTGTGTAAAATGCTTGGAAACAGGCCTGGATGAGGACAGAACCTGTAGCTTTGACCATAGAATACAATCAACATTCTTAGTGTTCATTCTTAAGGGGCTACAGCCCTAAGGCAGAAAAGTTAACTGTCATTTACAGCAGACAAACAGAGGACAATAAAAGTGTGATTAGTAACAGGGAGAGGTGTGAGGATTCCCTGTCCTGAGAGAGCAGGTCAGTTTCTGTGGGGGTCATAGTTCTGAATGAAAGGGGGTTTGACACTCTGAATAAAATTTTAATGACAAGTAGTGTGAAGCTACCTAGCAATTATGTGAGAGAGCGATCGAGAAAGAGACCGCGAGAGAGAAAGCAAGAGAGACAGAGGGTCTGCTATATAAATGGATGGAAAGTGGTGTTTGGGGAAAAACACACAACATTGTAAAATCCATGCACACAAACAACAAGTGTGCGGTTAAAATTGGCAAAAAACGCACAGACTTCTTTCCACAGGGCCGTGGAATGAGACAGGGATGCAGCTTGAGGCCCACATTCTTCAACATATACTGTATATCAACGAATTGCCGAGGGCACTAGAACATTCTGCAGCACCCGACTTCACCTACTATAATTTGAGTCAAATGTCTACTGTTTGCTGATGATCTGGTTCTTCTGTCAAAGAGGGCCTACAGCAGCACATTGATCCTCTGCACAGATTCTGTCAGACCAGGGCCCTGACAGTGAATCTCATTAAGACAAAAATAATGGTGTTCCAAAAATGGTCCAGTTGCGCGGATCACAAATCCAAATTCCATTTAGACACCATTGCCCTAGAGCACAGAAAAAAACTATACCTACCTCAGGCTAAACATCAGCACCACAGGTAACTTCCACAAAGCTGTGAACAATCTGAGAGCCAAGGCAAGAAGGGCCTTTACGCCATCAAAAGGAACATACAATTAAATATCCCAATTAGAATCTGGCGAAAAATTCTTCAATCAGTTATAGAACACATTGTCCTTTATAGTTGTGAGGTCTTGGGTCTGCTCACCAACCAATAATTCACAAAATGGGACAAACACCAAATGTACAAATTCAAACACTAAATAATGCATGCAGAGCAGAATTAGGACAATACCTGCTAATTATCAAGATCCAGAATAGAGCCGTTCAATTCTAGGACCACCTAAAAGGAAGCGATTCCAAAACCTTTCATAACAAAGCCATCATCTACAGAGAGATGAACATAGAGAAGAGTCCCCTCTAGGGATTGGCATGAGAAATAAAGTACTTGAGTACTTGAACTGACATCAATAATTTATCTTTAACCAAAGATCACATTTTTCCTTACTGTAAAACTATTTGGTCAAAAAAGACCATGTTAATTTGTCTTGACTCTAGTGTTCCATTTGTACATGTGCATTTGCAGGACACAAAAAAATAAATAAACCAAACCAAGCATTGCACAGTTCTGCTCCTGAAATTTCCTTTGCCCTCCTTGTCCCACAAATTCTCAATGGACTGGTTGACTTAAGTAGGAAAATACGTGTTCAACAATGAGCTGCAGTTTTGGAATAATTGCGTCATTTTCCATTTAGGCTACTTTGGGGTTGTCACTAGTTACTATGCTATATTGTAAAAATTCATGAAACCCAATATTATCTTTTTGCTCTTCATCTTTACAATTTTACCACTTTTTTGTGATATCCAATTGGTAGTTACAGTCTTATCCCATCGCTGCAACTCCTGTACGGACTCGGGAGAGGCAAAGGTCGAGAGCCATGCATCCTCCAAAACACAACCCTGTCAAGCTGCACTGCTTCTTGACACACTGCTCGCTTAACCCGGAAGCCAGCCTCACCAATGTGTCGGAGGAAACATGTGCATGCGCCCGGCACGCCACAGGAGTTGCTAGAGCACAATAGGACAAGGACATCCCGGCCGGCCAAACCCTACCCTAACCCGGATGACGCTGGGCCAATTGTGTGCTGGCTGTGGTGGAAATTACAACATTATGTTATTCACATTGCTCTATATTAGAATGCTGACAGTTGATTTACAATGCCTTGATGATAAAACCTAAAGACTGCATTCCATGATTAGTGTCTGTGTGAAATGTTGGCCTGTCTGCCAGGGACAGGCAAAACCTCCCTCCAGTTTATTTCTCCCACATCGCAGATGAACACTGGACTTCATAATTTTAGGGAAGGACCTAGTGTCCTATGTTGCATTAGTATTTCTGTATAATATCAGTTATCAAGGTAAGACCCAGTACTAGAAACCCCTGCCCAGACCCTCAGGAGGCATCTCACCGTGTACGCCGGATGGCCTTCGACGACACGGGGAGAAGGGGTGGGCCTGGAAATAGAAGACAAAGGGCTGTGAGACACGGGCTTAATTCTAGACACATGGAATGTAGGATGAATACGAAGGGTATGGGGCAATAGAAGGCGGACAGCAGAGGGGCTAATGATCTTGGAGATGGGGAAAGGGCCGATAAACCGGGGGAACAGTTTGCGAGACTCCACCCGGAGGGGCAGATCACGGGTGGACAGCCATACCTACTGCCCGAGACGATACCGGGGAGCTGGGTTCCGATGGTGATCCGCTTGTTGTCGATACCTGGAGGTGGTCTTGAGGAGGGCCGACCGGGCTCTCTTCCAGGTACGACAACAACGGCGGACAAACATCTGGGCAGAACGTATGCCGACCTCCTCTTCCTGCTCAGGGAAGAGCGGGGGCTGATACCCCAGGGAACACTCAAAGGAAGATAGGCCTGTGGCAGAGCAGGGAAGGGTGTTGCGGGCGTATTCGACCCACACAAGCTGCTGGCTCCAGGTGGTGGGGTTGGCAGAGACCAGGCAGCGCAGGTTAGTTTTGAGGTCCTGGTTGGCTCGCTCCGACTGGCCGTTGGACTCGGGGTGGAACCTGGAGGACAGGATGGCCGACGACCCATTGAGGGTGCAGAACATCTTCCAGAACTGGGACGAGAACTGAGGACCCCGATCAGAGACCATGTCCACGGGCAGTCCATGGATCCGGAAGACGTGCTGCACCATGAGCTGGGCCATGTCATTGGCAGAGGGTAGTTTGGGGAGAGGAATGAAGTGGGCGGCTTTGGAAAACCGATCCACCACGGTCAGGATGGCGGTGTTGCCATCAGACAGGGGAAGACCCGTTACAAAGTCCAGGGAGAGTGAGTGAGACCAGGGACGGTGGGGGACAGGCAGAGGTTGGAGGTGACCAGCCGGTGCTTGCCAAGGAGTTTTGTTCTGTGCACACACCGTGCAAGCAGCGACGAATGCGGACACGTCAGGAACCATAGTAGGCCACCAAAAGCTCTGGAGCAAAGGACAGGGTCCGACAGGCGTCCGGGTGGCGGGCAAGTCTGGAGGAGTGGGCCCACTCCAAGACCACGGAGCGGACGGCGTCAGGAACGAACATCCGGGGTTCGGCTGGGAACGCTGCGCCTCACGGACCTGCTTCCCTATTCCGTAGCTGAGTGCCGTTGCCAGGCTTGAAGTGGGAAGGATGGTCTCGGGTTTGAAGGGGTTAAACCAAGGCCTCATACCTTTTAAAGGGTTAATAAATTGTTTTATGATAAACTGTAAGGTCTCCTCTTTAGGAGACCTCTGTGTGTGTGTTAACACCTGTTTTGAGTGTTGTGTCCTTCAGACACTATCAGATGGCGGAAACCGCCTACACTTATACTCCTCCTGTTTGGAGGACTATACCGTGGCTATCTGAGGTTCTGAGAATACGACTGGTTTTCTGAGAACACATGGCCGCCGCAGGCCTGATGAAAACAGTCACCTGTCAGAAGATGCTTAGACTCGTTCACCTTGTTATGACCCTATACTTGTGATGAAAGGTCAAGTTTCGGTCAAACCCACTTCTGAGCTTTTAATTGCTGACAAGATGGTTGCTGCTGTCAGGGGGAGGTTAGATTTATTAAAATGCTGTTGCCAGGGAAAGTCACGCAAGGAGGACTGGGGAGGCTATATGAGTTGCAGGATGTCTTAGACACTTTGCAGAACCTGGGGAGAGCTATCATATACTGTACTCTAAACCAACTTCTGCCACCAATTGTATTACTAAAGGATCATTTTAATCCTTAAACAAATAGCCTGTGTTTCCTTTCTACTACCAATATATAAGTTTGATCATTATATAGACCTGATCATCTGTAGAAGAAATTGATCAACAGGTTCCGGGGTAGTAGTCGTGGGGCTATAGCGGCGGGACATTGCATCTGGCTAGACATTCTTGGATCCCGGCCGGTATGATAGGGAGAAGTTGAACCGTGTGAACAGCAGGGCCCATCTATCTTGCCTGGAATTGAGGCGATTGGCGGTGCGGAAATACTCCAGATTCTTGTGGTCAGTCCACATGATGAACGGATGTTCCGCCCCCTCCAGCCAGTGCCTCCATTCCTCCAACGCCATCTTCACCACGAGAAGCTCACGATTCCCCACACCGTAGTTCCTTTCCATGGCGTTGAGGCGATGGGAGAAGAAGGCTCAGGGATGTAGCTTGAGGGCAGAACGCTGGGACAGGACAGCCCCCACTCCGACATCCAAAGCATCGGCCTCCACCACAAACTGACGAGATGGGTCAGGCTGAAGCAGGATGGGAGCTGTGGTGAAGCGATGTTTGAGGTCCTAGAACGCCCGGTCAGCAGCTGGAGACCACGTAAATGGAACCTTGGGTGAGGTGAGTGCTGACAGGGGGGAAGCCAGGGTGCTGTAACCCCGGATAAAGCGGCGATAGAAGTTGGCGAACCCCAGGAAACGTTGCAGCTGCACCCTGGACGTAGGCTGAGGCCAATCCATCACTGCTCTCACCTTCCCGGGATCCATCTGGACACTCCCAGCAGAGATGATGTCACCCAGAAAGGGGATGGTGGAGCAATGGAACTCGCACTTCTCTGTCTTCACAAACAGATGATTCTCCAGAAGGCGTTGAAGGACCTGCTGGACATGGAGCACATGTTCTTGAGGGGAGCGGGAGAAGACGAGGATGTCATCAATGTAGACGAAGATGATGAACCGGTTCAACATGTCACGGCGGACATCATTCACCAGAGCCTGGAATACAGCAGGGGCATTGGTGAGGCCAACAGGCATGACCAGATACTGGCCACTGGCTGTGTTGATGGTGGTCTTCCAATCGTCCCCCTCTCGTATCCGCACCAGGTGATACGCTTTCCTTAAATCCAGCTTGGAAAACACAGTGGCCCCCTGTAACGGCTCGAAGGCCGAGGAGATGAGTGGTAGCGGGTAACGGTTCTTAACAGTAATGTCATTGAGTCCCCAGTAGTCAATGCACGGGCGCAGGGTCTTGTCCTTTTTCTCCATGAAGAAGAATAGAAGAGCGGAAGCGACGTGGCCTGGGCCTTGCTGAACACCTCCCGGAGGTACTGGTACTCCGCAGGAATAGCGGAGAGATCCGGGGCACCTTCCAAGCCCCCAGAAAGACGTCCCGGGGCAGGTTGTGCTGACCTCAGGCAATGGGCGTGGCAGAACGGGCTCCAGCCCATGATGGCACCAGTAGACCAGTTTAAGAGGGGATTGTGTCGTTGGAGCCAGGAGAATCCCAATACCACGGAAATCAGAGGGGACTTGATGAGCAGGAACTGGATAGCCTCGCTGTGGTTCCCCAACACCTGTAGGTTGCTGGGAGTGGTGTTGTGGGTGACTCGGCCTATAGAGCGCCCGTCCAGCGCTCTACTACCATGGGAATGGAGAGGGGCTGAGGGGGGATGTTCAGCTCGGAGTCAATAAGAACCTGTGAGATTTGGACTGGACTCCCCACAGCAGAATGGCATGAAAAGGGGTGTGAGCAGGGGAAGCAGAAACATTCTCCATATGGCCCACCAGAGTGCTTGTTCCTACCGGTGAGCCTGGTTTCTTTAACGGACAGGAGGACACGAAATGACCAAGTGTCTAACAATATAGACAAATCTTCGTGGCAATCCTGTATTGCCGTTCCGCTGGCAACAGCCCAGGTCTGCCAAGTGGCATAGGCTCAAGAAGCGGTAACTCAGCCGTCTTCGGTAGCCCTTGGGGCAGGTCGGGAAGCATTGGGTTCTCTCGGCAACGAGACCATCGGGAGCTTCCGGGATGACTCGGAGGCAAGGTGGGATCCCTGGGCGTGCGAGCGAGATCCAACTTCCTCTCCCTCTGTCGTTCCCGTAATGGCCCATCGATACGGATGGTCAAAGCGATGAGGTAATTGAGCTCCGTAGGTAACTCCCGGGCTGCAAGCTTGGCCTTGACTTCCTCCGAGACGCCGTGCAGGAACATATCGAACAGTGCCTCTTGATTCCAAGCACTCTCTGCTGCCAACGTGCGGAAATCCACCGCATATCAGCTGCACTGCGGGAGTCCTGCTGAAGCTGGATTAGCTTCCGGGCGGCCGCTTGCCTGGAGAAAGGGTCATCAAAGACCTTCCTTACTTCTCCAACAAACCCCTCCAGACTAGCGCATATGGCCGGCTGTTGTTCCCACACGGCAGTAGCCCAGGTGAAAGCCCTTCCGGACATCAGTATGATGAGGTAGGCTATCTTGGAGTGATCCGAGGAGAAGGAGGAGGGCTGAAGTTCGAAGACGAGGGCACACTGAGCTAGGAACGCCCGACAGGTGCTCGGCTCTCCATTGAAGCGTTCCAGAGGAGATAAGCGGGGTTCCCGAGAAGGTGGAGTGACTAATGAGTCGCTGCGGAGCTGTGGGGTTACCACCGTGGTAGGCGGCCTCCCAGATAACTCATGGAATTCGCACTTTCAGGTATCAAGGTAAGACCCAGATGCAGACCGTGTCGAAGTAACAATGTTTATTATAGCAACAGGGGCAAAGGTACAGGACGGCAGACAGGCTCAGGGTCAGGTCAGGCAGAGGTCGGTAATCCAGAGGTGGAGCAAAGGTACAGAACGGCAGGCAGGCTCAGGGTCAGGCAGAGTGGTCAGGTGGGTGGGTACAGGGTCAGGACAGGCAAGGGTCAAAAACCAGGAGGACTAGAAAAGAGACTGAGGAAAAGCAGGAGCTGACACAAAAACGCTGGTTGGCTTGACAAACAAGACGATCTGGTAACAAACAACACAGGTATAAATACACAGGGGATAATGGGGAAGATGGGCGACACCTGGAGGAGGGTGGAGACAATCACAAAGACAGGGGAAACAGATCAGGGTGTGACATATAAACAAGTAGTAAATGACCTAGAGACAGAAACCTGGCGCAATGTAAATTTTGCTGTCTGTTGCTTGATAGCACAATGTACCTTTGTATAATTCTACACATCTGTTGTTTGTCATGAACATTCAGGAGGATGTACTTTGCTATAAAGAGCTACAACCCAAATCTGTTTGTTGGGCTCTCAGCGATCACTTAACACCATGCCCAAACCAGACACGCTCGTGCGTCAGCCTGCGCCATCATGCACAAATTGATTTTGTCCCCCCATACCAAACGCGATCACGACACGCAGGTTGAAATATCAAAACAAACTCTGAACCAATTATATTAATTTGGGGACAGGTCGAAAACCATTAAACAATTATGGAAATTCAGCTAGCTAGCTTGCAGTTGCTAGCTAATTTGTCCTATTTAGCTAGCTTGCCGTTGCTAGCTAATTTGTCCTGGGATATAAACGTTGAGTTGTTATTTTACCTGAAATGCACAAGGTCCTCTACTATGACAATTAATCCACACATAAAATGGTCAACCGAATCGTTTCTAGTCATCTCTCCTCCTTCCAGGCTTTTTCTTCTTTGGACTTTATATGGCGATTGGCATCTGACTTTCATAATAAGGTGTATTACCACAACTGACCGACCGACCGACCGAAGTTCATCTTTCAATCACCCACGTGGGTATAACCAATGAGGAGATGGCACGTGGGTATATGCTTCTAAAAGCCAATGAGCAGGACTTGCATTGCGTTCGGGCATCACAAATAGAAGCAAATTCTATTTTAGCGCTTGGCAAAGCAGACGCTCGTTGGCGCACGCGAGCAGTGTGGGTGCAATGATTGAATAAAATGTATGTGTACATTTATTTTGCAACGCGGTTCGGGTAGCGTGTAACTTGTGAGTGGTCATTGACCAACTCCATTATTGCAATAATTAATAATCAAGTTTGTTTGTTTTTAAGAAATCTAAAAGTCTCTCTCCTTTGAATCAGAAACGACACGCCTCATGGGTCTCCCGGTCGCGGCCGGCTGCGACACAGCCCGGGCTCAAATCCCGGATCTGCAGTGACGACTCTAGCACTGCGATGCAGTGCTTCAAACCGCTGCGCCACTCGGGAGGCCCCTTTGGTCTTCATTTAAGGTTAGGCATTTCAAATGATGACTGTTCCAGACATGAGATGCGAATCACTTCGCACTATTCTGTTATATTTTATTCTGTTATATTACATAATGTTTTTTTACTATAAAATAGGTGTCGAGTGTAATAAGGGTTCTGGAAATAAGAGCATCTTGTCTGCTAAATTAACAAAACAAGGATATGCCATTGCACAGCCATACCTTTTTGAAGATTGTGTTCAACGATATAATATAACCAGTTGTTATTACAGTGTCAATAAATTAATCTTAAATGGCACTTGTTTTTTTATTGACTGAATATATATGAGGCAATTTAGCAATTAGGATTCGTTATCTGTAACATTCTGATAAATTAGGCATTGTTGCTCACTGTTGGCATATACTGTAGATAAATACGCACACATTTTTTCCAGTGCCACCCTTGTTCTTAAAATAGCTTATTTTGTTTTGAGTACTCCAAAAAAAATCATGAGAGTACTCGAACAGTCAAAGAAGGTCAAATTCCCATCCCTGGTCCCCTCAGCAAGCTGGTCCTGGGGTTTTGTTCACAAACACCAACAGACCCCACAGAACCCCAGGACAGAAACACAACCGGAGAAAACAAAAATATAATTACTTGACACACTGAAAAGAACTAAACAAAAAACAAAGCAAACTTGAATGCTATTTGGCCCTAAACAGACAGTACACAGTGGCAGAATACCTGACCACTGTGACTGAACCAAAATTAAGGAAAGCTTTGACTTCCAACTCAGTGAGCATAGCCTTGCTATTGAGAGGCCGGCGTAGGCAGACCTGGCTCTCGAGAGAAGACAGGCTATGTGCACAATGCCCACAAAAAGAGATGGAAAGTGAGCTGCACTTTCTGACCTTTAGCCAAATGCCATATTAGAGACACATATTTCCCTCAGATTACACAGACCCACAAAGAATTCGAAAACAAATGAAATTTTGGTCAACTCCCATATATATTAGGTGAAATACCACTGTGTGCCATCACAGCAGCATTATTTGTGTCCTGTTGCCACAAGAAAATGACAACCAGTGAAGCACAAAAACCATTGTAAATACAACTCGTATTTATGTTTATTTACTTTCCCTTTTGTACTTCAACTATTTGTACATTGTTATAACACTGTACATAGCCAACATTTGAAATGTATCTATTATTTTACAGTTAATTTCTGATTTTTTATTTAACTTTTGTTAATGATCTATTTCACTTGTTTTGGCAATGTAAACATATGTTTCCCATGCCAATAAATCCCTTTGAATTGAATTGACAGAGAGAGGAGAGGAACAAAGGGAGCAAAACACACAGAGAGAGAGAGAGAGAGAGGGGGAGGGACAGAGAAATAGACAGTACCTTCTTCATGGACTCCAGTTGTCTATGCTTGTTTTCATTGGCTATCTGCAGCAGCCTCATCCTCTCCTCCAGCTCCCCCTGCTCAGCCTGCTGTTTCTGCCTGAGCTCCCTGCGCCGCAGCCTGGCCTCAAGGTGCGGAGAGGGTAGGCCCAACCTCAGCAGCTGGATGCATGTTTGGATGGCTGGGAGGGGATGTGAGGAGAGGAGTCAGATAAAGAAAGGCTGGCTGCTTTATCTACTGCAGCACCCCTACACCCTGATATACACACAGCTGGGACAGAGCGATGTGAGAACAAGTTCCTCTGAGATTTAAAAATAAACCCTAATGTGGTGAGATAAAAGCTGTGCTGTTTACAGAATCTGTTAAGATGGTGGTGAGGGATTGGTCACTTTACCTTGAATCCATTCTTGTTTCCTCTTCTTATCCGATGCACTGATCTCAAAGCTTTTGTCTCGGCACTTGACTATAAAGAGGCATTTCTTCCCCTCCTTGTCTGGTAGAGACTGCAGAGAGAACAAGACGTCACTCACTCACTGCACACTTCCTTGTGTTGACCCCATTAACCCTCTAGAGTTTGATGAAACATTGAATTTGTGACTCATTTCAGGAAACTAGGCGTATGTTGCATGTCGCTACTTCACAGGTGAGCCATTTGAACGTAAACTTTAAAAAAAAATCAAAATGCGTTTTTTTGGCAGAAATGCCTTTTGGAACATGTGAACTTTCATGTGCCTTAATAACAAACGTGTGGGCCTCCCGAGTGGCGCAGTGGTCTAAGACACTGCATCGCAGTGCTAGCTGTGCCACTAGAGATTCTGGGTTCGAGTCTAGGCTCTGTCGCAGCCGGCTGCGACCGGGAGACCCGTGGGGTGGCACACAATTGGCCCAGCGTTGTACGGGTTCGCGGAGGGTTTGGCCGGCAGGGGTATCGTTGTCCAATCGCGCACTAGCGACTCCTGTGGCGGGCCTGGCGCAGTGCACGCTGACATGGTCGCCAGGGGTACGGCGTTTCCTTCGAAACATTGGTGCGGCTAGCTTCCGGGTTAAGTGGGCATTGTGTCAAGAAGCAGTGGGTTGTGTTTCGGAGGACGCACGGCTCTCGACCTTCGCCTTTCCCGAGTCCGTAAGGGAGTTGCAGCAATGAGACAAGACTGTAACTACCAATTGGATACCACAATATTGGGGAGAAAAATAGGTAAAAAAATTAAATAATAACATTATTAAAAAAAATAACAAACTTGTATGCCATCTGTAAATACTAATAAAATTGTTAAATTACGAGCCTTTTTGGTTTAGCCACAGAAAAAGACAGAAACGTTCCCGCTAGCCATGATTGGCTAAGATAATGGATGGGCTGGACATGCTGAGAGATGAGTTCGGATTGGTCAGTATGTGTAGGTAATCCTTTCTAACGCGGCTTTTTTGAAAGATATCATGTCGTCGAACTGCAAAGGTGTTGCTCTCCACTTTCTAGAGGACCGAGTTTTGAAATCAGTGGAATGCGGACGCTACAGACGTTTTCGTGAAAATACTGTTTTTTCGGCATGTCTCATGGCCTGACAAACACCGCTCTAGCCCTGCCACCTTTCAACACAGATGCGGAAGAGCGATATCGGTGGATGCGGTGGATTGAGACGCAGCCCATGCAAAAAAACAGATATCTCTAACTTAAACAGATAGATTTTGTTGAGGATTGTTTTATTATTTTAATTACATTTACGTGGGGCCGCATAAATTGTAGGCTATGGGTTAACAATGCCAAAGGAAGCTGGTTAACAAAAGTGGGCTAACATGCATTCTAACGCTCCACACAATTATTTATTTATTTATTTATTAATGATAGCATTAAGAGTGACCAATGGAATAATACATTGTTATTACCTCCACACAACAGTTGCGGTCCAGCAAAATTTCCCCCTTCTTGTCAGTGAGGTCCTCACTCACATAGTATGACATAGAGTTTGGTCCAAGCACAAACCAGCGCTCTGTCCAATTTTTCCTTTTGTGGCCTTTTTTCATCATGTAGCCCTTCAGGAAAAAATACATGAATCTGTCACACTCAAGATTGTAATATCTTATCTATACCTATTTTATTGTTACCACCAGCAGAGGTCTGACAGAGGTCAGTGTAGAGTAGACAGTCACTGTGTCCTAAATGGCACCCTATTCCCTATTTAGTGCAGTACTTTTGAACAGAGCCCTATGAGTTCTGGTTAAAAGTATTGCACTACTCAGGGAATATGGTCCCATTTGGGATGCATAAAGTGTAGTGAGAGAGGGTACCGCAGGCAAACCTGTCTGAGAACATCCAGTATGAGCTCCTGGAAGACCTCAGAGATGCCCATGGACAGAGTCTGGCGGTTCATGCCCTTACTGAAGTGGCCCATGCCAACCAGCTCTATCAGCTCCCAGGCACTCAGGCATTGCTGCTTCCTGTTCAACGTGAGTTTGTAATCATCAAACCTCTCCTGATTCCAAATGCCTCCCATGGCCTCCATCAGCTTCCGCAGGAAGTACTCAATCTGGAGGGGGAGGAGAGGACACAGTGAGTCAGTCCTGTGGTATGAATGGGTATAATTTTAACTAGAAGAGCATTATTACAGCTGAACAAATAAGATATGTATGTGTATTAAAGGTGTTGTCTTGTCTCTCACTTCCTCTGTGATGATGACCAGTGGGTACCTGTCTTCAGACAGGAAGTTGAAGATGCACCAGACCTTGAAGGCATCATCATTGGAGATGAGAAGATGGCTCATGTTGATGTTTTTCTTGAAACACAGTGTCCAGCACACATTGTTGAACTCCAGTATGTCAAAGTTATCCCTAACCTGTAATTAACATAAACAAAGCCAACATTTACACAAAACAGAACGAAATAACTTCCCCTATTTTTCTTCAACATACTGTAAGTAAGAGCAATAAGATTAGAAAGGGTCAGTAGTAGCCTAATATTTCTCTGCCCTACGTTTTAGCCCACAGGATGTGAAGTACAAACATAATGTTCTTCGTCTCTTCATTTTAATTCAAGTCAGATTCCGGAGAAGAAAGGCAAGGAAATAGCCCCCAAGTACAAATAGCGCTAGGACTAAAGCAGTTTACTAATTGACATCAGTGTTAGTGTTATTGCTATGGAAACAGTTGGCAAGCCTTGCAAGTCTACAGATGTGGGCTGTATCTGATGGTCTGCCAACTAGAGAACTGAGGACAAAAACTTTGAAGATCACTTCTTGCTTTATCACTGGTGTTTACAAAGTCAGTGCATTCATTACCAATGGCTGACTGCTTGAATATTAAAAAGGACATAAGTAATTATTATCTCTCCTGATGCCAATAGATGGGCCTTTGAAATCTCCTTCCCATGCACTACAAACGTCATAATAAAACTCCTTGTATGCTATTTTTTTTTATCTCACTCGAGTCGTGTTCTGATTATGAGTCGGCCTCTATAAATTTGCTATCACAAAAAGGGTCCCCGGCCACAAAAAGTTTGAGAACCCCTGCAATACGTGAAACAACAAGGTGTTTACCAGTCAGAGTGTGAAGCTTTTCTAGAAAACAGACTCAGCGAAAACCAAAGACTCTGCATCATGCAATCATCATGTTCTGGAATAGATCTATAGTAGTGTGCGTGTTAACCCTTCACTTCTAAATGCAATGTATGACACAGGAGGAAATGGGAGTAGCTGATGTAAGCTGAATGGACGTTTGTTTTGAAACGAAGGCTATATTTTCTTGCACTCGTTGCAGTAATTTTCAGCACACATGGTTTTTTCTTTCGATAACTCACAATGGTGGGTCTCACACCTCCTTGATGGCTGTGAAACAGAAAGATTCTGCCACTCACACAGTAGACATACCATAACAATGGCAGCCTTGTTCAAGGTCAAACAGATCCTGCTTGCTCCATTTATTTCTCAAAAACCAATACATTTTAATATGGGTGGCATGCATATCTTAGAAACTAAGATAAATACTGAAAATAGCAATAACACTCATCATATTATGAGCAAGGAAAGTTATATACAGAAAAGCATTGCCTTAAACAATGTTTCTAAAGGCACACATAAAACACTTCCCATTAAGTCTTATCATCCACTATGGGGATACGGCACTGCAGAGTTACACCTCATTCTGAGGGATCTGTCGACCTAGGGGCTATGTACATTCTAGTGGTTCTATTTCTATGGACCCAACATCCCAGAGCCCTCCACTAACAGACCCACTGAGGTGAGGAGACAGGATGACGCAGGTCCTCAGAAGCCTGAGTGCAATGTCAGTTTGACATTTTACTGCATTGTTAGGAACTCGTAACATTCCCATTTCGCTGCACTCGCTACAACATCTTTTAAACTATGATCAGAAGAGTCTGCCAACTCTTTGTGACTTTATTTATTTTATTTAAGTCAGTTAAGAACAAATTCTTATTTTACAATGATGGCCTACCGCAGCCAAACCCTCCCCGGTTGTGATACAGCCCAGGATCAAACCAGGATCTGTAGTGACGCCTCTAGCACTGATATGCAGTGCCTTAGACCGCTGCGCCACTCGGGAGCCCACTTAGACAGCTGAGCCACTTGGCATGACAATGAGCAATGTAGTTGGAAAGAGCACAAACAAATCTTGGACCAGGCTAGGTGCTCTTACTGCTCACCTTGTCCAGTATGAATCTATTGAGGTAGGGCATGTATCCCTGGTTGGACACAGGGCCCTCATCGTCATCCTTAAAGTGCTGCTCCAGGGCCACTGGGTCATGGGGTATCTTCATCACAGTGCACAGGTTATGAGAGAGCACCTGTAGGGCCACAGTCAGATCATGCAGTCAGGGAAACCATTGCCGTCATAGTAATATCATTCACCAGGTACTTCCCCCCAATGCTCAGAAGCATTTTATACAGGCTATGCACAATGAGTCTGGGGGCGAGGTTACTGTCATACTGTTGGTATTCACTGGGCATAGTAGAGAGATGATGTTACAGTAATATTGGGGTGTTCAAGGGATATCAAAAAGATTCCTCATACAAGTGGGCATCATGCTCCATTAACACACATGGTGATTTTTCAAAAGGACCTCTGTTTAGTCTAAGATCACATTGACATGCATGACTAAGCATGTGTTGCTGTCAGTTCAAGCATCACTGCCCAAGAATTAGTTCTGTTCCTTCCTGGAAACATTTACAAAAAGTGTGTTGAAAAGGTCCCTGTTGAGGTGTAGAGCGAAGTAAATATATCAAAATAAATCTTATGATATTTATAAACAAGCCACTCATGAACATCTATAATCTAGACAAACGGAACAGACTGGACTGTCTGAAAAACAATATTAACAATGGATGGTTGACAACATTTCCCAGCCAGTCAGGATGTTCACTATGCAGTGTTGTGATAGCTCAGGTGGAATTTAGGTGCTGAATGAAAGGTGAAGACATATTTTCCAGACATCGAAAATACTTATTTTCTGGATGTCGAAAGTATGTATATATGTCTATGATTGGTTCAGATTTGGTCCGGGCAGGACCAAAAATCAACGTCCTTGGAAGTTGAAATCAAGAACGGTCTGGACTGCACCAAAAAAAACACCAACAAAATACAGTAAATCCAGACAGCACCAAAAAACGGACCAAAAAAGAAGTCCAAAAGACGTTGAGGTCGGTAAATGCTGAGTGTAGCGTCTTCATCAGAGCCTGGCTGGTACACAGACCACCAGACAGACCCAGACAGGAAAACAATACCTACCCTTCCAAAGCAGTGCCCCTTGCCTTTTACAATCTCAACACTCTTACTGTAGATTCTGTCCAAATGACAAAATATCGTGTGTAAAGCAAGATTATCATCAAGGCATGCATGTCCCACATTCATGGGTATCTGTCAATCAACAACGGTTATTTCCATAGAACCATTGTTATTCCTGTTTTTGTGAGAAAAAGTTAGACACAGACATGAGTAAGAGAAAATACTTCTGATATAAGCAGAAACTGAGTAGCCTGTGAGTTGAGGGACAGCAGAAATGTGTCTTTACTTTGCTGTCGATGTTTCCCGACGGAATTATCACTTGGCAGTTGACACAAAATTCACTAATGTGAGGGAAGCGAAGCAGCACATAAAAGTATAGTGTATACGGAATTAAAATTAATATCTCAGATACATGGTCAAATCTTTTTTTATCCAACTGATCAGAACTTTTTGTTTGTGTCTGATATTCGGATCAGCAACATGAGAAAATATTCCAATGTTAGAATTAATCTAAGTTTCGGTTTTTGATCAAACATTTTTTTTTTTTTACTTCATTATGGAATAATACTGTAGGCCTACTAGCTACGATTTAAAGCCTACCTTAAGCTGAGATTTGGACACTTTCCCACTTTGATCCACGTCCAAGGCTGTGAATGCGTGCCATATTGACTTCAGAAGTTCATCCCGTAGTAGTCCCATGTTCGTAGTCCCTGGTGCGCTCGATGTCAAAGAAAAACTGAACTTTTTTCCAGACACTGATACATACAGTCACGTGATAGTGTCGCAGCAGGAAAATGAGACTGTATCACCCAATGACTGTATGGTAGCACTAGACAGCGCAGTTGTCAAACGCGTTGCGCTTTCATCAGTATTCAATTGTGAAGAGTAAACGGTTAATAAACCACAAACAGCTTAATAAAAACATGTCCCAACAATGAACAAACCTATGTTGCATAGTGGTAGACTCTCAACTTTATTATAAACTACATTTAAAAAAGCTTGTATAATCTGAAAGATCACCATCTCTCATTTACCTGTTTTCATTTGATAACTAATCCATCCCATGGACTATCATGTGTAGTCCCAGTTTTGTTCTTTTCGAGCAACATTCATCCACAAAAATTTGACAGTTCCAAGGCATCCATATTATCGGGAGTGATTTTATTGAACTTGGAACAAGTAACATGAAACCAATAGCTGTCAAAATTATCTACATGCATAATATACATCATTGTAAAACATGAGAAGATGTAAATTAGTCAATAATGCTACAGTTCTGATGGGTTTTGAACAGAAGAAAATACTTACTTTACAAAAACAATTGTTCAGTGGTTCCTTGCATCATATATAAAATGACACCGGGGCTTGACACAATGATCCACTTTCACCAACTGCATCACACACGATTGGATGACTCATCATAAAACATGTACATGAGTAAAAGGTCTTAAACAGTGTACACAACTCAATACATAATGAGCTTCAGATAGGAAATGTATTACAGATGCAACACATTGAAATTCCATGTTTTACAGAAACTATTCTAAACATCTGAATGGAATTGACAAATTCACTGAACTCCACTAAAGTTCAAGACAAACCAACAAATATAGCAGCAGTATGCATTTTTACATTTAGCAGACGCTCTTATCCAGAGCAACTTACAGTAGTGAGTGCATACATTTTCATACTTTTTTCGTACTGGTCACCCGTGGGAATCGAACCCACAACCCTGGCATTGCAAGCGCCATGCACTACCAACAGAGCCAAATAGTTTACATAAGGCAAGTTCAAAGTGCTCATTGAATCATTCCTAGTCAATGATCCAGTTCCACTACCTGGAATCAGGTATAATAGACTGTAAAGTGCAAATTTGTATCACACCATCCCAAACCCTCACACTGGCAACAGAATGTTCTAGCATGCTCCCACATTCCATTAAAAACAAAAATCGGCTATGTTATTTAATACCAATTGCCAGAACATGCCAAGAGCTTGGGAAGGTAACAACCCTTTCACTCTTCAGAATCAAATAAATTTGGTCCATTGTCTTACTAACCCTTTCCAAGTACCAAACAGTAAGAACTATAATAGTCGGTTGTACACTCTGAAGCCCATCTCTCCATGTCTGCCTAGGGAGGCCTTCCCAGTTCACTGTCGAGTGCAACCAAGGTTGTTTTCATTAGCGCACACGGTAGCAAGACATTTTGCAACAGAAAACAAGCATTTCTAATTGGACAATTTCAGGTAGTCCCCCTCTGTTTTGGCCTGTTTCTTTTCTTTCCCCATGTCGTGCCTAGTGAATATGACCCAGTCTGATACCCATTTGGGTTGACAGTTGGCCCGCTCAGTAGATGGTCAGGCTGACTGAGCGGTTCATCTTCCTGCCAATGAGCCTGGAGCTCCTGCTGGACCGGAGGGTGGAGCGCGTCAGGACCCTATCTGAGATCAGAAACTTCTCTTCTGCAGCTACTTTGGCCTGCTGGGCCTTTTTCAGCTCCCTGCACGAGGACAATCACATTGTTAGAGAAGCCATTCATAAATACCAAGAAAATAGTAATTACATCCGAAATGGATTCCTGAATCATTAGAGTAAGTAGCATCATGTCATTTTTCACACAACGAACACTAAGTCGTAGTATTCTCCCTAACATTCATACTTACGATATGATAAGTGAAAAAGGAACGAAAGCCTTGAGCCATGACATATGAAGAGGGTACGTACTTCTGCAGTAGCGCATTTTTGAACTTCTCTGCGTTCAGTTCCACACGGAGCTGGTCAGCGCTCATGCGGGAGGCAGTGAGGAGGACGGGGTGCTTGGTGAGGGAAGACGCAGACGGCCTACTGGCAGGGTCAGGGTGGATCATCACCTGCAGCACACAGAATTCATTAATACCACTAATTAAACATGATTACTACTGCCTGTCCTGCACACAAACCACTATTACAGAATGAAGCACTGCATCCAACATGGCACCCTAAACCCATTATAGTGCACTACTTTTGATCAGGTCAAATATGCGCATTATGTAAGGAAAGTGTACCATTTGGGAAGCACCCCTGGTCGTTTCTAGTCATACCTTCAGTAAACTTAGGAATTCCTGTGAGAGCACTTGAGGTATCGCAGGTAGTTTTCCTTGTCTGATGTCATGCCACTTGTCACCATTAGTTGGGAGTGGTTCAGCTCCTGAGGCACTGATCACAGTCAGTGCTAGGGCAAAAATATCTGCCCTGGTGAGGTTTCTGTAGTCCTGAAAAACACGTTGGTCCAATACATGATTTTGGATAATTGAACAAATTAGGTGGTATGGGGGAGGAGTTATCCAATTACCTCTTGTAAGACTTCATTGACCAGGTACCTGCTGTCCCCTTCTTCAACTTGAGGATTGTCCATTCTGGTCACATGGCCAAGATCACCTGG
This sequence comes from Salmo trutta, assembly GCF_901001165.1. Classification (NCBI taxonomy): domain Eukaryota; kingdom Metazoa; phylum Chordata; class Actinopteri; order Salmoniformes; family Salmonidae; genus Salmo; species Salmo trutta. The sequence continues at coordinate 19,393,335 of NC_042985.1, forward strand.
GGGAAAAAAATACAAAAACTGAATCCAGCTGCCTGGTCAACAAGTACACTCAATTATTAGCTTGTTCCATTTGCATGATATATATTTTTTTAATAGTACCTATTTTGTAAACAACATTTCTATTTGGGCCTTCCTCATCGTCAAATTCATCGACACACACCACAGTCTTCCGGGATAAGAAGATGTTGCCTGAGAAAAGTAAAGCACAGCAAGCGTTAAATCATAAATATTCTAAATGATTTCAATAGCTTAGCTGTATCCAAAACTCTGCAGCTACTTACTTGGCTTGATGTCCATGTGAACCAAAGAGGTAGAGTGAATGTACTTCAGTCCACGGGCCACCTGAAGGAGAAGGTCCTTGAGGTCCAGCTCAGAGAAGAAGCGCATGGTTCTGTAGTTCTCTGTGACCACGTCTGACAGTGTGCCGCCGTTACAGTACTCATTCTGTATGAGCATGTGGTCGTCCTCTGACCAGGCAGAGTAGTACCTCACCACATGGGGGTGCTGTCCCAAGACCGCGTGGGCATACACCTCCCGGAGTGCATTCTGTCTGTGGAAAACAGAACACAATATTAGCACAAAAATGGCATGGCATTAAGGTCAATGAGTCATTTAAATTTACACTTGGATTGTCAGCTTTTCAAAATCCATGGGATTCTCTTACTCATCTACAGATCCAGCGAGGGGATTCTTTGAGCGTTTGATGGCATAGATGCAGCCATCGAGTCTTTTCACACATTTGAAGACAGAGCCAAACTCCCCAGATCCTATCTTCTCCAGCTCATGAAACTCTGTGGCATATCTTGATATCATGTTGCTATCCATAAGAGTCATTCTCTGCAAGAAAAGGACAGAGTTGCTTAGAAACTTATCTTAAGTACAATTTCAGTGTGTGTGTGTGTGTGTGGGGGGGTAATAAAAGTATAATTGTGATTACAAAAATATACCTTTGATGGTGGAATGATGTCCTCTTCACACTCTGCATCACTGGCTTCCATGTCCTCTCCACATGAGCTTTAGAGATAAAGGAAAGTAAACAGAATGTGTTATATAACATTCCAACCACTGGAGGGCAGACAATCCCTACAAGTGTACATTGTGAGTGTAACCATGTGGCTTTGGGTTGCTACCAACAAGCATGCAATAGTCAACAGATTTAATGCACACTAGATCTAGAAGCAGGTCTGAATCTATTGTAAACTAAGAATAGGCCATGCTCCATTTACACCAACAGAAATACAAATCTCCCAATTCTAAGATGCTTCTTTTTTTTGTATAACAGTCATAAAAGGAACTTGATTTGTGGCACTGTAGTAAAATGTGATCTACTTTACAACACTAACTGCAACTACTTTTGATTTTTATAAAATGGTTCTGACAAACAAGAGTTCCACAACTACCTTAGGATAGGGGAGAGTATAAAGAGGAAATGGAGTTTGTTTGAGGTTAGTAGAAACTGAAGTCCCTGTCCCACAAAATCCCAATGTAACACCTGGTAAATAATGACATCAGTACAAGGTGCTTCTCTTACTCATTCCTGTGTGATCTCTTTCTGTTGTTCCTTTGTAACATTGCTGTCTGGATCAGTAATGAGTCAGGGGTGAATGGATTGATGTTGATCATGGGTGCCTGTCTACTCCTGCTGTCTGTGTGTGGTCTTCCTGTTGAGTCCCCATTCATGTAGACACCTACTCCTACCCGGCAGACTGTGGATCCTGTGGCCACCGCCCTGGCTCTGGACAACAGACTCTGAAAGAGAAAACAAAACATTGCATTAGATAAGAATAACATGTATGGTTGGTGAGGGTCATTGAACACAAATATGGAAAACAAGTCACAAGGAAATCAATGATTCAGGGAAAACTATGCCATTGCCTGTAACAAATGGTAAAATAATCAAACTATTCTTCAGTCTTCTCATGTTCAAACATGTTGAAGACAGAAATAGTCATCTTGCACAGTGGCTGGTTATCTCTAGCTGAAAACTTTAAAAAGTTAATTTGATCTTACATTCTGGATCTGATAGATTAATTTGAGAACAATAACATGTTACTGTAGTTAACCCACCTTAGGTGTGTGGGGGACATCAAATAGTCGGAGTTTTTTGAAGGTTTTATGGGGCGGCGGCGTGTCGGGACAATCGGGAATGGGAGAGCTTCCATCCTCCTGATTGTCGGAAAACTCTGGGGACGAGCTGTTGTAGTAGGGCCGGGCCCCTTTTCTCGGAGAAGGGGACCCCCTCATCAAGTCAGTCCCTGTTGATTTTAGGGGAAAAAGACATCCAAATCCCTCATCCCAATGTTCAACGCGATCCTCCGCGGTAGCTGTCTTCATGGTGCCGTTACAGACGTCTTGGTTAAAGTTGGAGTTGTGTCTCGGCGATTGCACTGGGGAGTCCATTTCGGCGAGACTCGACTCGGCTCCAATGCTGTTGTTGCCATCGTCCTCTCCATCACTCTGGTTGAAGTCTAGTCTCTGTCGAATAAGTCCCATCTTTTGGGACGTACCGACGAACATTCGACAACTGAAACTCATCACTTCCCAGACGCAGTAACGTTGGCTATAGCGTAAAAGTGGCTAGCTAACTAAACACCGCTAGCCAAATCGTTTTTAAATTATCCCGAGTAGCTTGACATCAGTGTGCCCATGGCGCTACAATCTTGAGTCAATTTGTAATCCAATATGACGTGGCTAAATAATTAGTTAACGTTCGCTCACTAGCCTTGCAAATACGTTAAAGAGGTTAGCTAGCTACAGTGGCATGGTAACGCGTTAGCTTCGTTCCATGAGGAGCAGAACACCGTACTGGCAAATTAACAATATATTATGCTGAGCGCTTATTTACTACAAAAAACAATCATTAATTTAGTACTTATGTTTAGCTGTCAAAATACTCCAGTCGACTGTTTGTTTACCTGAAATATTGTCACAATTTGTCCTGCTCCACTTCCCGCGACCGTTAGCAGAATTATTCCAACCTAAATTTCTTCCACTCTTCAGCCAATGAGAACACATTCCTGAATTTTGAAACGTGGGCGTTACTTCCTTCGAAACAAATTTTACGTCAATAAATGGATATTTGACAGACGTCACTTTGGCGCGAATTGAATCCTTGGATCTTTTTTTTAACCTTTGAGGCTTTTAATTCATTTGTCCGTAATTTTTTATTTCACCTTTATTTATTTATTTAACCAGGTAAGCTAGTTGAGAACAAGTTCTCATTTACAACTGCGACCTGGCCAAGATAAAGCAAAGCAGTGCGACACAAACAACAACACAGAGTTACACATGGAATAAACAAGCATACAGTCAATAACACAATAGAAAAAAATTAAGTCTATATACAATGTGTGCAAATGGCGTGAGGAGGTAAGGCAATAAATAGGCCATAGTAGTGAAGTAATTACAATTTAGCAGATTAACACTGGAGTGATAGATGAGCAGATGATGATGTGCAAGTAGAGATACTGGTGTGCAAAAGAGCAGAAAAGTAAATTAAAACAATATGGGGATGAGGTAGGTAGATTGGGTGGGCTATTTACAGATGGACTATGTACAGCTGCAGCAATAGGTTAGCTGCTCAGATAACTGATGTTTAAAGTTAGTGAGGGAAATATAAGTCTCCAGCTTGAGCGATTTTTGCAGTTTGTTCCAGTCATTGGCAGCAGAGAACTGGAAGGAAAGGCGGCCAAAGGAGATGTTGGCTTTGGGGATGACAGTGGGATATACCCACTGGAGTGCGTGCTACGGGTGGGTGTTGTTATCATGACCAGTGAGCTGAGATAAGGCAGAGCTTTACCTAGCATAGACTTATAGATGACCTGGAGCCAGTGGGTATGGCGACGAATATGTAGCGGGGCCAGCCGACTAGAGCATACAGGTCGCAATGGTGGGTGGTATAAGGGGCTTTGGTAACAAAACGGATGGCACTGTGATAGACTGCATCCAGTTTGCTGAGTAGAGTATTGGAAGCTATTTTGTAGATGACATCGCCAAAGTCGAGGATCGGTAGGATAGTCAGTTTTACTAGGGTAAGTTTGGCGAAGTGAGTGAAGGAGGCATTGTTGCAAAATAGAAAGCCGATTCTAGATTTGATTTTGGATTGGAGATGCTTAATGTTAGTCTGGAAGGAGAGTTTACAGTCTAGCCAGACACCTAGGTATTTGTAGTTGTCCACATATTCTAGGTCAGAACCGTCCAGAGTAGTGATGCTAGTCGGCAGGCTGGTGAGGGCAGCGAACGGTTGAAAAGCATGCATTTGGTTTTACTAGCGTTTAAGAGCAGTTGGAGGCCACGGAAGGAGTGTTGTATGACATTGAAGCTCGTTTGGAGGTTAGTTAACGCAGTGTCCAAAGAAAGGCCAGATGTATACAGAATGGTGTCGTCTGCGTAGAGGTGGATCAAGGAATCACCCGCAGCAAGAGCGACATCGTTGATATATAGAGAAAAAAGTCGGCCCGAGAATTGAACCCATGTGGTGCCCCCATAGAGACTGCCAGAGGTCCGGACAACTCTGTCTGCGAAGTAGTTGGTGAACCAGGCGAGGCAGTCATTTGAGAAACCAAGGCTATTGAGTCTGCCGATAAGAATACGGTGATTGACAGAGTCGAAAGCCTTGGCCAGGTCGATGAAGACGGCTGCACAGTACTGTCTTTTATCGATGGCGGTTATGATATCGTTTAGTACCTTGAGCATGGCTGAGGTGCACCCGTGACCAGCTCTGAAACCGGATTGCACAGCAGAGAAGGTACGGTGGGATTCGAAATGGTTAGTGATCTGTTTATTAACTTGGCTTTCGAAAACTTTAGAATGGCAGGGCAGGATGGATATAGGTCTATTACAGTTTGGGTCTAGAGTGTCACCCCCTTTGAAGAGGGAGATGACCGCGGCAGCTTTCCAATCTTTGGGGATCTCGGATGATACGAAAGAGAGGTTGAACAGACTGGTAATAGGGGTTGCAACAATAGCGACGGATCATTTTAGAAAGAGAGGGTCCAGATTGTCTAGCCCAGCTGATTTGTACGAGTCCAGGTTTTGCAGCTCTTTCAGAACATCTGCTATCTGGATTTGGGTGAAAGAGAAGCTGGGTAGGCTCGGGCAAGTAGCTGCGGGGGGTGCGGAGCTGTTGGCCGGGGTAGGGGTAGCCAGGAGGAAAGCATGGCCAGCCGTAGAGAAATGCTTATTGAAATTTTCGATAATCATGGATTAATCGGTGGTGACCGTGTTTCCTAGCCTCAGTGCAGTGGGCAGCTTGGAGGAGGTGCTCTTGTTCTCTGTGGACTTTACAGTGTCCCAAAACTTTTTGGAGTTAGAGCTACAGGATGCAAATTTCTGTTTGAAAAAGCTAGCCTTTGCTTTCCTGACTGACTGCGTGTATTGGTTCCTGACTTCCTGAACAGTTGCATATCGCGGGGACTTTTTGATGCTATTGCTGTCCGCCACAGGATGTTTTTGTGCTGGTCAAGGGCAGTCAGGTCTGGAGTGAACCAAGGGCTATATCTGTTCTTAGTTCTACATTTTTTGAAAGGGGCATGCTTATTTAAGATGGTGAGGAAATTACTTTTAAAGAACGACCAGGCATCCTCGACTGACGGGATGAGGTCAATATCCTTCCAGGATACCCGGGCCAGGTCGATTAGAAAGGCCTGCTCGCAGAAGTGTTTGAGAACGTTTGACAGTGATGAGGGGTGGTCGTTTGACCGCAGACCCATAGCGGATGCAGGCAATGAAACAGTGATCGCTGAGATCCTGATTGAAAACAGCAGAGGTGTATTTGGAGGGCAAGTTGGTCAGGATAATATCTATGAGGGTGCCCATGTTTACGGATTTAGGGTTGTACCTGGTGGGTTCCTTGATAATTTGTGTGAGATTGAGGGAATTCTAGCTTAATTCATTGCCCTTGATCATATCAAATCAACGTTTATTTGTCACGTGCGCTGAATACAACAGGTGTAGACCTTACAGTGAAATGCTAACTTACAGGCTCTAACCAATAATGCAAAAAAGCTATTAGGTGAACAATAGGTAGGTAAAGAAATAAAACAACAGTAAAAAGACAGGCTATATACAGTAGCGAGGCTACATACAGACACTAGTTAGTTAGGCTGATTGAGGTAGTATGTACATGTAGATATGGTTAAAGTGACTATGCATATACAGTGGGGGAAAAAAGTATTTGATCCCCTGCTGATTTTGTACGTTTGCCCACTGATAAAGAAAGGATCAGTCTATAATTTTAATGGTAGGTTTATTTGAACAGTGAGAGACAGAATAACAACAAAAATATCCAGAAAAACGCATGTCAAAAATGTTATAAATTGATTTGCATTTTAATGAGGGAAATAAGTATTTCACCCCCTCTCAATCAGAAAGATTTCTGGCTCCCAGGTGTCTTTTATACAGGTAACGAGCTGAGATTAGGAGCACACTCTTAAAGGGACTTCTCCTAAACGCAGCTTGTTACCTGTAAAAAAGACACCTGTCCACAGAAGCAATCAATCAATCAGATTCCAAACTCTCCACCATGGCCAAGACCAAAGAGCTCTCCAAGGATGTCAGGGACAAGATTGTAGACCTACACAAGGCTGGAATGGGCTACAAGACCATCGCCAAGCAGCTTGGTGAGAAGGTGACAACATTTGGTGCGATTATTCGCAAATGGAAGAAACACAAAAGAACTGTCAATATCCCTCGGCCTGGGGCTCCATGCAAGATCTCACCTCGTGGGGTTGCAATGATCATGAGAACGGTGAGGAATCAGCCTAGAACTACACGGGAGGATCTTGTCAATGATCTCAAAGCAGCTGGGACCATAGTCACCAAGAAAACAATTGGTAACACACTACGCCGTGAAGGACTGAAATCCTGCAGCGCCCGCAAGGTCCCCCTGCTCAAGAATACATATACATGCCCGTCTGAAGTTTGCCAATGAACATCTGAATGATCCAGAGGACAACTGGTGAAAGTGTTGTGGTCAGATGAGACCAAAATGGAGCTCTTTGGCATCAACTCAACTCACCGTGTTTGAAGGAGGAATGCTGCGTATGACCCCAAGAACACCATCCCCACGTCAAACATGGAGGTGGAAACATTATGCTTTGGGGTTGTTTTTCTGCTAAGGGGACAGGACAACTTCACCGCATCAAAGGGACGATGGACGGGGCCATGTACCGTCAAATCTTGGGTGAGAACATCCTTCCCTCAGCCAGGGCATTGAAAATGGGTCGTGGATGGGTATTCCAGCATGACAATGACCCAAAACACACGGCCAAGGCAACAAAGGATTGGCTCAAGAAGAAGCACATTAAGGTCCTGGAGTGGCCTAGTCAGTCTCCAGACCTTAATCCCATAGAAAATCTGTGGAGGGAGCTGAAGGTTCGACTCGAGTGGGACAAAATCCCTCCTGAGATGTGTGCAAACCTGGTGGCCAACTACAAGAAATGTCTGACCTCTGTGATTGCCAACAAGGGTTTTGCCACTAAGTACTAAGTCATGTTTTGCAGAGGGGTCAAATACTTATTTCCCTCATTAAAATACAAATCATTTTATAACATTTTTGACATGCGTTTTTCTGGATTTTTTTGTTGTTATTCTGTCTCTCACTGTTCAAATAAACCTACCATTAAAATTATAGACTGATCATTTCTTTGTAAGTGGGCAAAGGTAGAAAATCAGCAGTGGTTCAAATACTTTTTTCCCCCCACTGTATGATGAACAGAGAGTAGCAGTAGCGTAAAAGAGGGGTTGGCGGGTGGTGGGTGGCGGGACACAATACAGATAGCCCGGCTAGCCAATGTGCGGGAGCACTGGTTGGTCTGCCCAATTGAGGTAGTATGTACATGAATGTATAGTTAAAGTGACTATGCATATATGATTAACAGAGAGTAGCAGCAGCGTAAAAAGAGGGTTTGGGGGGGCGCACAATGCAAATAGTCCGGGTAGCCATTTGATTACCTGTTCAGGAGTCTTATGGCTTGGGGGTAAAAACTGTTGAGAAGCCTTTTTGTCCTAGACTTGGCATTCCGGTACTGCTTGCCATGCGGTAGTAGAGAGAATGGTCTATGACTGGGGTCTTTGCCAATTTTTAGGGCCTTCCACTGACACCGCCTGGTGTAGAGGTCCTGGATGGCAGGCAGCTTAGCCCCAGTGATGTACTGGGCCGTACGCACTACCCTCTGTAGTGCCTTGCGGTCAGAGGCCGAGCAATTGCCGTACCAGGCAGTGATGCAACCAGTGAGGATGCTCTCGATGTTGCAGCTGTAGAACCTTTTGAGGATCTCAGGACCCATGCCAAATCCTTTTTAGTTTCCTGAGGGGGAATAGGCTTTGTCGTGCCCTCTTCACGACTGTCTTGGTGTGTTTGGACCATTCTAGTTTGTTGTTGATGTGGACACCGAGGAACTTGAAGCTCTCAACCTGCTCCACTACAGCCCCGTCGATGAGAATGGGGGCGTGCTCGGTCCTCCTTTTCCTGTAGTCCACAATCATCTCCTTAGTCTTGGTTACGTTGAGGGATAGGTTGTTATTCTGACACCACACGGCCAGGACTCTGACCTCCTTCCTATAGGCTGTCTCGTTGTTGTCTGTGATCAGGCCTACCCCTTTTGTGTCGTCTGCAAACTTAATGATGGTGTTGGAGTCGTGCCTGGCCATGCAGTCGTGGGTGAACAGGGAGTACAGGAGGGGACTGTGCACGCACCCCTGTGGAGCTCCAGTGTTGAGGATCAGCGTGGCAGATGTGTTGCTACCTACCCTCACCACCTGGAGGCGGCCCATCAGGAAGTCCAGGATCCAGTTGCAGAGGGAGGTGTTTAGTCCCAGGATCCTTAGCTTAGTGATGAGCTTTGAGGGTACTATGGTGTTGAACGCTGAGTTGTAGTCGATGAATAGCATTCTCACATAAGTGTTCCTTTTGTCCAGGTGGGAAAGGGCAGTGTGGAGTGCAATAGAGATTGCATCATCTGTGGATCTGTTTTGCAGGTATGCAAATTGGAGTGGGTCTAGGGTTTCTGGGATAATGGTGTTGATGTGAGCCATTACCAACCTTTCAAAACACTTCATGGCTACGGACGTGAGTGCTACGGGTCTGTAGTCATTTAGGCAGGTTGCCTTTATGATCTTGGGCACAGGGACTATGGTGGTCTGCTTGAAACATGTTGATATTACAGACTCAATCAGGGACATGTTGAAAATGCCAGTGAAGACACCTGCCAGTTGGTCAGCACATGCCCGGAGCACACGTTCTGGTAATCCGTCTGGCCACGCAGCCTTGTGTATGTTGACCTGTTTAAAGGTCTTACTCGGGTTGGCTACGGAGAGCGTGATCACACAGTCGTTCAGAACAGCTGATGCTCTCATGCATGCCTCAGTGTTGCTTGCCTCAAAGCGAGCATAGAAGTGATTTAGCTCATCTGGTAGGCTCGTGTCACTGGGCAGCTCGCAGCTGTGCTTCCCTTTGTAGCCTGTAATAGTTTGCAAGCCCTGCCACATAAGATGAGCGTCGGAACCGGTGTAGTTTGAATCAATCTTAGCCCTGTGTTGACGCTTTGCCTGTTTGATGGTTCGTCGCAGGGCATAGCAGGATTTCTTGTAAGCTTCCGGGTTAGAGTCCCGTACCTTGAAAGCAGGAGCTCTACCCTTTAGCTCAGTGCGAATGTTGCCTGTAATCCATGGCTTCTGGTTGGGGTATGTACGTACAGTCACTGTGGGGACGACGTCCTCGATGCACTTATTGATAAAGGCAGTGACTGATGTGGTGTACTCCTCAATGCCATCGGAAGAATCCCGGAACATGTTCCAGTCTGCGATAGCAAAACAGTCCTGTAGTTTAGCATCTGCTTCATCTGACCACTTTTTTATAGACCGAGTCACTGGTGCTTCCTGCTTTAATTTTTGCTTGTAAGCAGGAATCAGGAGGATAGAGTTGTGGTCGGATTTACCAAATGGAGGGCGAGAGAGAGCTTTGTACGCGTCTCTGTGTGTGGAGTACAGGTGATCTAGAATTTTTTCCCCCCTGGTTGCATATTTAACATGTTGATAGAAATTTGGTAGAATTGATTTAAGTTTCCCTGCATAAAAGTCTCCGGCCACTATCAGCGCCGCCTCTGGGCGAGTGGTTTCCTGTTTGCTTATACAGCAAACTGAGTGCGGTCTTAGTGCCAGCATCTGTATGTGGTGATAAATAAAACAGCCACGAAAAGTATAGCTGCAAACTCTACGCAGGTAGTGTGGCCTGCAACTTATCACAATATACTCTACTTCAGGCGAGGAAAAGCTTGAGACTTCCTTAGATTGTGTATCAGCTGTTGTTTACAAATATGCACAGACCACCCCTGTCTTACCAGATTGTGCTGTTCTATCTTGCCGGTGCAGCGTATATCACGCTAGCTGAATATCCATGACGTCATTCAGCCATGATTCCGTGAAACATAAGATATTACAATTTCTGATGTCCCGTTGGTAGGATATTTGTGATCGTACCTCGTCTAATTTATTGTCCAATGATTGCACGTTGGCGAGTAGTATTGACGGTAACGGCAGCTTTCCCAGTCGCCTTCTCCGGGTCCTGACCAGGCATCTGGCTCTGTCCTCTGTACCTGCGTCACTTCCTCTTGCAAATAACGGGGATGTCTGTCCTGTGGGGTGTTTGGAGAATGTCTTGTGCGTCGTCTTTGTTGTAGAAAAAATCTTTGTCTAATCCGAGGTGAGTGATAGCTGTCCTGATATCCAGAAGCTCTTTTTTTGCCGTAAAATACAGTTGCAGAAACATTATGTACAAAATAAGTTCCAAATAACGCGAAAAAAAACATAACACAATTGGTTGGGCGCCCGTAAAACTGCTGCCATTTCTTCCGCCGCCATTTTATAACCTCAGCTAATCTTATAGCATTCACAATAGACATTGATCATTTCTGAAATTGCTTCTTGGTAGATCATTCAATTATTTACACAAAGCCAATATGCCCAAAAATCTTAAGTTGATAAGAATTGTCTAACTGCTCATATAATAGTATGAGTTGACATAAAGATGTGGTAGACATTTTAAGCACTTGCTATAAACATATCATACTGGGTCTTACACAAACAAATAAATTCAATACAAATACTAAACAATATCCTGTTTCAATAGTAATCAAGTAGATTTCAGATGATGAATCTACAAAATTATCACAAAAACAATTAGTGCAAATATATAGAATTGTACTGCTTTATTTAACAACCAATGCGTATCCATTATTTGTACATATTCAAAGTTAAAATATATGCTGGATTCAAAACATTGGTTATTTACTGTATATACACAGAATACAATATTCACACATGGAAAAATGGTACCAAAAGTCCAAAAACACATTACATTTCTTAATCTCATTCATGCAGCAACACACATCTTACTCAACAAAGTAATGGATGTTTCAGCATTACAGACTCTTTGTGCAGCCATATCAAAATGTCTATTTACAAATCTTAATAAAGAATTCCATGTTTGATTTAAGAACAATACCCTTAAGTCAAAAAACTGTAGAATTTGTATAGATCAGTTGTTCTCGTCAAATCAAATATTTCAATAGAAGTCATAGTACTGAAAGGCTTATCTTATCTAATCATCCAATCCCATCTCTCCTTGTTGTATTCTTGATGCTATCCTGATGGCTTCTTCGAGTGAAGGTTGTTCACTGAGCTAAGAAACAGAAAGGTTGAAATCACACACTGAGAAAACAATATTATTTATGCAAAATTGATGGTCTGATCAGGTGTAAGTAACATAATACAAACTCTCTTGTCATTAGTGTGAGAGCAAAATACTTTTATTGTATCAAATGTTTTTTTTTATGCGACAGAATAGAGGGTTCTTATAACTATTGTCTGTGTGAACTGAAAGTGGGCCTCTGGGAGATAACACTGACAGGAGATTTACGATGTCTTTTGGGTGATAAAACCTAAAGAGATCACAATCTGGAGCATGAGTTAATGTTTCTGTTCTATATGGAACCAGGGAGAGCTGACCCCAGGGCAAGACCTTGGTCTCTACACAAAGATAACTGTTTTTACAGTAGATACTGTCTGCTGTGAATTCTAAGTATCTTTCATACAAATCTTTACCTTGTGACCCATTCCATACATCTGTTGTTCGTCATGTAGACTGAAAGGGGTGTATCTTGGCTATAAAATACCTTTGTACTTTTGTCTCGGGGCTATCAACGAATTCATCGACCAGCCATCATTATCGTAGAGCACTCAATCAATTCACTTTATATACAGTATCATGAGTACACCCCTCACATTTTTGTAAATATTTGAGTATTTCTTTTCATGTGACAACACTGAAGTAATGACACTTTGCTACAATGTAAAGTAGTGAGTGTACAGCTTGTATAACAGTGTAAATTTGCTGTCCCCTCAAAATAACTCAACACAGCCATTAATGTCTAAACTGCTGGCAACAAAAGTGAGTACACCCCAAAGTGAAAATGTCCAAATTGGGCCCAAATGTCAATATTTTGTGTGGCCACCATCATTTTCCAGCACTGCCTTAACCCTCTTGGGCATGGAGTTTACCAGAGCTTCACAGGTTGCCACTGGAGTCCTATTCCACTCCTCCATGACATCACGGAGCTGGTGGATGTTAGAGACCTTGCACTCCTCCACCTTCCGTTTGAGGATGCCCCACAGATGCTCAATAGGGTTTAGGTCTGGAGACATGCTAGGCCAGTCCATCACCTTTACCCTCAGCTTCTTTAGCAAGGCAGTGGTCGTCTTGGAGGTTTGTTTGGGGTCGTTATGTTGGAATACTGCCCTGCGGCCCAGTCTCCGAAGGGAGGGGATCATGCTCTGCTTCAGTATGTCACAGTACATGTTGTCATTCATGGTTCCCACAATGAATTGTAGCTCCCCCGTGTCCCGGCAGCACTCATGCAGCCCCAGACCATGACACTCCCACCACCATGCTTGACTGTAGGGAAGACACTTGTCTTTGTACTCCTCACCTGGTTGCTGCCACACACGCTTGACACCATCTGAACCAAATAAGTTTATCTTGGTCTCATCAGACCACAGGACATGATTCCAGTAATCCATGTCCTTAGTCTGCTTGTCTTCAGCAAACTGTTTGCAGGCTTTCTTGTGCATCATCTTTAGAAGAGGCTTCCTTCTGGGACGACAGCCATGCAGACCAATTTGATGCAGTGTGCGGCGTATGGTCTGAGCACTGACAGGCTGACCCCCCACCCCTTCAACCTCTGCCACAATGCTGGCAGCACTCATACGTCTATTTCCCAAAGACAACCTCTGGATATGACGCTGAGCAGGTGCACTCAACTTCTTTGGTCGACCATGGCGAGGCCTGTTCTGAGTGAAACCTGTCCTGTTAAACCGCTGTATGGTCTTGGCCATCGTGCTGCAGCTCAGTTTCAGGGTCTTGGCAATCTTCTTATAGCCTAGGCCATCTTTATGTAGAGCAACAATTATTATTTTCAGATCCTCAGAGGGTTCTTTGCCATGAGGTGCCATGTTGAACTTCCAGTGACCAGTCAGTATGAGGGAGTGTGAGAGCGATGACACCAACTTTAACACACCTGCTCCCCATTCACACCTGAGGCCTTGTAACACTAACGAGTCACATGACTCCGGGGAGGGAAAATGGCTAATTGGGCCCAATTTGGACATTTTCACTTTGGGGTGTACTCACTTTTGTTGCCAGCAGTTTAGACATTAATGGCTGTGTTGTGTTATTTTGAGGTGACAGCAAATTTACACTGTTATACAAGCTGTACACTCACTACTTTACATTGTAGCAAAGTGTCATTTCTTCAGTGTTGTCACATGAAAAGATATACTCAAATATTTACAAAAATGTGAGGGGTGTACTCACTTTTGTGAGATACTGTATGTGTGTGTTGTATTGACCTGCTCCCTTATTAATAAGTGAATAAAGATTTTGTTTAAGTATAACTGACTTGTGATAAGTTTGTCTCTCCTCATTTGATAGTAAAGAAATTAACCACCACATTAGATACTTTAGTTAAGTTTAAAAACTAAGGCTCCTCCCATTGCAGTAAACAGTAGCTCATATAGACGTCAGAGGGAAGCCAACCTACATATCCCTGTAGACTCCAGTCAGTCTGCTGAGTCAAGACTAACCTTATTTACTTAAAACACCCTTTTTATTTAGCAATGGATTTGTCTGGAATAGACAGGAAAGGTGCAGAGTTCCTAAAACACGTGTACCTCAAGACTGAATAGGACCCTTAGTGATGGTCAATACAAAAAAAGGCCTAATCTCAAATTCACACTGCTGTAGGCCAGCTCAGTGACTAGAATACAATGCACTGTACTTCTTTGTAAGGCTGTGAGTTAGGCTAACAAACAGCTGTTTGTTAAAGCTACTGCAATGTCATTTGAACTTGCTATGCTTCTCAGCATCCAATGAAAATATATTGTGTGGCCTGCTTGTCTCTATATGTTGCAATATTTGGTGTTTTGTGTCAGAGGGAGTCCCCTACCTGGACAGCGATCTGTGTGCCGTTTGAGGTGGCTAACAGAGTGACAGGGTGAACCCCCTCCTCTGTCTGCATGCCCTGAAAGGAGGCCAAATCAATGGCCACCTGGGGGGGAAGGTCCAACATGTATTAAGACCTAAAGTCCAAAACGCATCACAAGTGAGAATGATTAGTAAGTCTGAAAAGGGGGTTGTGCCCATTAAGTGGAAAGTAGACAGTTCTATTGGTGTTTGCTGTGGGTGTGTTGATAGAAATAGAATCACTAGTCATCATTCTAGTTCTGTCACTGTTAACGAATCGAACAGAACTCAACACAGGGACACATTTGGGGATTTCAGATCATGGTGGTAAAGTTTAAGTAAAACTCACCTGCTCTTCTGTACCATCTGCTGCTACCATGGTGACTGAATGTGTTCCATCTGCATTAAGCATTTCATGGGAAGGAACCGTGAAGGTGGTGCCATCACTGGTTACCATGGTAATTGTGTTTCCCAATGCCTGCATGTCAGCCTGGGAGATACTGACCTGGGAATGAAAAGCATGTAACATTTTATCATACATTATATAACTTATCATTTGCCCTCTATAAAATATTGTACAGCTAAACAAAGCGGTCTTCTGTGGGATGCATTGGAGTCAACACGGGCCAGTATCCTTGTGGAACGCTTTCGACACCTTGTATAGTCCATGCCAGACGAATTGAGGCTGTTCTGGGGGTGGGGGGGGGAACTCAATATTAGGAAGGTGTTCTTCATGTTGTGTACACTCAATGTAAAACATTTGTATGTGAAAACTATTTAAGACGCATACTTTCAGTTTTTCCAAACTCACTTCACTCGCACATAAGAGGGAGGCTTGCAGTACTGGCACACGCACAGACCAAATACAATGCTGGAACGCCGATTGAACTGTTTACATGTCCTTATAATTGGAAAGATTGCTCAGAAAACCAGGTGTTTTAATCGGCATATGCTTACTTCGATTATGACCATACACCGATTAAGATAAGCATAGTTAGGGGTTTACACGACTAATGCCATAGTTGGCCCTCTGTCATAATTAGTTTCATATTTAATTATTAGTGTGCATGTAAAACATCCTCAGTGTATGGTGCCATGGGTAACGAGGTGTGAAGATGTAGGGGAATAAATGGGGTTGTTGAGACATTATTAATTAAGAGAGGTAACATAGAAATAGAATGAATATGCTCATTCTAGTTTAGTATTTGCTAACCTGTTGGGTAGAGAAGTGTGTTCAAACGCACATCCTTTAGTGGGGTGAAGGGCCGAAAAAACTAGGTAGAAGATAAATAGAGCCTGCACCCGCATAAGCTCCACCACACACACCTTTATTCACAAACAGCGTTTCCATCCTTTAAGCCATTTCCTGTGAATGCCATCTGATTCATTTATTATTATGACAACTACTGTTTGGTATCAACATACATTTTGTCTACCTGATATAAATGTCTACACAGTTATAATATTCAATCAATAAAGAAATAGTGCCTTTGTGAAGTATTCAGACACCATGAATTTTTTCCCACTGTTATGTTATAGCCTTAATCTAAAATGGATTTAAAAATAATCCTCAGCAATCTATACACAATTCCCCATAATGACAAAGCGAAAACGGGTTTAGAAATGTTTGCACATTTATAAAAAATAACAGAAATACCTTATTTACATAAGTATTTAGACCCTTTGCTAGGAGACTCGAAATTGAGCTCAGGTGCATCATGTTTCCATTGATTATTCTTGAAACGTTTCTACAACTTTATTGGAGTCCAACTGTGGAATATTCAATTGATTGGACATGATTTGGAAAGGCACACACCTGTCTATATAAGGTTCCACAGTTGACAGTGCATGTAAGAGCAAAAACCAAGGCAGGAGGTCGAAGGAATTGTCCGTAGAGCTCCGAGACAGGATTGTGTCGAGGCACAGATCTGGGGAAGGGTACCTAAACATTTCTGCAGCATTGAAGGTCCCAAAGAACAGAGCGTTCTCCATTATTCTTAAATGGATTAAGTTTGGAACCACCAAGACTCTTCCTGAGCAATCGAGGGAGAAGGGCCTCGGTCAGGGAGGTCACCAATAACCCGATGGTCACTCTGACAGAGCTCTAGAGTTCCTCTGTGGAGATGGGAGAAACTTCCAGAAGGACAACCATCTCTGCAGCACTCCACCAATCAGGCCTTTATGGTAAAGTGGCCAGACGGAAGCCACTCCTCATTAAAAGGTACAAGACAGCCTGCTTAGAGTTTACCAAAAGGCACCTGAAGGACACTCAGATTCTCTGGTCTGATAAAATCAAGATTTAACTCAGACCTGAATGCCAAGCATCACATCTGGAGGAAACCTGGCACAATCCCTATGGTGAAGCATGGTGTTGGCAGCATCATGCTGTGGGGATGTTTTTCAGCGGCAGGGACTGGGAAACTAGTCAGGATCGAGGCAAAGGTGAACAAAGCAAAGCAAAGTACAGAGATCCTTGATGAAAACATGCTCCAGGGCTGCCGAGTGGCGCTCTGTATCTCAGTGCTAGAGGCGTCATTACAGACCCTGGTTCGTTTCCACGCTATATCACAACCGGCCATGATTGGGAGTCGCATAGGGTGGCTCACAATTGGCCCAGCATCATCCGGGTTAGGGTTTGGCCGGGGTAGGCTGTCATTGTAAATAAGAATTTGTTCTTAACTGACAAACCTAGTTAAATAAAGATAAAAATAAATAAATAAAGAGTTCCCCTTCCAACAGGACAACAACCTTAAGCACACAGCCAAGACAACTCAGGAGGGGCTTCGGGACAAGTCTCTGAATGTCCTTGAGTGGCCCAGCCAAAGCCTGGACTTGAACCCGCCCAATCGAACATCTCTGGGGAGACCTGAAAATAGCTGTGCAGAAACGCACCTCATCCAACCTGACAGAGCTTGAGAGGATCTGCAGAGAAGAATGAGAGAAACTCCCCAAATACAGGTGTGCCAAGCTTGTAGCATCATACTTAAGACTCGAGGCTGTAATCGCTGCCAAAGGTGCTTCAACAAAGTACTGAGTAAAGGGTCTGAATACTTATGTAAACGTATATTTCAGTTTTCTAAAAACTAGTATTTGCTTTGTCATTATGGGGTATTGTGTGTAGATTGATGAAAATAAAAACCTATAATCGATTTTAGAATAAGGCTGTAATGTAACAAAATGTGGAAAAATTGAAGGGGTCTGAATATTTTCTGTATTTCACCTTTATTTAATCAGGTAGGCCAGTTGAGAACAAGTTCTCATTTACAACTGCGACCTGGCCAAGATAAAGCAAAGCAGTGCGACACAAACAACAACACAGAGTTACACATGGAATAAACAAGCATACAGTCAATAACACAATAGAAAAATCTATGTACAGTGTGTGCGAATGAAGTAAGATTAGGGAGGTAAGGCAACAAATAGGCCATAGAGGCAAAATAATTACAATTTAGCATTAACACTGGAGTGATAGATGTGCAAGTAGAGACACTGGGGTGCAAAAGAGCAACAACAAAAAAATAATGGGGATGAGGTAGTTACCTTCCTTCAAACTCAGTGCCTCTTTGCTTGACAACATGGGAAAATCAAAAGAAATCAGACAAGACCTCAGATAAAAAATGGTAGACCTCCACAAGTCTGGTTCATCCTTGGGAGCAGTTTCCAAATGCCTGAAGGTACCACGTTCGTCTGTACAAACAATAGTATGCAAGTATAAACACCATTGGGACCACGCAGCCGTCATACCGCTCAGGAAGGAGACACGTTCTGTCTTCTAGAAATGAACGTACTTTTGGTGCGAAAAGTGAAAATCAATCCCAGAACAGCAGCAAAGGACCTTGTGAAGATGCTGGAGGAAACAGGTACAAAAGTATCTATATCCACAGTAAAACGAGTCCTATATCGACATTACCTGAAAGGCCGCTCAGCAAGGAAGAAGCCACTGCTCCAAAACCCCCATAACAAAGCCAGACTAAGGTATGCAACTGCACATGGGGACAAAGATCATACTTTTTGGAGAAATGTCCTCTGGTCTGATGAAACAAAAATAGAACTGTTTGGTCATAATGACCATCGTTATGTTTGGAGGAAAAAGGGGGAGGCTTGCAAGCCGAAGAACACCATCCTAACCGTGAATTATGGAGGTGGCAGCATCATGTTGTGGGGGTGCTTTGCTGCATGAGGGACTGGTGCACTTCACAAAATAGATGGCATCATGAGGATATATTGAAGCAACATCTCAAGACATCAGTCAGGAAGTTAAAGCGTGGTCGCAAATGGGTCTTCCAAATGGACAATACTTAAGGACAATCAAGGTCAAGGTATTGGAGTGGCCATCACAAAGCCCTGACCTCAATCCTATAGAAAATTTGTGGGCAGAACTGAAAAAGCGTGTGCGAGCAAGGATGCCTATAAACCTGACTCAGTTACACCAGCTCTGTCACGAGGAATGGGCCAAAATTCACCAAACTTATTGTGCGAAGCTTGTGGAAGGCTACACGAAACGTTTGACCCAAGTTAAACAATTTAAAGGCAATGCTACCAAATACTAATTGAGTGTATGTAAACTTCTGACCCACTGGGAATGTGATGAAAGAAATAATTCTCTCTACTATTATTCTGACATTTCACATTCTTAAAATAAAGTAGTGATCCGAACAGACCTAAGACAGGGAATTTTTACTAGGATTAAATGTCAGGGATTGTGAAAAACTGGGTTTAAATGTATTTGGCTAAGGTGTATGTAAACATCTGACTTCAACTGTATATGGGGCTTTGGTGACAAAATGGATGGCACTGTGATAGGCCGCATCCAGTTTGCTGAGTAGAGTGTTGGAGGCTATTTTGTAAATGACGTCGCCAAAGTCAAGGATGGTTAGGATAGTCAGTTTTACGAGGGTATGTTTGACAGCATGAGTGAAGGAGGCTTTGTTGCGAAATAGGAAGCCGATTCTAGATTTAATTTTGGATTTGAGATGCTTAATAGGAGTCTGGAAGGAGAGTTTACAGTCAAAGTAGACACCTAGGTATTTGTTGTTGTCCACATATTCTAAGTCATAACCATCCAGAGTAGTGATGCTGGACAGGTGGGCGGGTGCAGGCAGCAATCGGTTGAAGAGCATGCAATTAGTTTTACTAGCATTTAAAAGCAGTTGGAAGCCGCGGAAGGAGTGTTGTATGGCATTGAAGCTCGTTTGGAGGTTTGTTAACACAGTGTCCAAAGAAGGGCCAGATGTATACAGAATGCTGTATATATACCCACACACATACATCATATATAAAATCGACTTTCAACTTATATGTATAGACTGCTCTAATTGATGCTTGTCCTATGTATATAAATATGGGTGTGGTGCACTTCAGGTGAAATTATTAAATGAATGTGCAGACACCATTTCTTTTAAACTAACCTGTTGGGTTCCATCTGGGTGTGTTATGAGCTGCACATGCTGCTGACCAATGGCCTCAGTCATCTGTTCCGAACAGGACTCCTCCTCCTCCTCCTCCTCAACCGGTGCAAAATTCACTGAGGGATCATCGATGGCCTCTGAATCACATGGAATAACAACAATGACATTTCTCAATAATTGTCTCGTGACTCAGTCATTACTCTGGTTGCAGTCCTGATAAGGGAATAACAGCAGTCAGTGATTCACCATGAGTCAACCTTTAAACACTGAGGTATACGTCAGACTTGAGGTAATCTACAGGTAACTGCCAAAATAAAGCAAACGCTTGAGTAAATTAGGGGTACAAAGTATATTGAAAGCAGATTCTTCCACACAGGTTCCTGAGTTAATTAAGCAATTCAAAAACATCCCATCATTCTTAGGGTCATGTATAAAATGCCCAGTTACCCATTATTTTGGCTACCATGGCTAGAAGAAGAGATCTCAGTTTATCTGAAAGAGGGGTCTCAAAGGAGCATAGGGGTTTTAAAAGGGTGTGTGATTGATCTCAACTCAATTGAACACTTATGGGAGATTCTGGAGTGGGCCTGAGACAGCGTTTTCCACCACCTTCAACAAAACACAAAATTATGGAATTTCTCATGGAAGAAAGGTGTCACATCCCTCAAATAGAGTTCCAGACACTTGTATGCCAAGGCGCATTGAAGCGGTTCTGGCGGCCCAATCCTATTACGACATTATGTTGGCGTTTCCTTTGTTTTGGCAGTTACCTGTATGTTTTATGGTTATTAGGTCACCACTAGTTACACCTTCGTACACATAGGTTGGGTTCTTTTTTTTCTCCTCCCCAAAAAACAGAGGAGAGGAAAGACAAATAAGATGAAGTCATCCATTGATGACTAATACATCTGTGTAAGGTGGTGTTGACTTCCAAGCCTGACCTGTAGGGGGTTCGTAGTAGGCCTCCTGCTCTTCCTCAATGGGCTCTGTGACGTTATGCGCTGTGCGTTTGTGCATGGCCAGGGTGGAGATCTGCTTGTAGGTCTTCCCACAGTGGTTGCAGTTGTATGGCTTGCATGGTGTGTGGACAACGTGGTGTTTGTAAAGGCTGGAGTACTCTGTGAACCGCTTGTCACAGCCTGGGACTGTGCAAACGTAAGGCTTCTCTCCTGTAAATATATCCCATTCATTAATCACACTGTAAAAGGCCACACTACAAAAAGGCTTGAATAATGTTGTTGTGTGACTTTTGACAAAGAGAAACAGAAGGACTACATACCTGTGTGGATCCTCACGTGGTTCTTATAGTTGGTGGCACTGGCGAAGGCTCGCCCACAGCCAGGCTCTGCACAATAGTAAGGCCGCTCCCCTGTGTGTGTGCGAATGTGCACCTTCCTGATGTTAGAGGTAGTAAACGATCTCCCGCACCCCTCAAACGGGCACATGAATGGCTTCTCTCCTACAGTACAGAGGGGATGATGAGCTTGTTCAAGACTTCTTCAAGTTCATGGATGAGATCATTTATAAACAGGATGATCAAATGATTTCTAATCCAAATCCGTGGGCAAAAATAAAAACTAGTTGTACACTGTAGATTGCATATGTAGGGATAAGACTAGGTATAAGTCTGACTCTGGACAAGTTTTGTACCTGTGTGGGTTCTGATGTGCTTTTGGAGGTCACCTGACGTCTTGAACGACTTTGCACAGTGCACTTCCTGGCAGCGATAAGGCTTCTCACCAGTGTGTGTCCTGATGTGGCTTTTCAGGCCATACCCTTTTGGGAAAAAAACACATTTTGCTGAATTGGAAACACGTGCTGTACATTTAATGGATCACAGTCACACTGACCGACATTGAACAATTTCTCACTCATTATCTGAACAAACTGATATCTCCTTAGCCATTTCAACAACAAGGTTACTATGACATATGCCTAGAGCACCTCAGCTTCATATCGCAAAGGTTTTATGACCTTTCCATTAGTCTGAAGGTCGTTTATTACCTGTAGCAAACTTCTTTCCACACCCCAGGTGATCACACAGATATGGCCGGTCACCTGTGTGGTACCTCTCATGTACCTGCAGAGGGCAGAAAAGAGCAAATCACACAAGATTAACGGATGTAATTTGGACCAGTTGAATCGGACTCATTCTACATTCAAGAACCCAAGTCATTTTCAGGGAGTGAGTGTGCTTTACCTTCAGATGGTGTGCTGTTGTGTAGAGTTTCCCACAGCCCTCATAGTCACAGCGGAAAGATTTCTCTGTAGGCTGCTCCCTAGAACTACGACCACTCTGCCTTTGAAGCACAATCTGAAAGAAATATGTATCCAATGTAAGCTGCTGGTAAATATGATATGACATAGATAAACATGAGAAGTATAGTACCTGCATCTGCACACCACAATCTTGCTCAGCTCTCATCAGTACGGAGTTGACATCAGCTTCCACCTGAGAAAACAAAAAGGAGGAAATAACCAATGACCATTTTACCTCAAACAGATAAGGTATTTGAAAATTGCATATAATGCTGAGTTGATGAGCTGTTAAGATACAATGTCAAAAGCAAACTACCTTAGCGGTGTATTGTTCCAGCACGTTGATGGTCTCTTGGTCGAGGGTTCCATCAGCGTTCAGGTCTGACACGGTTCCATCTGCCTGGATGGCCAGGATGGTGTTGGTCTGAGGCATCTGTACTGTGTGCTGGATGTAAGCTGTGGTGCCATCCTCCAGCTGAACAGCCTGCAGGGTATTCTGGTCATAGCTATCTGTGAGGGAGTTTCATTGAAGTTTAATACCCTATGGCAAAAAGTTGTTTTATTTTATTTACCCATCCAAATTTCTCCTGAAAAAAATGAAACACTGGGTAAAAACACATTTACAAAAGGATTACAACAATCTTAAAAATATGCAGAAATCCCTCTGCCATTTCCTAGTTGCTAATTATATATTTTTTGTTTGCTTAATTTCAGTTTATGTGACAAAACAAGCAATGTAGAGAATCATTGTACCATCTAAATCTCTGAAATATATTTTCAGTAACCAAAACTATTATATTTTTGGCTGTTTGAAGCATGTGTACAAAACCGAAAGTAAAAGATGCAAAAACTAAACTTAAGATCGGGAAGCATAGAAATAGCGTACATAGAACAGATTTACCACTTAGACTTGCTTTCAATGAGAATGACAGATCTATGACTCACATTTCTATGTGAATTTGGTCAGGTTGCCCAAAAGGTTACATGTCGCAGCTTTAAGATTGAGACAAACCTTTTGGTGTGTGGATGTAAGCTGTTGTGCCATCTTCCAGCTGCACAGCCTGACCATCCTCAAGTCTCAGACCATCTCCTCCAATTACATCACACAAAGGGGATCCTGTCCACCTGTTGGCCTCCTCTGATAAGTAGAATTGGGAAATATTGATAATTACATTAATTTTCCCATTACAATACAGTTTAATCTTAAAGTGAATAGTGACATGAATAAGCAAAATATGAATAAGCAAAATAAGCAATGAATCATTAAAACACAGCAATAATTAACATTGCTAAGAGGAAAACAGACCTGCTCTTGGCATTGATACATGTTGGACATATGCAGTAGATCCATCCTCCAGCTGAATGACCTGTCCATCCATGAACTTGCCATCTGAAATGGAGACTGCACTCTTCAATCAGACTGCTCTCATCAAATAATGGACTAAATCAGGCTAATAATCAATAGAAAGAAGAAATCTGTCATGACTTGGCCAAGCAAGGTTATCAACTCTTTCTACATGGTCAGACCGTTTGGGGGGGTTACTTTATGGGGCAGTGTTCACTGTTAGTCAAGCCAATACCTTCATGGCCACTTTCCATTACTGTATGTTTGGAGATGATTGACATTTGAGTTACCTTTAGGGTTGTGCTGTATGTAAGCTGTAGAGCCATCTGCAAGGGTCACAGCCTGCAAACTCACAGTGTCCATGTCCATCTGATCGCCATCTATTGAACAAAAATGACAAGGGGGGAAAAAATGGCTCTAGATGTACAACAGCACGTGTAAGTAACGTTTTCCTTTGCTGGAAACTTGGCAGAATCCCCACCAATAAATGGAAAGTGAACTTACCTGAAACAGCCTCTGCCAAACACAGAGTGACCTGCTGAGTGTCTCCACCTGCATTTTGGAACTCTGCAATGCCCTGGGAGTCCCGGTTAATCTGAGCCAAAAGCATTGTCGCTTTGTCCAGACGAACACACAAACACACACATTATATTCACTGTATGTGTGGCTGCAGTCAGTCACTTTCCATACAACTATTGTAGTCTGATGCACAATGGTAATTTATGGATGCGACTAGACCCAGTTTAAACAATTAGGTAGCAGTGTCTGTTGCATTACTAGATCTGATATGTACACTAATAAAAATCAAACTTCCAGCTGACATGTTGTACAACAGCTGATAGATTCAACAGTTCATGTTGTTGCCAAGTTGGATGGAACTTGATAGGAAAGTCAACAGTGCAGCTTCAGCGAGCTATGTCAGACAACGTCACCGTGTCAAATATGAATGTGATATTTGTTACCTATGCCTAGGTAGCTATAGGTAACGAACTCAATTTCACAGAAACGTTAGCTGAGAACAGTTTTTGTTCGATTAACGTTAACTGACACTGTGGTAATTTCACTAACGTTAGCTAAGTTAGCTAGCTAGTTTGTCATTCGTGTATCTACTAGCTAACAATGTGGAGAAAATGCAAGTTATTTAGTTAAGAAACAGTCAATGGGGAAATCGAGTTTATAAATTAGCCTCTTAAACGAACTACTAACATTAACTAGTTAGTAGTGTGAAGAGCGCGGACAAATAATTTGCTCGTGCTAATTAGCATGTGGACTAGCGAATTATACATTTTTTTTTAGACAATACATGATTTAAACTATGGCTGAATTGAGTATATTTCTCATAACAAACGCCGAGCACAGCTATCCCCTTCCGTCTCCCAAACGATATGGCTGTAGAAAGGCACACTGGGTAAAACCACATTTATACGAACCTCTAAAATTTCCAACAATCCCTTCGGTTCGACCACCATGCATCAGGGCAGGAAATGTTCTCCTGTGCGCGCACCCCGGAACATGTACAACGATAGCATTTGCCCCGACATGATCTGTATGATTGGCAAATATTTCAGTCGCGCAAGCTACTAGTAATCTCATTGGTTCAAAGTCCTTTCAATCATTGGTTCAATCACCTCCCCTTTCCACTCATTTTTCTCATTCTGCTTTTGGGGTACGTTCCATACGCCATTCTGGATCACAATTGCGACAACTTAACTTTGCACGTAAATTCCAGCGGTTTCCAATAAAATATTTCACTTCACCTATGTTATTATACTTCTTATTTTTGCTGTTCGTTCTGCACAAGAAACAAATATAGAATCCTAAAAAACGTTTTCGAAGTTGGACACAGCCATTTTGGAACCGCAAAGCCTCATGGTAGCCTAAAGTTGAGCGAGGTAATGTGGGCAATGCAGTTGAATCAAACTCAAGGGTATTTGTAATGCATTTTATATACATTGACATTAGCCAGCAGTGTCTGTTAATTGAAACTACCCAGATCCAGGAAAACGGTATGCAGTTTGAAGCAAGTTTATGGCCACGTTCTATCGTCTATATCGTGCTGCGCAGTATGCAGTTATATCGGTCACTGATAATGTAGACACTTTAAAGCTCTGGGAGTGATCAAGGAGGACATGACACCCTTCGAACCCGTAGTAGCAAATGAACTAGAATTATAATTAGCTGGCAGCATAGTTACATATCACCTGATCTGACAGAGTATACAGACATTCACTCAAATATAGGCTCCAAATCAAATGACCGAGTGCACAACTGTGTAGCTGTTAGTAAACAGTCAAATGCATGCAATCCAACTTAACTTTTTTAATATATTGGTGTATATATATATATATATGGTTCATCCATACACCAACCAAATGCTTGAGACCTTCACGATCAAGTCCAATTGTACATGCTTCAAGGAAGTATCCAATTGACTTTCAGTGCTCACAACACGTCTTGTATCGAAACTGAACACCAAGAGCATTCGTTTTTAGGAATCAAGAATGTTTCCACTTTAGCAGCAAAGTGATGCCACTCATTATTCTACACCGTAACCAAAGTTACAGCAGTTTGTGTTTTAAATGGTCTTAATTGATTTAAAAATTGCAGTCTGATACAGAAGGCTAGGAGACCTGAACAATATGAAAGTGCTAGTCATTAATTTACAGAGATCAGGCATCACATAGTGCTATGAAGTATCCAATATGCTACATATGAATACACTTGACACCTTACAAATGCCTCTGGTTGTTTTTGCAAGGCTACTTAAAAATCAAGAACCTTGGCTTGTATATACACATAACAAACATGAGAATTTGTTAATGCAGAAAATAATGTAGACAACACTACTGCCAGAGGTATAATCTTATCACGCACTGCCTTTTGGCCAAAACAGTGAAAATGATGAAACATTTAGTCCCGTTATCAATTTCAAATTGTTAAGCCCTCCCGTTTTGTTTAAGTGGGAAGAAAAAAAAAGGAAGTCCCCGTCCTAGTATCCTCCACATTGGATCCCAGAAGACAATGTTGTTTAGAGCTTCTTTTTCTCTTGCTTCAAGCTCAAGTTCTTGGTTTGTTTTCCCAGCCATTTGTTGCATTTGGTTGCCTTCCCACTTCTTCTGGTGCTATTTCCAATTTGATAGTCAGATTGAAGAGTCAGTGAGAAGAACCAGTTCTGGAACCACTAGTTAAGGGAACAACACAAGCTTTTTTCACTTCACTACAATCAGTCAGAGTAATAAAAGGGAGAAGGGATGACTCAATTCATTCCTGGAGCGTTGCCTCCAAAGTTGAAATTAGTTGGCACCACTTCTGGCACTGTGAACTTGTATCCGCCGTGCTTCTCGATCATTTTGGATTCTAGAATGAAGAAAATAGGGCAATTATACAACAGGCCAAACATGGAAAGTTTTTATTTCCTATGAAATTAAAACGATTAAATAAAAATTAACAGCTGTCTAATTGTATGACGGGGATACATTTACTTACCATGTGCTGCCCGTCTCTGGTCTGCAAGTGTGCCAATGTCATGAAGGTGTTTTCCTTGTTCCTCATCAAGGGTTTGTGTGAGTGCCTGGTACCATGCTGGGTCACGGGTCTGGATATCTGAGTTGGAGAAAAACAGTTGTTTTTTCCCTCCCCTTTTAGGTAGGAATTACACTTAAGCATAAAAAAAATGCAACATATTGCATTCATATCTTCAATACCGAGATCTCATTTGTATTGTGTTTTTAAACAAATGCCTCAATGTCTTCAACTGAAGAACACGCTGCTGTGGGGAACTGAACCCAGAGACACAGAACGTGACCCTGACCCAGTGACCACAGACAGTGTCCCGTTCCGACTCATCGTATCATCACTGAAGAGCTTGTACTAATAATGCACTGTAAATAACAGGCCTCACAAATATGTTTCGTAATATTATTGATTGAGTGTAAACACTTATTCACTGTTTATATCAAATTTGTGTCCTTAACTTGACGACCCATCACTAGCTTTGTGTGCCTGAAAGGTGGTCTCCTTACTCTGTAGTATGGCCTTGAAGATCTGGTATTCATCCACCAGGTTGTCTTCATCGTCTACAGCTGTAGTGTAGCCCTCCAGTGCAGTCTCCTCTGCGTCATCCTCATCCCAGTCCTCATCATCCCCATCCTCTCCTGCATGCTTGGCCAGCATCTCCAAGTACTCCTGGCCCTCCTCATCAATGTCATCCTCATCACTGCCCAGCTCGACTGAGGAAAGTCACAATGGATTAATTTATTACTGATCAATCGACTAACATAACTCAAAAACATCTACCAATGAAGTGCTCCTTGCAGCTGTATCTTATCTATTTACTATAGTAGGAAGATTAAATAAGGGCGTGACAATGGGACAGCACAAATTCCAGAGGATAGCACAAATTTGGGGTGGCAGGTAGCCTAGTGGTTAGAGTGTTGGGCCAGTAACCGATCGAATCCCCGAGCTGACAAGGTAAAAATCTGTCGTTCCGCTGCTGAACAAGGCAATTAACCCACTGTTCCTTGTAAATAAGAATTTGTTTAACTGACTTGCCTAGTTAAATAAAAAAATAAAAAATGCTGTACCATTCTCCTCATCCTCCTCTCCATCTTCATCATCATCTTCATCCTCATTCTCATTCTCTGCTTGACAGGCGTAGGCCCTCTTGAGGCCGTTGAAGAGCAGGATGGCTGCGGGAAGCAGTTGGCCGGCCACCTGGTTGACAGCCTGGGGCCTCTGCTCCAAGTCAATGAGAGCACACAGGCCAAGCACACAGATCTTCCTATCGTGGAGCCTGGGGAATAACATAAAATATATCTTACTGCACATGTTTTTTCTCTATTTGATATCAAACTATATGGGGGACCATAGAAACCAGACGAGCTGTAAATATATTAAACATGAGCATCTTTCATGGTCTTACCCCAGGAAGCAGTCAACGTCTTTGAGCCACTGGGAGATAAAGTGGTTGGTGATGGGCTCAGTGTTGTTTGGGAAGCGCAGGTTCTCCAGGGTGTTGAGCAGCAGAGGGGGGCTGTAGTACAGGGCTGCGATGGCCACTTGCAGACACATGGTCCTCAGCTCACTGGTCTTCACCTCCCTCGTCAGCCTCTCCAGCGCAGCCGCCACAAACAAAGGAACAACCTGCAGGAGCGGCAAAGAAAGTCAAATGTGAATGTATAGTACAGTGCTTCTCAAAAGCAGTTACTTTGATATTCAACACACTTAAATAAGATTGAATACTGTCGTAGCCATACAAGATTTAGTGTAGAAGCCAGACGCTTACCTGATCAATTCCACGTCCTTTGCACTGCAGAATAACCACCTCCAACAGCTTGGCTGCATGACACTCTGGATCCTCACCTGGATCACCAGTCAGAACCTGCATGGACAACAGATTATCAACCTGTTCACACCAGCAAAAATACACACAACCAATATGTGTGAACACATTGCACAGCGGCTGTAAGTTACTGTACCTTCTTGCACATGCTGTAGATTATCTCCAGGTATTTAGTGTCAGACAGGAGAGTGTCTGTGTCAACCGTGACGTAGTTGTGAAGGAGAGGCATCATGTCTGAAATGGAGTCACATTCCCCATTTAATATAGTGTGTGTCTATATAATAGTCAAATCACCATAACAGGCAACGTTGAGACTAGCAGGTTGGTAAGCAGTATACCTGTGAAGTAGTCAAAGCCATCCTGCTGGAAGACCTCGAACACCAAGGGGAGGAGCTGCCACATCTGTGGGGACACCTGCTGGCAGGTCAGGCTGTGGGCCAGAGACAGGATCTCCTCGTAGAACTCTGAAAATCAACACACACACACACAGGCTGGGTGTCAGAGGTAAATATAGGACAACCCCCAGAGTGAGCCAGTCACGTAAATGACTCTAGGCACCTCACCCACTTGCGCGTGTCAGAGAGACGGGAGGACCCGGTTGGAATGTGGTGGGACAGGAAGAGCAAGGAAGACTTACCCAGGACGTGCTGCTGCAGGACGGTGCCAATCACCTGCAGACATATACCCTCCAGCTGCTGGGTGATCTAAAACAGAAACCCCATTCATTTAGTTAGAGCACTGGAACACACACACACACACACACACACACACACACACACGAGATTCACCATGAACATACATGTGGTGCTGCAAGAGTAGATTTGATCACTTCATTGTGCAAGTCATTTCCAGAAAACCAAATACCTGTGGGTAGGCACACTGATAAAAACACAAGTCAACAGCTGATCGCTTTACTTTACACAGCCAACGACCATGAGTAGTATACCAAGAAGACATATCTAACTGTTGACCAACATTTGCTGGTTTGGCTGGTTCCAAGCGCCACGGTCCTGTGCGTCAGCGGACGTACGGGCAGAGCGCCACAGTGCTATTTCTAGAGGCATTAGCCTGCAAGGCACTTTGAAGAGAGAACAGCGTGTTTCCAGGAGCGGGTGGGCAGCTGGAAGTGTGTTGGCAGGCAGCACTATGACTGTAGCTGGGAGGGAAGCTGCTGTACTGAGTGGGTGTTTGGTTGAATGGCTGTAAGTAAATATGCCCTGTCCGAACCAGAATGGCCAATAGGGCAGGAGCCCACATCCTGTTTCTGTAGCGTGAGGCAGCTTAATGTACAAGTACACCCCCTGGACAGGACACCATGGCTGTACTCACCTCTTTGTGGTCCTCCACCACACTGAGCAGTGTGTCGATAGTGTTGAGGATGCCCATGGCTGTCACCGCCTTGTCGTCCCCTCCCTCCTCGTCAGGCCCTGTCTGGATGACCTGGTTGAAGGTCATCGCCTGAGTAGAGACGGGAATAACAGCCATAAGTGGGTTTCCCTGAGAGCAGGGTCTTTAAAACCAGACCAACATGGAACTAGGAGAGATGGTAATTGGACCTTATTTCCTCTCTCCATGGCTGACAAACGGAACCGTAAACTGATCAAAGGAAGACGACTTCCTGCGCAGGGCCTTTTTATGAGTCAGGTACTGAGCGCACACACTCCTCACCAAGTGCTGTGTCATCTCCACAGCGATGGGCGTGACCTCTTCGCTGTACTCGCAGATCATCTTCTGGATGACGTTAGTGAGGTCATCGTTCTCCGTTTCACGCACAATGTGCAGGAGGGCCTGCATCACAGGCCGGATGAAGGGAGTGATATACTCTTTGGCTAGGAAAGAGGAAAAACATGACAGAGGAGCACTTAGTAATAATCAGCTATATCATTTGGATTCAAGAAGAGCATAACTATTAATGTTATACAGCAAAGACTCCATATACACCTATGGTGTGTTTCTGAGTCTGACAGTGAAGAGATAGCTAGCTACCTTTCTCCTGGTTGCTGATGAGAACCTGCAGGGCGATGGCTGCCTCCACTTTAACAGGCATCTCGTTGTCGTTGATCAGGCAGAGGCGGGTCAGCTCCAGAGCTGTCTGCAGGTTCTGGTCACTCTTAAACTTGACCTCACAGAAGTAATGCAGGACCCAACAGGCCTATGGGGAAACACCAGAACAAACGGGCTATACTTTTGCCGAATTCTCCTAAACCTAGAATTTCCATCTAGAACAATCAAGATGTGAAGAGTTGAAAAGCCACTGCAATGAGGGAAAGCAGAACTTGCAGAAAGCACTGGTGTTTTACCAAATCATTGTCATTAATATTCTTGATACACATGCTCTCCCCTTCTCCCCACGTGAGCCCTGGACCAGAATGATCTGGCAACGTGACACTTACTCTGGCTCTCATATAGCCCAGCTCACTGCGGAACAGAGTGAAGACGTGGTTCTGCAGCATGAACTCCATCTGGTCTTTATAGACCTTTTTCTGTTTGGGGGGGAGAGGAAGAAAAATGCATTTTTGTTAACCATGAATTTCATTAATATATTTGACTGCCAAGTGGGATCCATAAAGTAAACTTAAGTAATAAAACAAATTGGCAAAATAGTTACATGCCGAGTCAGCTACCTCATCTGATGAGTATCTGGTCAGACCAAAGGTCAACTAGAAAAGAGGAGACAGCAGATGGTGTTCGATTAATCACCTTGAGCAGGATTTCAGCCAGAGAGCCAATCATGTGCAGCGCTCCATCCTTCTTCCTGGGGTCAGAGGTGGGCTCAGTGAGGATCTGATAACAGAAGCCCATGGTCTTCTGAAGAACCTAGAGAATAAAGAAATGCATAGGGTCAAATGTGCTGCTTCTCTGTGTATCCTGGCTAACTGCTTAACATTAACATCAAGCACCTTTGATATGTCCCAAATGGCACCCTAATCCATGTATATTGCACTACTTTTGACCAGGGCCCATGGGGTAGTGCACTATGTAGGGAAAAGGGTGCCATTTGAGATGCAGACCAGGAGAGTTTGTGGGAGAGTATGGAGGCTGGCCCGTGGTGAGGAGTCAGAGACGTAACAGGTCAGTACTATGATCTCCAGTGGCTCTATGGCTGCAGGTGTGGAGTGAGCACTGCCGCACAGACTGTAAGACACAGCCAGACGGCAGCACGTAACATGGACAGGCACCACACACCCCGTTCACCCACAGCCAAAACAGAATAGAACTACATCCATGCTAAAACAACACCTACATTTAGAACAGAAAGAAAGCCGTAATACATAACACATCTGACTAAGGAGCTACAGCAACTAAAGTAGTGCTTTCTTCCAGCTATGCTCCTGTGTTTTCCAGTGTTCTCCTGGCTCGACGCGTCCACAGACCGGTTCCAACAGCTCTGTACCGTTGTTGGAGCAACAGGGCGCTAATGAGAGCCACAGCAGGGCCGGGCAGGAAGGAGGAGTGGGCCAGGCCATAAATAAGGGCAGGAGTGAGGCCAGTAAAAAAAAAAAAAGAAGAAAAAAAAAAAGGCACTTGGCCATAGAGGGAATGCATCCCAAATGGCACCCCATTCCCAATATAGTGCACTACTTTTGACCAGGGCTCTGGGTGAAAAAAAATGGAAAAAGTAGTGCACTATATTGGGAATGGGGTGCCATTTGGGATGGAACCAGGATCACATCATGGCTGGCTGTTGACCGTGCCAGGACCAGGAGGACTCAGCTTGCAAATCAGAACCACAACTCACTTCTTTCCTCTTGTTGCAGGAGGTGAAGAGCAGGGTCTGGGCGGCCGTGGTGGGAGAGATGAAATCCTCGAACACATCTGAGACAGGACAGAGAGAGTCAGCAGATCAGATGGCACATTGCATTGGTTTGTTAGAATAGCTTTACACAGTTAAATATTTTAACTGATCACTTCCAGGCAGTCTCTCCGATTCCAGGACATTCCTTCGGGATGACAAACACCACGGAATATTTCTCTGATTGCCAAAAACAAGAATGGTGCTTACCAAACTTCATGCGAATGTACTCGTATGGGTCCTCCTCCCACAACTCCTGGTCACTGTCCGTGTAGCACATGAGGGGGAAAACCACGTCCTGAATGATACCCTGGATATGTGGCTTCAGGTTCTTCCAGGTGACAGCGTGTGCGATTCCCTGGTTAATATAGTTGAGTGTCTGCTGGAGGACTCTGGGAGCCACGTATTGCTTCTCCTTGTACTGATATAAGACCTTCAGCAGCACCTACAGACAGATCAGTTCCCTTGGGTTGAGATCAGACTCCAATGCAGACAGACACAGCTAAAAGGCAACCTTCTGTCCCTCAGTCAATCACAGTCACGCATCACACATCTTTCAGCTCAGACAAAGCCAAGAGCGGCCTTGGCCTCTCACCTGTTGTGCTGCCACTGCGTATCCCTTGAGGAAGAGATCGGCAAACTCTGTGTACTCTTTGGTAGTGTTGCCTGGGCTGCCATACCTGAGAGGGGTTTAAAGATGCTTTCACAGGTTAATATACACTGAACCAAAAAATAAACACAACATGTATAGTCTTGGTCCCATGTTTCATGAGCTGAAATTAAAGATCCCAGACATTTTCCATATGCACAAAAAGTTTATCCAATTTTGCGCACACATTTGTTTACATCCCTGTTAGCGAGCCAAGAGAATCCTTTGCCAAGAGAATCCATCCACCAGACAGGTGATAAGTGACATCATTAAGGGATTATCACTTTCACCTGGTCAGTCTCATGGAAAAAGCAGGTGTTCCTAATGTTTTGTACACTCAGTGTAGAATCAGTGACAGTGTGCTGGGGTGGGTTGTGTAGGCTTACCTCTCAAAGAGCCTGGCCAGGATGTGGAGGGCCCATTTCTTACACTTCCACCAGGGCAGCTCAGGTCTCTCGTCCTCATCCACCTGCAAGGTCTCCTGTGGGGCACAGACAAGGGAAAAAAATATATATATATAAAAATAAATAAGCTTTGTTTCAACTAGCAGCAATAAAATAAAGCAAACAAACTACAGCTAATCTGTTTGGGAGCTACTTGATTTGCATAGTCAACCTATGTGCTCCCTCCTTGCCCTACCACAGTAAATCTGCCCTCACCGGAGGCACGTCTCTGTCCACCACTGTCTTCAGGATCTCCATCCACTCCGTCAGGTTCTGTCGGTTGATCAGCTCCAGGGGGAGGTTATACTGTGGACAGAGAAAAGGAGAAACCGTCTATTCAATTCAAAAAGCTTTGTCGTCGTTCCAATGGACATTAGACAGCAGAGCAGTCTGGCATGCTGATGGGGTACAGGTCTTGCCCAGTGGCCCACATGACAGTGACATCACAGCCAGCAGAAGAAGCAGCCCACATGGACCAGATGGTCCTCAGCCCTCCCACTCCTACAGGACAATCATAATCGACCATCTCCAAAACCAGTATTATGGAAGGAGTAGCTAAATAACTGGACACTACAGCTATACATCCACATTTAGACAAGTACCCTACACTCCCTATACAATCAACACAGACTAATATATACACTTAACTTCTAAGAAGGTGAGAGTGAAGGAAGTGGTCAGTAGTACCTGGAAGAGGGCGTAGAGGATCTTGAAGATCTGTTTTTGCACCAGGACAGATTCACTGGAGGGGTCAGGGAGCAGCTGGATGAAGCGGTCCTTCAGCATGGGCATGAAGATCTGCATGGCCGCCACCAGAGGACTGCGCTCATCCGGCTTCTTGTACCTGTCAAACACACAATCAGAAACATCAGCCACCCGAAGACAAAGCAAACAGCTCTATAATACGGTCTCTGTCCCAAATGGCACCCCATTCCCTAAATGGTTGGGACACAAACATGGTCACTCTAAAACAACGAGTCCTTACTCGTAGTTTTTAACCAGCTGGTAGAGGCAGAGCAGGATGCCCAGCCAACCGGCGCTGTTATCTGACTGCAGGTAGAAGCCAATCTTGTCCACGATGGCCGTCCACTTGCCGGGGTAGTCGTGTTTAATCATGTGGTGGATGCATGTTGTCAGCTGCACTCTGAAGGGTTAAAGAGAGCGGAGAATGGTTGGAAGACAATTTGGTTGATCCGAGCTACCTCTACCCCATCCCCCCTCTGCCGGCGCTGTGCAGTGAGCTGAGCAGCCACAGGGCGGTCGGTTACCTGATGCGCTCGGGGGAGTGGATGATGGCCTCCACGATGTTGTCACGAATGAACTGCCTGTCCTCCTCTGGGATGTTATTGACAGGCGTCTCCGTGCTGGTGCCGTCCCCCTCGCTCCAGTGCTGGGTCACCATGTTCTTCAGGTAGATCACCCCTAGGGAAGGGAGAGGGGGACCATCAACTGACTGAATATAAAACAGGCTTCTTAGAGATCCTATTAAAAATGGATTACATACAGTGCATTCGGGAAGTATTCAGACCCTTTAACTTTTCCCACTGTTACATCCCAGCCTTATTCCAAAATTGATTAATATAGTACCCCCTTCAAAATACACCATAATGACAAAAAATAAAATAATATTTGAAATAAATTAACTGAAATATCCCATTTACATTAGTATTCAGACCCTTTACTCAGTACTTTGTTGATGCACCTTTGGCAGCGATTACAGCCTGGAGTCTTATTTGGTATGACAAGCTTGGCACATGTATTTGGGGAGTTTCTCCCATTCTTCTCTGCAGATCCTCTCAAGCTGTCAGTTTGGATGGGGAGTGTCGCTGCACAGCTATTGTCTGGTATCAAAGAGTTCAATCTTGTTTCAT
This sequence comes from Salmo trutta, assembly GCF_901001165.1. Classification (NCBI taxonomy): domain Eukaryota; kingdom Metazoa; phylum Chordata; class Actinopteri; order Salmoniformes; family Salmonidae; genus Salmo; species Salmo trutta. The sequence goes on from NC_042985.1 coordinate 19,428,962, forward strand.
CAGAGCAGAGAATCTTATGTTTCTCATGGTCTGGGAGTCCTTTAGGTCCTTTTTGGCAAACTCCAAGCGGGCGGCCATGTGCCTTTTACTGACGAGTGGCTTCCGTCAGGCCAAGCTACCATAAAGGAGTGCTGCAGAGATGGTTGTCCTTCTGGAAGGTTCTCCCATCTCCACAGAGGAACTCTAGGGCTCTGTCAGAGTGACCAACGGGTTTTTGGTCACCTCCCTGACCAAGGCCCTTCTCCCCCGATTGTTCAGTTTGGCCGGGCGGCCAGCTCTAGGAAGAGTCTTGGTGGTTCCAAACTTGTTCCATTTAAGAATGATTGAGGCCACTGTGTTCTTGGGGACCTTCAATGCTGCAGAAATGTTTTGGTACCCTTCCCCAGATCTGTGCCTCGACACAATCCTGTCTCGCAGCTCTACAGACAATTCCTTCGACCTCATGGCTTAGTTTTTGCTCTGACATGCACTGTCAACTGTGGAACCTTATATAGACAGGTGTGCCTTTCCAAATCATGTCCAATCAATTGAATTTACCACAGGTGGACTCCAATCAAGTTGTAGAAACATCAAGGATGAGCAATGGAAACCGGATGCACCTGAGCTCAATTTTGAGTCTCCTAGCAAAGGGTTCGAATATTTATGTAAATAAGTTTTATGAAATTGCATACATTTCTAAAAACCTGTTTTTGCTTTGTCATTATGGGGCATTGTGTGTAGATTGCTGAGGAAATGTTTTTATTTAATGCATTTTAGAATAAGGCTGTTAGATAACAAAATGTGGAAACGGGAGGGGTCTGAATACTTCCGAATACACTCTATGTAATTCTAAGGCAGGCTTAATGTACAGCTGGTATTCCACCCACTTAGATTTAATTAATGCAAATGTTATGGTATTGAAGTAAAATCTTCTTTGATCATTAGGTTTAAATTTAACACTTTCAATTCCTAAGGAATTGCAGCTGGTTAAAGTGGCACAATATTCTCCACGTCTCTTTAAAATCCCTTTACATCAGGGAGATCTCTAAATTGTTAGTGAGAGACAGTGTGACATTGGGCGGTGTGAAAGAGTCCATCAGCCTAGATAGCAGCAGCAGTGGATCTCATGACCAGCACATTCACTGTGACTCCTCTCATGTGCTCAGGCTGAGAGGGAGTAGCAGTCGGCCGGGGGAGTAAGAGGAGTGCTTTTAGGCCCCTTTAAGAGTCCACACCTCTCAGTCCCAACACACTAGCATGGTCCTGTTCATTAGCACTCCCCATCCAAGCAAGGAGTCACTCAAATATTAATCTATCTGCCCCCTGAAATTACAGCTCACATCTCTGCCTCCATCTTCAACTGATAAAATCAGAGCAGAGCAGCAGAAAGAGGCCTAATTCCTTGAGTGAGTCATAGAACAGAGGTGTAAAAGTGTAATTTAGTTAGGGGTTTGCAATAGTTCTCCCTCTCGTGTTGTAGCTCAGTGAGTCTGAATTTGGAGTACGGGTGTGAATTGGTCTACAGAGCCACAATGGAGCATCTGAGGTCAGTGGCTTGCAGGCAGGGTGAGGCGGTGGATAGGGGGCAGGCGAGGCGGTGGACAGGGGGGGTCAGACAGACTGCTGACACAGATGTGATCGCCGTGCTGCTGGCTGGGGAGTCATAATCCTGCCAGTCAGTGCTGACACAACAAGACTCAACATCCCCCTAGCCCACACATGGAGGCAGGGAATAGATGATTCCTGAAATTGCAAATAATGCAATTGCCTATAATATCAGTGTGACAGGTTTGAAAAAACAAACCATGACAAAAGAAATGCTATTATCTGTCATAAGCAGGAGGGCATTTGTCCTCAATAGGAGAGGGACCTGGGTCTGATCTCACTGCCTTTATGGGAATCCCAGGCATGTGCCTGCTAGCTGGTGACGGAATCGCTTAGCTCCTCCCTTTGCGTGTCAGATTACAGCAAATGAGCCTCATTACCACGGCACTTCGGGCCAAAGTGCTGACTGTGAAGTTCCTTTGGCTCTCCTGGGGAGAGGTGCCAAGCCAACTTTTAAGCATATGTTACCCAATGGCATGCCAGATATGATCTAGCCCATGCCACCACTGCAGCTGCATTAACTTAATGCAATCGGTCTGAATCGGAGTCAGGTGCAGCAGGACAAATAGCACAGTCACAAGGAGGATAGCATTCCTGCTCAACACACCAGTTCCTGGAGGTTTGTCTAGAAATATCCAGGTCATCTGTTTGACAAAAGGCACACAGATTAGCACCCAATGCATAAGGCAGGATGGGCTGCAGCCACATAGACCTTCCTCCAGGCAGTCACATTACTATTGTGTTGTTGAAGCAAACTACAATGTATAAGAACTGACAAAGTTGCAAGATAGTATCATGTTCTATGGGTGAACACAATTTAATATGCTCCTGTGGAGGTTAGCAGCAGGTTGAAAATGACAGGCTGTCTGGCAGCCACCTGAGGACTGCACACTTTTTAAATGTAATAAAAGTCAAATATGCCACTGATCAAGAGCAGATCGTCCTACCATATAATTGCACATCATTACCAGAGGCATGTGTGACACATGGACAGGCTATGAACTAGAGGTCGACCGATTATGATTTTTCAACGCCGATACCGATTATAGGAGGACCCCCCCAAAAAAAGCCGATACAGATTAATCAGACTATTTTTTTTCTTTCTTTGTAATAATGACAATTACAACAATACTGAATGAACACTTATTTAACTTAATATTACATCAATAAAATCAATTTAGCCTCAAATAAATAATGAAACATGTTAAATTTGGTTTAAATAATGCAAAAACAAAGTGTTGAAGAAAGTAAAAGTGCAATATGTGCCATGAAAGAAAGCTAATGTTAAAGTTCCTTGCTCAGAACATATGAAAGCTGGTGGTTCCTTTTAACATGAGTCTTCAATATTCCGAGGTAAGAAGTTTTAGGTTGTAGTTATTATAGGACTATTTCTCTCTATACGATTTGTATTTCATATACCTTTGACTATTGGATGTTCTTATAGGCACTTTAGTATTGCCAGTGTAACAGTATAGCTTCCGTCCCTCTCCTCGCTCCTACCTGGGCTCGAACCGGGAACACATCGACAACAGCCACCCTCGAAGCAGCGTTACCCATGTAGAGCAAGGGGAACAACTACTCCAAGTCTCAGAGCGAGTGACGTTTGAAACGCTATTAGCGCGCACCCCACTAACTAGCTAGCCATTTCACATCTGTTACATCAGCCTAATCTCGGGAGTTGACAGGCTTGAAGTCATAAACAGCGCAATGCTTGAAGCATTGCGAAGAGCTGCTGGCAAAATGCACGAAAGTGCTGTTTGAATGAATGCTTACGAGCCTGCTGGTGCCTACCACCGCTCAGTCAGACTGCTCTATCAAATCATAGACTTAATTATAACATAAAACAAAATGACGAGCCATAGGTCATTAATATGGTCGAATCCGGAAACTATCATCTCGAAAACAAAACGTTTATTCTTTCAGTGAAATACGGAACCGTTCCGTATTTTATCTAACGGGTGGCATTCCTAAGTCTAAATATTCCTGTTACATTGCACAACCTTCAATGTTATGTCATAATTACGTAAAATTCTGGCAAATTAGTTCGCAACGAGCCAGGCGGCCCAAACGGTTGCATATACCCTGACTCTGCGTGCAATGAACGCAAGAGAAGTGACACAATTTCCCCTGCTTAATATTGCCTGCTAACCTGGATTTTTTTTAGCTAAATATGCAGGTTTAAAAATATATACTTCGTGTATTGATTTTAAGAAAGGCATTGATGTTTATGGTTAGGTACAGTCATGCAACGATTATGCTTTTTTCGGAAATGTGCTTTTGTTAAATCATCCCCCATTTGGCGAAGTTGGCTGTCTTTGTTAGGAAGAAATAGTCTTCACACAGTTCACAACGAGCCAGGCGGCCCAAACTGCTGCATATACCCTGACTCTGTTGCAAGAGAAGTGACACAATTTTCCTAGTTAAAATAAATTCTTGTTAGCAGGCAATATTAACTAAATATGCTGGTTTAAAAATATATACTTGTGTATTGATATTAAAAAAGGCATTGATGTTTATGGTTAGGTACATGATGGAGCAACGCCAGTCCTTTTTCGCGAATGCGCACCGCATCGATTATATGCAACGCAGGACACGCTAGATAAACTAGTAATATCATCAACCATGTGTAGTTAACTAGTGATTATGATTGAATGATTGTTTTTTATAAGATAAGTTTAATGCTAGCTAGCAACTTACCTTGGCTTCTTACTGCATTCGCGTAACAGGCAGGCTCCTCGTGGAGTGCAATGTAAGGCAGGTGGTTAGAGCGTTGGACTAGTTAACTGTAAGGCTGCAAGATTGAATCCCAAGCTGACAAGGTAAAAAATTCTGTCGTTCTTCCCCTGAACAAGGCAGTTAACCAACCGTTTCTAGGCCGTCATTGAGAATAAGAATGTGTTCTTAACCGACTTGGATAGTTAAATAAAAGGTGTATTTTTTGGGGGGCAAAATAATACATTAAAATCGGCCAAATCGGTGTCCAAAAATACCGATGTCCGATTGTTATGACAACTTGAACTCGGTCATTCCGATTAATCGGTCGACCTCTACTATGAACGGTCCCTCACACAGAGCATCTCAAACGTGTGGAATGTTATTTTATAATAAAGGAGGCTGTATCAATGACTAAACAGACTGTCCAGACCAAGCAATTATAGATTTCACTAGAGCTCCCTAGCAGACTAAAAGAAGTGTGAAATCTCAATGCCGTAGGACAGGATAAAATAACCTGCAAAGGTAGCATAATAAAGATTGCATCATATACAACAAAAACACCTTTCTTCTCTTTCTATCATGTGTGTATCTTGATGAACAAATGTAGAAGTTCATGGGAAATTGGTCAGTCTTCACAATATGACTGGTGTCATCAGTGTGGGAGCTGTGGCAGTCAGGGCATGGGTCATCTTTGAGAAAGCGTGCTCAGTTCATTTGAGCTACAGTTGTAGATACTTTTCTCAACTTTCAGTTCCGGTGAATTTCCATCTGCAAGAGAGCCCAGAACCCCGCCCCACAGCATCATAATAATAACATCTACCCATCCTCTGAAACTCACCTGCTTGTCTGACGGGCAAATCTAACTGATCAGACATGGTGACTTGCAGCAGAGCTGACACAAAATTCACCTGGGTGTGACCCTGTAAATGAAAGCAGGAAAGGATGCATGAATATCAAACACTGATGTGTATTTGACCTACATATCAGCAAAACAAACAGTGTATAACATACATCTTTAGCCATTTAACAAGAACCATGTGTTTGTCTTACCAGCTGCAGACAAAAAAAAAATTAAAAGCAAGAGAATTTTTCCATTTTACCTGGGTATAATCACTGTGCCTGCCTTGTTTATTTGGATGTATATGCTTTATTCATTTGGATGTATAGGCTTAAATGGCTGAACTTAAACTATTCACAATGAGGGATAATACAGACAGTGCCTGTTTTTTAGGGAATTGATATAAGTCTACCATGTACTATTTGCAAGTAAGCAAAAGTGTGGCATGGCATTCCTCTTGATTCCTTGACAAGCAAATTACATGACAATGCTGCAAAAGTTTGTGTCGGTGTGCTATATCTGGAGTGATGACTCCTTGCTGTCCCCAGTACACCTGGTCATGCTGCTGCTCCAGTTTCAACTGTTCTGCCTGCGGCTACGGAACCCTGACCTGTTCACCGGATGTGCTACCTTGTCCCAGAACAGGTGTTTCCAACTCTCTCTACCACACCTGCTGTCTCTAACTCTGTATGACCGGCTATGAAAAGCCAACTGACATTTACTCCTGAAGTGCTGACTTGTTGCACACTGTACAACCACTGTGATTATTATTATTTGACCCTACTGGTCATCTATGAACGTTTGATCATCTTGGCCATGTACTGTTATAATCTCCACCTGGCACTGCCAGAAGAGGCCTGGCCACCCCTCAGAGCCTGGTTCCTCTCTAGGTTTCTTCCTTTTTAGGGAGTTTTTCCTAGCCACCATGCTTCTTTGTCTGCATTGCTTGCTGTTTGGGGTTGTAGGCTTTGTTTCTGTATAGCACTTTGTGACATTGGCTGATGTAAAAAGGGCTTTATAAATACATTTGATTGATTGAATGACGACAGTAATGCCATATAACCATTATATTGAGGCATGGAGCTCCATTAGCTGTAGCTAATACACATACAGCTACTCAAGGATGCCAAACCTATGATGCAACAGGTACATTATATAATGTAACCCCCCCCCCCCCCCATAAAACACACATCAAAGGAATGCAGACCTCCACATGGCCTGTCCAGACTCTGGCCAACATCCAGGCGGTCATTTGAGACTGCAGCATCTGCATCAAACAGTGAGTGTTCACCTCTCCCTATTCTCTAGACACTAACTAATAATGATAAAACTTAAGATATCCAGTATTCACAAGAGTGCAGCATACTTTTTCCAGAATCATTGATCACATAAGAGTGAATGAAAATGGGTCTCAATGCTTTGCCCCACCCATCCTTACATCACTTGCTATATTAAGTGAATACTGTTCAGGCTTAACTGCTTCAGATGAGTCAAACGTAAGCAAGGAAAAATAGCCTCCCCCCCCTATAGATAATGCACTACGAGACCTCTCCCTGGATACCACACATGACTCAGATCTAACAACCCAACTGCACATTCTTGTTCTGTGGATAGAAATTCTTTACTTCGTATATTCTGATGTCACGAAAAACAAAACAACTACCTCAGATTGTTGAGTGAAGTTGTACATTTTATTTTTTGAGCCTTGCTAGGCCTACTCGTATAAAACTAAAGTTAGCTAACAATACGTCCGAAATGATTATACACAATATGTACATATCACAGACATAACAACTCGACTTAAAGTTCACTCAAACCCCAGTTACATGACAACACCGTATATATATTGTTCTAAGGATAGCATAGTCGATAACAGACCAGAGTATACTTGACAATTACCCAAGAGAGACTTATTCCTAATAGCTAGCTTTTCACGTCGCGAGCGAAACATGGCTAACTATGTGACCATGACAGCATTCACGCCGTCCGTATATGTTAGTTATCTATGGCACGTCTACATTTTACATGAAAAGTCGACATCTAGACAATGATAATAGGCCATGTTGCACATAACCTTACCAAATAAAATATCTAGCTAACATTAGCGAAAGAACCTGCGCACGCGGACAGCTCATCGAATGACTCAATATAATTGATGTTACGCTAGCCGCAAAAGGTTGCTAACGTAGCGCTAGCCAGCGAACATTCACTTTTCCCTTTGGCTTTCACAAATGACGTACAAACAAAACGTTTGCCCCGTTACTACACCCTTTATTAAATGCGTAGCTATTATTAATAATTATTGCTATTCTTTACATCTTGCAAGTTAACTAGCGTTCGATAAATCAAACCTACCTAGCTAGTTAGCAAATATCAGTTAGCTTGCTAGTTAGCTACGTTCATGAAAGGCAACGCCAGCAAGCTAAATAATAATCTAACATTAGCTACTCCCATATTAGACATGCATTTATATTGATAATCAAGCTTTTATCACCATACTTTCCTAACTAACGTTACACCTGTCAATTCGTCCGATTGGTGACCAACTAGTTTAGTTAGCTATCTAAATTTAACGGGCTAGCTAGTTAGCGCTACTGCTGTGCAGGGCAATGTCAGCAGTAAAATAAAAAAAAACACCTGACACGTGAGCCACTTAGCAAACTTGCTATCACAGATTTTAAAACTTTTAGCCGACGCTAGCTACATTCGTATACTAGATCGCACGATTTTGTTAGTTTAGACAAAACTGGTATTAAATGGCATAATTTGTCTTTCCAACGATTCAAACATGATACATCAACTAGGCCAAAAGCAAGCATCGTCCAGCAAGCCTTTTTACTGCGTAGCTAGCAGCTAATTATCAAGGAAGCTAATGCTAACTTCCCGCACGTTTTTAAAGAACCAGCTGCGGGTATACGGGGTGGATTCGCTTGGAGTTGCCGATCTTAACGTTAAAATATAATTCGAAACTTTGACAGTACACGTCAAAAGTCTGATACGTTTCGGTGAATACATATGTCGAAGAGAATATCTGATCTGTCAAAGTTCTGGACTGACTCTGGTCTCCCATAGCCACAAGCTAGGAGGACTCCATTCCATCTTTGATGTGTGACACAACAGAAGAGGCCCGATCCGCGCCACAACCACCACCATCACAAGTCTTTACCTCGTTCAGCTGTCTCTCCGCGGCCTCACGCAAGTTTGGGTCCATGGTACCCCGAAGGGCCTCGATCAATACGTTAGGATCCATAGCTAAATCTGATATTGCTCGGATTCAGTATTTCTGTGGTCTATGAATTCCCAGTCAATGCGCACATGGACGCACGGCTCTTCAGTTACCGGCGCGAAAGGAAGAAGTGAATGAAGTACCCGGATAGATCAGCGCCAAATTTCTCCAACACGAACATCCGCTTCGAACTATTGCACTCTAGGAGTTGTAGTTTTACATGTGTGATATCTCTCTCACGCTGTCTTACAGTCAGTAAATAAAGACACTGCTGATAATGAGAACAAAATATTATGAAAATGGAAAGCATGTCATTGCAGTTGGCTAGTAGATTTGAAGTTTTCAGCACCATCTTTCATGATGATTTGGATGACATCATAACATCAGAGAACAACATCTAGATGTTGTACTCAAAACCTAGTCACATAAATGAAAGCTACTAATATTACTGCTACTGTAAAAACGACAATAATATACTATATAAACACTCAACTCTGTGCTGCTGTAACATTGCTTTGGAAATACAGGGTGCCCCATGGTGGCACTGTGGGGAAAAGGTAGAGAAACAAACTCAGAAAAGGTGAAAGGTTGTGGGAATGTGTCAATTTGCTGGTCGCCGGTTGGCAAAGTGGTCTCTCGTCTCTTACTTTCAACTTTGACAGAAGCCCGGTGTATTACACCCGAGGTCGGTGTAGCTAGATCGATATCTTAATTTAATAAGCGGACATGGCCAAGAAACGAAGAGAAAGACGAGAGGCCGATAGTGTTTCGTCAGTAACGTTACACGAGGGACCGAAGACAAAATTTAACGAGGCACAAACCCTCAAAGGTATGTATAGCTAACGAAGTTGCTATTCCGGCTAACTGGCTAGTATAGCTTGCTATTCCGGCTAACTGGCTAGTATAGCTAGCTAATTTACTTCTGTTCTTCTAATTGATTAGCTAACGTTAAGATACATTACTGTTTATATGATGTGGTAAACGTCTCGCTAGCCGGCTTGATGCCCAGCCAGATGATTGTGAAATGCGGATATGCTGTTGTCAGTCAGCGTTAGCTAACTCACAGCTGATTATCAAGAATTAGAAGTTGCTTGCTTTCAAGGCTGGTGGCGGTATGACGGAGTTGAAGCACAGACAAAATGGGTTAGTTACCAGTATCTTTGGTTGAAATTCACATGATCAGGTTAGTAACTTAGTAGCTTGCTATCTATCCAGCCACTGTCAGGGGCCATACCCAGTTTGACGTTAAGTTACTAATGTTAATCAGTGTCAATGACAGAACTACTTGGATGAAGTCAGGAAAATATTAGTAGGCTAACCATGTAATGTTATTCTTATATAGATGGAGCAACACAATTCTCATAACAGGATGTTACACAATACACACTTTATTTATACTTTTTTTTAATTGAACCTTTTTATTTAAATAAACAGATAAGCTTGGAGTCATGTGATAACATAGGCAGATGTATTCTAACTTTGATGAGGAACATATTTGGTCAGTTTCAAGGATTATATATCTTGAGTGGTTTGACTACATAACATGCTTCATGTACTCTGGGGAAATCAACCAGGAACTAGAACAACAAGTGATGCAAAGTGAAGCAAGACATTACATGAGGCTTACTGCTGTTGTTACAGAAGAATAGAGGCTTATCAAGATATCTTTCATTTGCTGACTGTGTGCTATATAACTTAGCTACTCCCCTCTCCACAGAGACTCAATACACTGGAGGAGGCTCAGCTCGCATGTCTCTCCTCATCCTGCTGTCTATCTTCACCTGCGCTGCTTCTGTCATGTACCTAGTGTACAGGAATTTCCCAGAGCTCAACGAGTAATTGTTCTTTTCATTTATCTTTCCAGCAAGCCGACCCATGTACAAAGAGTTACTTTTGTACAACATTTGTAACTTTTGTGAAACAGCCTACCAAATGGCATTCACCAGCCAAGTTAAATAATTTCATTCAAATGGTTCTCATCATTAGCTGTGATAACCCTTGATGGATTATTTTATGGAGCAAAAATGGATATGATTTTATAACAGAGCATTTTCTCAATTCAAACATTCCCCTGCAACGAGCCATCAGAGTTTAGAAGATACCTGGGACCTCCGAATAGAGAACAAAGAAAGTATCACCATGTAAAGGCTTTTCGGAAATCTGACTATTACAGATATATAGGAGCCTGTTATCAATGATTATCACAGCTAATGATGAGAACCATTTGATTTAAATTGTCTACAGCCTAGTATGTCACACTCCAATAGAGACGGTCACGTTTTAATTTCTCTGTTTCTGTAAGTGTCAAAGCCCTTGCACACAGATTCAGACACATTTTTATTTATCCACAACATTGTATGATGGTGAATTCATATCCACGTTTTTTCATTTCAGTGATGAGATGGCTACTATTAAAATCCCCAAAGATATGGATGATGCCAAAGCCTTGGGCACTGTACTTTCCAAATATAAGGATGCCTACTACACCCAAGTGTTAGTAGCCTACTTTACCACCTATATCTTGTATCCTTTTGGGTAGTAAATGTATTGCAAAGTTGTAAACTTTTGGAGGCTTGAGTTACATACTTATTAGCTGTTTCAACATGCATCATATCTGCGAGGCCCCCTATGTAATCCAGTGGGTCAGCAGAGGAGAGCGACAGACTGGGAAGCGGACCAAGACAGGCTTTTGTTACTCTGTGATGGGCCTGTTGATTGTATCATCCCTAATCTCCCCTACCTGGCTCTCGCCTGCTCGGTCTCCCTCTCTCATTCATTATTTCCTTTGAACAAAGCAGCCAGCCAAACCAAGGCCAAAGTAAAGGCATGGGCTTGCCTCTGGAAAAGTAGGAGGTGGGGGTATAGTGGGCTTTGATCCTTGAGTATTAATTCAGGCAATTCTTGTGTGTTCACAGCAACCACAGAGTGCAGTACATTTTCCTTCATTTTATGACAGGAGAAGACAGATTAATGCAGACATGGACATGCAGTTAAACTTACAGTTAAACTTTATCAGTACAGTAGGTTCTAAGGACTTCCTTTCCACCCACAGGTATTTGCAATATATAAACTGTTCCAGCTTTGTCAATTGTACTTCAGACAGACATTACGGGCAGATAGAATTATCCTCTATAAAAGAGGAGGAAAACATGATCCGATGCATGTTATGGTACCACCTCATATGTAAACATCATCCATCTTCAGAGCACATTTATTTTGATTAATAAACACTACACAGTATAAACTATGAATACAAATGCAGTATCATGCCTGATGTTTTCTACCCTGCTTCCTCTGCTAGTTTGCCTAATCTCTTTCCCCTCCACTGTCTTGGCACATATTAATGTATAGTGTCTGTGCGCTGGCCAGCATGTGCTAACAACACAAGGACTGGACCAGCTGACCAGGCCCCAGCCACTGTCTGGGATGTGTTGCCTTGAGCATGTTTGGGATGCTCTGGATTTGTGTACGACAGCGTGTTCCAGTTCCTGCCAATATCCAGCAACTTCACACAGTCATTGAAGAGGAGTGGGACAGCATTCCTCAGGCCACAAAATATTAGAAATTGTTGCATCTTGCGTTTTTATATTTTTGTTTAGTGTATTTTTGTGACTGCATCCACAAGTGTGTGTGCACATACTGCTGTGTGTTCAACCCTTGTGCTGTATTCCTTGACGCTACTTACTCAGCCTCCAGACATTTGCGATCCCTGGATCCATCTTCCTCAGTATCCTGTCTGGTTATCTCTACCCCTTCCCCCTGGCTCTTTTCCTCGTCTGCCTGGTGAGTATACTATGGACACAAGGAGAACTATGACTAATAATAGTGGTGACATTTACAAAATGTACTTTGACTCTGTAAACCAGACTCGGTTTACAAAATATACTGCCTCTGTCACTGTGTTTTCCAGTGCTCTGGCCTGGGGGCTTCCTTCTGCTACATGCTGTCTTATCTAGTGGGGCGACCAGTGGTCTACAGATACCTGACAGAGAGAGTCCAGAAATGGTCCCAGCAGGTAAGACCTTTTTGGAAGGAAAAACAGGTTGATTTGGTACGTGAACATTGTAGGAAGTTGTTGATATGAGAGTACAAGCAAACTTTTAGCAGTTTAGTAACAGCCACATGTCTATCTGCACCCACAGAACAGTGGAGTCTTAGTAGGGGGCTAGTAGCCTCCAAGCCTTTCTGTGAATGACAGGTTCTGCTATCTGTTTTCAATTGCAGGTTGACAAGCACAGAGATCATCTCATCAATTACATCATATTTCTGAGGATCACTCCCTTTCTCCCCAACTGGTTCATCAACATCACCTCACCCATCATCAATGTGCCTTTGGGGTTCTTCTTCCTTGGTACTTTCTTTGGTAAGGCTAAGATATATCAAACTCCAGTATTTCCTTCTCAGTTTAAAACAGTGTTGATAGTGCTGCATTGTCTTTATTGCTGAGCTATTTTTGAATCTCTCATACCATTTAATACAGTGGTCACCAAACTTTTCTGAGTCAAGATCACTTTCGCAGTCAAAAAGCTAGCTGAGATCTACTGCTCAGGATTTTTTTTGTTTTACATTAAACTCACACAAACAGTTTTGTAGGAATGAGGTTTGGGCAGTAGGCCAAATACATTATCACAGCATATTGGCTATATGCTTGGCCTGCCAATATTGTTAATCTCAGACCATATTATATTTCAAAACTCGAGCTTTGATAACAAAACATTTTAGTTGGTTTAGCACTTGTGAGGCACTGTGGAGCATGAATTTAAATAATTCGCTTTTTGATTTTACTGGACTGATGGTACCTGCGTCTGATGGTCAACGAGGTCAAATCACGACGTCAGTGATCTTCAGCTCGACTTGGAATTCCGAGTTGGATGACCGGTCAAAAAGATGTTTTCCCCAACCGCCTCTCACGGTCCCTGCTCTCTCCTTCCTTTCCTCCGGTGAGACCGACCAGAGAGAGGGGACACAGTCTTCCACTTAAGGGCGAAACTCGAGTCACACTGCATCTGCCTCATGCACAAATTCATGTTGCTCCTATGACCAGAGAATGTGAAATATTCCTTGACATTAAAATCGACACGACGAGCTGCTAATAAAAATAAAACGCAGGGCTATCGATACTTGGCTACTCATTCATTGCAGCTGCAGCCCGAGCGGAAGTACGGAGAAGCGAGTTTTGCAATAGTGTGGAATAAAAACAGTGACAGTGCTGAATATAAACTTAAACATGAACCCACTCATAAAAACAGCAGCTCTTTTCTGTATTCGCTGACAGTCTCTCTGTGGTCATGGTTTTAAAAGTTATTAAATCTTACATAGGCTAGTAGCCTATTAAACTTGGCTGTAGCCAGGGTTATGGAACTCTGCAGCCACGGTGATTTGAGCTATCCGATTGGGCAGGTGCACTCGATTTAGGTGCACTCGATTTTGTCTCATATTTGCTGGTCGGCCGGGTAGGCGGAGTTTGTCTCTTCAGACAAAATGGTTAAAACGGAACACTTTGCTTACCCGGTGCAATCAAGTGCATCTGCGGTCAACAGCTCAACACAATATAAAAAAAGGAGCGCAAGCCTTTATCGTTCGCTGGCATTTTGACAGAAATATTTGGTGATTGACTAGGAATGCCTTAGCTATGTGTTGTGTGTCTTACAGTACTGACTTCCTCCCTTATCTCTGACTGTCAGGAGTGGCCCCACCGTCCTTTGTAGCGATCAACGCTGGTACAACACTGTACAAACTGACGACAGCTGGGGAGGCAGTGTCCTGGAATTCTCTGATTGTGCTAGGTGTCCTGGCCATACTCTCAATCCTGCCTGTCTGCTTCCAGAAGAAACTGCAGCAGAAGATGGAGTAGGCACGAGACAACTCATCTGCCTGCCTGATCCCCCAGCCCATCCCTTGGCTCAGGAATGGTACACCCCGCTGTCACTCACATAGTCCTGCCTGTTGCTGTCCCACACACCTGCTGAGGTTGCTGTGGAAACATTGCTATTGGCCCAACCCTGACTCCTGTGTCCAAAAAAACATGTGGTTGTGGCCACCTCAACTTTGTGCTCTACAAAGGACTAACTGGCCTCTGCTCATCCTCGGGTTTGTTCTCCCATTTTTGTTAAATATTGCTTGCCTGTAAAATGATTTAAGAAAGGATACAGAAAACATCAGGCATCTGTCTTTTAATATTGTTTTAATCACAATGGTTCTCAAGTTCAAGCTACACTTCCCTCCTTTGTATTTCTTGAACCGTGTTTTGAATTAATTTAATCTCTTATTAACCTGTGTGATATGGGTGGCGTCAAAGCAATACTGATCAGAGTTGCAGTTCAGTGTTTTTGATTTTCACAACATTTTAGGACTATTGTTATGACTGTTTTATACACTGGTTAGAATGTGAGCATATTAAATAATTTAGAATGTTCTATCATTTGAAGATATTGTTAACACACCACCCTAAAATGATATGTGTGCCATCAATGTTGACATGAAAAATATGCATTTGATCACATAGTAAGATAAATATGAAACTCTTGATGCTTTTGTTGGGCCTATCAGTAAAACATATGAAACGGCATATCAAGTATTGAAAACTAGTGTTTTGTATACTATTCTTTTATATTTGTTCTACTAATGGTGCTGAGACTGCCTCTCTGCCTGTGTGCTCTCCCTCGTGTGTCACCAGTCCAAATGCTCTGCCAGTTGAGAAATGCAGTAGTGGATGACCCAGCAGTGCCCTTTGCAAAGCTACCAATTTTATTTTTGGTTGTTCATGCTTTTCCCAGGTGTTAGTGATTTCACACTGCTACTTCATGTACAGTGCCTTCAGAAAGTAGTCACAACCCTTGACTTTTTCAAAATTTTGTTGTGTTACAAAGTGGGATTAAAATGGATTTAATTGTAATATTTTTGTCAATGATCTACACAAAATACTCTGTCAAAGTGGAAGAACAATTCTAACAGCATTGTCATGCTGAAACAAGAAAGGACCTTCCCCACACTGTTGCCACAAAGTTGGAAGCATCGAATCGTCTAGAATGGCATTGTATGCTGTAGTGTTAAGATTTCCCTTCACTGGAACTAAGGGACCTAGCCTGAACCATGGAAAACAGCCCCAGACCATTATTCCTCCTCCACCAAACTTACAGTTGCATTGAGGCAGGTAACGTTCTCCTGGCATCCGCCAAACCCATCCGTCGGACTGTCAGATGTTGAAGCGTGATTGATCACTTCAGAGTATGCGTTTCCAGTGCTCCAGAGTCCAATGGTGGCGAGCTTTAAGTGAAAACTAACTAGGCCACTCAGAAACATTAAATGTTGTCTTGGTTAGCAACTCCAGTGTATATTTGGCCTTGTGTTTTAGGTTATTGTCCTGCTGAAAGGTGAATGTTGGAAAACAGACTGAACAAGGATTTCCTGTAGGATTTTACCTATGCTTTGCTCTATTCCATTTCTTTTGATCATAAACTCCCTAGTCCTTGCTAATGACAAGCATACCCATAACATGATGCAGACACCACCATGCTTGAAAATATGAAGTGGTACTCAGCGATGACGTTGGATTTGTCCCAAACATAATGCTTTGTATCTAGGACATTACGTTAGTTTCTTTGCCACATTTTTTTGTAGTTTTACGTTTGTGCCTTATTGCAAACAGGATACATGTTTTGGAATATTTTATTCTGTATAGGTTGCCCTCTTTTCACTCTGTCAATTAGGTTAGTATTGTGGAGTAACTACAATGTTCTTGATCCATCTCAGTTTTCTCTTATCATAGCCATTAAACTCATGGTGAAATCCCTGAGCGTTTTCCTTCCTTCCTTTACACCATCCAAAGTGTAAGAACTTCACCATGCTCAAAGGGATATTCAACATCTTAATTCCATTTTTTTTAAACACATCTGCCTACCAATAGATACCCTTTGCGAGGCATTGGAAAACCTCCCTGGGCTTTGTGGTTGAATCTGCGTTTGAAATTCACTCCTCGATTCAGGGACCTTACAATTATATGTATGTGGGGTACAGAGTTGAGGTAGTCATAAAAAAATAATGTTAAACACTATTATTGCACACAGAGTGAGTCCATGCAACTTATTGTGACTTGTTGAGCACATTTTTACTCCTGAACTTATTTAGGCTTGTTATAACAAAGGTGTTAAATACTTATTGACTCAAGACTATTCAGCTTTTCATTTTTTATTAGTTTGTAAACATTTCTAAAAACATAATTCCACTTTGACATGATGGGGTATTTTATGAAGGGCAGTGGGAAAAAAAATCTAAATTGAATACATTTTAAATTCTGGCTGAAACACAAGAAAATGTGAAAAAGAGTCAAGGGGTGTGAATACTTTCTTAAGGCACTATATATTTCTTAGACTCCAACCTGTATGTATCTGTTGATGTGATGCCTAATTTGTACTATAGTTTGGGTGCTTTGATGTGATTTTTATTTAGCCTTACCTGATGTCATTATATGAATTCTCTGCTGTTGTGAAACCTTCTGGTTGTATCTAGAGGTTGATGCAGTGAATGTGCACTTGGGCAGTCGTACTGTTGTTGTTTCTTCAAAGTCCATGTCTCAAGCACTGTCCACTCTTCTGCATCTGAGATCACTCATTATTTATGAAAATTGATTTGATTTTAAAAAGTGAGAAATCATTTTTTATATTTGGATTATTAACGGTCTTACTTGGATCAACGTTTTAATCCACTATAGAAACCCTTTCTGAGCATGAGAAAATAAATCTCATTTGTTAGTATTTAATTACCTGAATTAATTTGTGTGGCCACTTAGCATATCTAAGGCTGTGTTTACACAGGCAGCCTAATTCATATATATTTTTTCCACTAATTGGTCTTTTGACCAGTCACATCAGATCTTTTCTCTGAGCTAATCTGATTGGTCAAAAGACCAATTAGTTAAAAAATGTATCAGAATTAGGCTGCCTGTATAAAAGCAGGCTAGGTGCTTCATATTTTTATGTAATGGCCACTTTGGCTGTGTTGACACAGGCAGTCCAATTCTGATCTCTTTTTTTTTTACCACTAATTGGTGTTTTGACCGATCAGCTCTTTTGCCAATAATTGGTCAAAAGATCATAACTGTTCTGCCTGTGTAAACACAGCCCTACTGTATCCCAATCCCGCTGTAACCCATCAATTTCATGACCTGTTTCATGTGATTTAGTTGTGTTATTGTTCTTGTTGTTTGAAATTTGGGCTCCACCTTTTTGTAGTTCATTGAGGTTGCATCATTACCTCATCTTGATTGCACTACAGTAGTTTTCAGAGGGATCATGCCCGATGGGAGATCCTGTAGCTGTTCAGTCAATACAAAGTGTGCTCTTATGAAAGCTGTTTTGGGGTTTAATAAATAAGAATATTTTGTTCCTTAGCCCATATTACTATCACATTATTATTTGTTCACCCAATTTGATATCAGAAGTAATTTTTGGAAATTCATTGACACATATTTGCAATAACTGTTTAAAAGTCCCCAGTAGTTTTATCCCATTTTTAAAGATCACTGCAATATTAGGGTGTTACACATGTTTCTTATTACAACTTTCCAACATTTGTTGATTTCATGCAGAGAATATTGAGAATATCTGCGCTGGCTTGGATGATTCTTGGTGTGTTTCCATTCATTACACTTGTGATCTTTACAGTATTAAGTTGTGCAAACTGATAATGTATTGCAATATGACCTGTGTTTGTAAATTATATTAATTCTTGTACATCTTTTTGTCCAAGCTAATGAATGTTGGTTTATTATTAACATATTTATTTTGTAATCACAAAAAATATTCTGTACTTTTTTTCTCACTGTCTGGTAAATGATTGGAATATGATAATGTGAATCTAATGGCAAAGTTCTGCATGTTTTTACTGTCACCTTTTACCACATGGTGGAGCTCTTTGTACATGTCTACAGATTTCAGCCCCACAGTTGCTTTGACTTTTTTGACTTTAACTTTTTATCAAGTAGGACAACATTTTTCTTATGATTTAATGAAATATATTCAAAATTGTGCATCAGATAACGTTTATTTACATGTTTTTCCTGTTTCTGACACCTACTTATCCTTATCCGTGCCTTGAATACTCAAATAGAATACCTATTACTATATGGGTATTACAACTATGGTATTACATGTGTATTACATTAATACAATTGTTCAGGCTAAATTGGTGAAATTAAAGTTTGCATTCAGTTGTACACTGGATGGTCTTGGCTACAGTGGAGTAAGAATACTATGGCTCAGGTTCATTATGTGCAATAAGGCCTATTTAATGCTTCATTACTATATCATTATTATTATAAAGGAGAGCATTTTACAAGAGAAATACTTAAGAGAAATACTTAACTCAGGAACTGAAGGGTTAAGTGCATAACGTAATCTGTAAGGAGTTCGCACATGCTCAGTGTGTTCCCTCTACGCAGAGGTAATGCAAGGGGCTGAGAAGATCTGAGACCGATGAAAACAGCTGTACTTGAAGACCCATAATGCATTTCGGCTGGCATTCTGTTCTGATTTTCAGGCTTTGCAGTACATCCACGATGGCTGCGCGAAATCACTACGCGATCCTTTAATATGCACCCAACTGAAAAAGCAGAGGAAAAGGGTACCACGGGACCAGTCTCAAAATGACCACCGGCTTCAGCTCGAATTCATGTAGATTCGCAGATTATTTTGTTATCTGCGGACTTGACACTGAAAGCGGGCTTGAACCAGATGAACTGTCCGGTAAGTGTCGGGCACGGGCTAGTGAACCAATAAGAATAATTCTGCATGGTTTATAATGTCTTCCCTAGTTTATGTTTCTTTTATATAGATTTTAGAGTACAATATTATATTAATGTTTAAACAATAAAAACATGACAGTTTATTTATAATGAGGTTGGAAACTGGTAATACTGTGTACATCAATAAGTAGGACGGCACATCAGTGTTGTTCATACAAGTTACTATAGTCTACTTTTCCATTTTATGTTATAACGTTACGTTTAGTCGTTTAGAATGGATTATTCCAATAAATGTTGTTAGCTTGAAATGCTCGAGAACTGTAGGCCGTCGATGTTCCAGCTGTATTTAAAAACAACGAAAAACTGTTGATGGATTAATCTCCTCCTGAGTATAGCAGCACTCATTAAGTGGTCAAAAGCAGGACAGACACACATTTACAAACGTAGATGACTGACCTTGATTGGCTGTTTCAGACCTCACCAGAATAAGACATGTTTCTATTTCTACAAGTTGTAAATAATAGGGATGTTTCCCCTATCAGTAGTACGTTGATGTTACCATACTGTCAATGGTAATTACACATGTATAAACAAGCATATATATATATATATATATATATACAAGCAGGTTAGGCCAAAAATAGCTACATCCTAGAAGCACATATGATTTCTTAGTTGTTTATGACATCTGAACGATATGATTGATTCTCCACTGCCTTCTTACACACTTACCCTCAGTGATAGATTGAAATTAATTGATCAATGCATGGCAGAGTGCAGAAAACAGAGTGAAACTGGGGGTATCAAGGACCATAAAGTTCTCCCTGGGGGGGGGGCAGAACGCTGAATATGAAAGGATGATGTCATTATTAGACTGAGAGGGCCTGCTGTTTCTTGGGAGTGCCATGGGTCTCTGCGGGAGATGAAGATGATATGATACATAAAGCAGTTGTGTGTGTGGGGGGGAGAGAAAGTGAACTCTTCCTGAGCTCAGGGTGGTGGGTTAGTTGTGTATGAGTTTGAAAAGAAGTGAAACTGGTGTGGGTGTACCTGAAGATGCTGATCTCGGTTTTCTTGTCAACAACAATCATGTTTAGGGAAGGAACTTGTAGAATCTAGGACATTGTTTTCAAAGGACAAGTCAGGCTACATAATTTTTTTTGGTAGCCTAAGGTCTAAGGATATGTAAGTATGTGCATTTTCCTAAACTCAACTGTTACTTTACAATCAAGCCCTAAAGGTTTCTTCTGTAAACATCACCTCCTGTTTATGAATATGTACAAATCAAAACAATAATTTATTATACTGCAGAGACATTTTTGTTAGTCTCGCAGGTGGTCTCAATCATGAATCAGCACAATTTATTTTGTGTGTGTGTGTGTCTCATGAGATGTCATTAGTTGCTCTCTACCTCTGTGACTTGTTTCTGGAGGCTCTCTGGAAAGAACAAACCCTTGTATAGTTCAACAAACACAATGAGCATGCATCCTGTGCCTTGACTGTACACTTTCCCCTCATAAAGTATCCTAATTTTACAATAATGAGGTATAATGTAGGCAAAGAGAAGACCGTGAACTGCAGTAATAAAAAACATACCCAACTCACTGGTTTGTGAGTGGCACCACCCTAGCATGTCTCTCATTTCACTAAACATAGGCCTAAGGTTCTACTTATCGTCAAGGGCCATTTTTTGCAGGAGGGATGGACACATCTTTAGATAACACACGCACAAGATCTCTCTTATGCAAATTTACTTAACACATCTGATGAGATAAATCATTAACAGTATTTGCATTCGTTTATTTTTTTAAGTTTGTCGCAAAGACGGTTTCCTTCCTCTCAGTGTAAAAGTGGAAGTAGAATCTTTTACTGGAATCAGTCAAAGATGTGTTCACTTCTCTGTTGTTTATCTTGAGAGAATTATGCTATTCAGATTCTTATCATGATTGTCTCCTCTCCTCGAGTACCTGCCTCTCTAATGAGATTGAGACCAGATGGTGAAAGTAAAAGGTCACTGAGGTGTTCAGCAGGAGATTGCATGTCATTCAGTAATTCGTCAATCTAGGAAGAGTGAATTAGACAAATAATGCTGGTCCTCTGACCAGAGATTAGACTGTAGAAGACTAGAGGTTATCCTGTAGGTTCCAAACTTGGCCTTCATGTTTTCTCCTGCAGTGACTCACTCAGACAATGGAAGGCCTTTTTGGGGGCTAAGGGTGCTGTTGGCTGAGTTGATATGGGATGAGGAATTTGTCCTCTTTGCCATTCCATGCATAGTTCCAGGGCCATGAGTGCACTGCTGAGACTTGTACCACGGTTTGGTGTAATGGTACAATAGGCTCTTATTAGACATGCTTGTTACAGACCGTTTCCTGAGTCTGTCAGCCACATCTAAAGGAATTAAAGCTGTTGGCCTGTCAGATATCTCAAGCTGTGTGTTTTATGTAGAATATGTTTTGAATGATATGCTTCCAGGATTCCTCCTCTTGTAAGATTGGATCAGCGAATAGGAAGTGACTGCATGCCTGGCGGGGATTCTGAATAGTGAAAACTGCCTAGGGCCAGACTCTAATGTAATCTTCCTCATTGTGGTCAAGGATCAACGGGGTAGGTTATAATGGTTAGGGAGCATCTTGTCTAATCAGAGAGGATTACAATACATCACATTTTCCCTCCTGCTTTTTTAGCTAGATCTTACTAGCTGACAAATAAACGCTATTACCATGTTACTGCAATGTCGTAGCAGGCAGACAATACACTAGCAATGTTGTGAGTGTACACTCTCTATGGGGTGTTGCCATGTCACTGAGACATTGTAGGAATGTCTGTGAAAAGTTCATCCCTGTGAGTATATTTGTGAATCTCCTCCAGCTGTACACACAGGGCTGTTAGCGTTGGCCTTCCTAAAGCTCTGATGTGGTGAGGTGTCGTGATTGACTAGTGAGTGAGAGTAGATAAGCAGGGTTAAGGTGTCTAAGCTTCGACAGCCTGGCCTCTGTTCTGCTGCTCACCGACTGACTGCAGAGACTGGCTCGTGACAGAGAGTGTGGACACGTACACTGCTGCCCCTCTGAAAGCTTTACAGTTTATTTCTGGATCAATTGCTCACCACAAATTGTGATTTTCAATCATGTCTCTGGCCCTTAAGTCACTCCCCCCATCTCCCCTAACCTCTACTTCCCGTCTTCTCTCCCTACTAGTCCACTGTCATGGTCTGCAAACAAATATACCATTCACACATTTCACCTGAAGATTTATCTCACTGTTTTACCAAAAAGGCTCAGACTTTTTTGTTTCCATCTACGCAAGCCGGCCCCCGGGTCTCACTGGGCATAGCTCTTGCAGACCTGCTCTGACTTGGGGCCAAGTCCAGGGTACTTTTCATTTTAATTTACATAACAATGGCTACTGTGGACTTTTAACTCCTTCTCACAAGGCAACTGTCTTGATGATGCAGAGGTTGTTGGTTCTGCTCGTTACAAGTCTTTAGAGTCACACTCCTGATGGAAACACATAAGTCTCATTGGAAAAGCACCTCTCCCTCTCTCTCTACAGTAGAGATCCATGGAGTATGTATCCTCTTAGGGAGTATGTAGCCTCTTAGGGAGTATGTATCCTCTTAGGGATTATGTAGCCTCTTAGGGAGTATGTATCCTCTTAGGGAGTATGTATCCTCTTAGGGAGTATGTATCCTCTTAGGGAGTATGTATCCTCTTCGAGAAACAAGGCCTTTGGATGGTTACATGAATGCTTTCTCATGCAGCTATTTTGGTATCTCTTGATAACACCCTCCACCACAACTATACTCTGTGGAGATACTGCAAGCAGTACGGTTCCTGCTGTGTGCAGGCTATGTGTTCTTGGTATGAACTTCCTGCTGCCCCTCTTGTTCTCAGGCTGCTGAGACCCAGTTAGCACTAGCAGAGCTGCTTCATTAACGGTAGTAGCGGTGAGTGGAGGAGCTCTACTTCTCCCTGGCAGACTGAAGGACTCACGTACACACAGCAAATAGACAGCCCAGCACAAGCTGCTCTCGCTGACCAATCAGAGGAGATTATGGGTGTCATGTGTTTAGTGGACTGAGCAAGCTTCGAGCTGCAGTCTCTATGCAATTAGTCTGTGCTATGGTGAGTGTGTCGACTAAAGGTGTCCGCATGCTTTCCAGCCGAAACACCTCGGAAGAGTTTGTGCATATATCATGACAACATTTTGTGACGTTTTTGTTCGTATTTGACACCCGTAAGGCTTTTTTGGGCTGTTCGGGCACACAACATTTTTACTTGAGGGAAGCCGAAGTTGGTAGCCAAAGTCTACGCCCCTTCGTCGGTGATTGGTCAACAGTAGGGATTCTTCAATAAAGTCTTTGTTGTCATTCAATGAGAGATGACTTGTTTTCATGCAAATTTTTCATTGAGAAATACTGCACCAAACATCTTAGTTGGATGTAAAATTGTGCGGCTAACATCTCCTTGGCAAAAACGTCAAAACTAATGACAGATTTCTTGAGTTATTTTAGATTAATTCGGACTATTTTGACGAATTGTAGTCTTGCTACAGCTTCTCAAAATGGACAAACTATTGCCACTTTTTTCTTGTTTTTCAAGTTTTTTTTATGGGAGTATGGGAGCACACTCGTTCAGTTCGGCTAGCCAAGTTTGGCTATGCACTAGCCTAACTGAAGCATGCTGACACCTTAAGAAACATTAAGAAACACAATTAAGGTAGTGTGGTCCATGACGCAGGCTCAGTTATCACCCCTCAAAATCTGCTGGGATGTTTGTTGGAGAAAGAGGGGCTTGTCCATACGCTGATCTGGCAGTTTCACTTCAGGTGAGCAGAAGCCTTGTGAAATCATAAGAAACCCCACAATTCATGTCACTTGTGAACACAAGCTGATTTGTTAGTTTTACAGAGTGGTTTGAGTCACACTGGTCTTTCCATGGCTTGTGTTCTGACTCAAACGGTGAAGTCAGGCAGTCAGGATGGATGGGGTTTTCCAGATAGCCCTTTCTCTGATCACCACCAATGATAGGAGGAGGTTTTAGTGGTGAATTGAACAGCTGTGCCTAACTGATAGCTGTTGGTTCTGCTCGTCTCAGGCAGTTTTCTGTAACGTGTATAGAGGCTACACTGTACAGTATGTTTGTATTGGTTCACAGAGCCCATATATCTGTACAGGAAGCCTCCGTCATCTTTCTCCAAGACACTGTCCCGTATTGTGTAACACCACCATGACTTAAAACAGATGTGTCCTTTAGAGGGTTATTTGTCTTAAGAATCAGAACAGGAGTCCGCCTGGAGATATAGGCCTAGCAATGTTCTGTAACAGTTGGACCCCAACACTGTATCACTGTACTGACTATGTTCTCTTATAAGAGTTCAAGCCCCCATAATGAGCAGACATTGTGACTTGCCAAAGGACATCCATGTTAGAGGAGAATGATTCGAGTATCTCTAGGGGAGGTCTAAAAAATAAGAAATGTCTTCCGATGTAGAAATTGAAAAAGCTGTCAGAAAAAAAGCATATTTCACTTCCATAAGGGGGCTCTGACTGTTTGACATGAGGAATATGGGGACTGAGGGTAGAAATTAGAATGCTGAGGTGAATGAGGATGAGCTGTCTGTCTCAGAATGCCTCTGTGCTTTGACCAGTGCATGTTTAGCCCCTCCAGATTATGAGCTCTGACGGGGAACAGAAACCCACTCTCTCTCTATCCACTGCCTAAACATGGCCTGAAGCTTTCCTCTGTAGAGCACTGCATTTCCTTGTGTTCCCCCCACAAAGAGACAAGATAGTCACCGGCCCCCTCTCCCATTTTCTCTTAGATTTTTATGCACAAAGCCTCTTAAGATGGGACTCTTATTTTAGATTTTTTCATGTAACTCCCTTTGTCCTCTTCTTTTCAATTCAATATGCTGAAGTTATTATGGTCCAAAGCTGTGTAATCTCCAGTAAGTACTCTTCATATCCAATAAGACAGACTAGTAATTATTAAATGTGATCCGTTCCAAGGCAACATGGACAGAGGTCTCATCATTTTTTGCCATATCACGATCACAATGTATTTTTTTTTTTTAAACGATTTAACTAACCAGCTAATATCTCTCTCCTTCAGTATGCCATTCACATGCTATAATTTTTTCATGACACTGACTTTGCCATCAGGGGGCAGTTATATCACTGGCTGCAGCAGCCAAAACGTGTTAAACTTGATGACAAAACCCTCCTTTATGCGACAGTGTTGGGGTGCAGGGCGAGACTAGATTAGCATATGTATTAGGGGCCCTCCTGCCAGGCCGACGTGATTGGCTGACTACAACTTGGTCCTACTGAGTACATGGGGACAGGCAGCTGACACAACCCACACACACTCACTTTGAGCCCCCCCCCCCCCCGCACTATTCAAATGCTAACATCCCTTGAGTTTCCCAGACACCCCCTCTCTTTAATCCCGCGGTGAATGACATCACTATAAAGCCCCCCCGCACATGCTCAGTGTGTGTCTGCCTTCATATTCACTGCCTATTAATAATTCATAGGTGTGTTAAAGGAGCTCAAGTCCTAAGGAAGTTTCCTCGGGCATCTTACAGTGTCTAACTAAATAGTGTTTAAGCAAATCTGTAACCCTGTGGAATTGAATAATGACTGTTGAAGTGTGTTATACACATGGAAGTATAAGTCAATCGGGGAAACAAGTGTGTGTGCCCTTAAAAAATCTAGCCCTCCGGTACTTGTTGGTTTTAGACATTTCGGATGGCCCAGCTGGATCTCTCCTTTCTGTACTTTTATGTAATTCAAAATCACTTTTCGACTCGAGAAGTTGATACTGAGAAGAAGCCAAGCCATCCTTTATTTTAAAAATGCCTTCCTCTCCATCTTAAATAAGCATGCCCCTTTCAGGAAATGTAGAACCAGGAACAGATATAGCCCTTGGTTCTCCCCAGACCTGACTGCCCTTAACCAACACAAAAATATCCTATGGCGTTCTGCATTAGCATCGAACTGCCCCCGCGATATGCAACTTTTTAGGGAAGTTAGAAACCAATACACACAGGCAGTTAGAAACGCCAAGGCTAGCTTTTTCAAACAGAAATTTGCTTTGTGCAACTCCAACTCTAAAAAGTTCTGGGACATTGTAAAGTCCATGGAGAATAAGAACACCTCCTCCCAACTGCCCACTGCACTGAGGATAGGAAACTCTGTCACCACCGATAAGCCCACTATAATTGAGAATTTCAATAAGCATTTTTCTACGGCTGGCCATGCTTTCCACCTAACTACCCCTACTGCATTCAACAGCACTGCACCCCCCACAGCTACTCGCCCAAGCCTCCCCCATTTCTCCTTCTCCCAAATCCATTCAGCTGATGTTCTGAAAGAGCTGCAAAATCTGGACCCCTACAAATCAGCTGGGCTTGACAATCTGGACCCTTTCTTTCTAAAATTATCTGCCGAAATTATTGCAACCCCTATTACTAGCCTGTTCAACCTCTCTTTCGTGTCGTCTGAGATTCCCATAGATTGGACAGCAGCTGCTGTCATCCCCCTCTTCAAAGGAGGTGACACTCTTGACCCAAATTGCTACAGACCTATATCCATCCTACCCTGCCTTTCTAAGGTCTTCGAAAGCCAAGTCAACAAACAGATTACCGACTATTTAGAATCCCACCGCACCCTCTCCGCTATGCAATCTGGTTTCAGAGCTGGTCATGGGTGCACCTCAGCCACGTTCAAGGTCCTAAACGATATCGTAACCGCCATCGATAAGAAACAATACTGTGCTGCCGTATTCATTGACCTGGCCAAAGCTTTTGACTCTGTTAATCACCACATCCTCATCGGCAGACTCAGTAGCCTTGGTTTCTCAAACGATTGCGTCGCCTGGTTCACCAACTACTTCTCTGACAGAGTTCAGTGTGTCAAATCGGAGGGCCTACTGTCTGGACCTCTGGCAGTCTCTATGGGGGTACCACAGGGTTCAATTCTTGGGCCAACTCTTTTCTCTGTATACATAAATGATGTCGCTCTTGCTGCTGGTGAATCTCTGATCCACCTCTACGCAGACGACACCATTCTGTATACTTCTGGCCCTTCTTTGGACACTGTGTTAACAACCCTCCAGACGAGCTTCGATGCCATTCAACTCTCCTTCCGTGGTCTCCAACTGCTCCTAAACACAAGTAAAACTAAATGCATGCTCTTCAACCGATCGCTGCCTGCACCTGCCCGCCCGTCCAGCATAACGTCTCTGGACGGTTCTAACTTAGAATTTGTGGACAACTACAAATACCTAGGTGTCTGGTTAGACTGTAAACTCTCCTTCCA
Source organism: Salmo trutta (assembly GCF_901001165.1). NCBI lineage: Eukaryota > Metazoa > Chordata > Actinopteri > Salmoniformes > Salmonidae > Salmo > Salmo trutta. Next base: position 19,456,392 of record NC_042985.1, read on the forward strand.
GACTCACATCAATCATCTCCAATCCAAAGTGAAATCTAGAATTGGCTTCCTATTTCGCAACAAAGCATCCTTCACTCATGCTGCCAAACATACCCTCGTAAAACTGACCATCCTACCAATCCTCGACTTCGGAGATGTCATTTACAAAATAGCCTCCAATACCCTACTCAACAAGCTGGATGCAGTCTATCACAGTGCCATCCGTTTTGTCACCAAAGCCCCATATACTACCCACCACTGCGACCTGTACGCTCTCGTTGGCTGGCCTTCGCTTCATAATCGTCGCCAAACCCACTGGCTCCAGGTCATCTACAAGACCCTGCTAGGTAAAGTCCCCCCTTATCTCCGCTCACTGGTCACCGTAGCAGCACCCACCTGTAGCACGCGCTCCAGCAGGTACATCTCTCTGGTCACCCCTAAAGCCAACTCCTCCTTTGGTCGTCTCTCCTTCCAGTTCTCTGCTGCCAATGACTGGAACGAACTACAAAAATCTCTGAAACTGGAAACACTTATCTCCCTCACTAGCTTTAAGCACCAGCTGTCAGAGCAGCTCACAGATCACTGCACCTGTACATAGCCTATTTATAATTTAGCCCAAGCTACTACCTCTTCCCCTACTGTATTTATTTATTTTGCTCCTTTGCACCATATTATTTATATTTAACTTTGAACTTTCTTCAAACTACAAATCTACCATTCCAGTGTTTTTCTTGCTATACTTTATTTACTTTGCCACCATGGCATTTTTTCTGCCTTTACCTCCCTTATCTCACATCATTTGCTCACATTGTATATAGTCTTATTTTTTTCTACTACATCATTGATTGTATGTTGTTTTACTCCATCTGTAACTCTGTGTTGTTGTATGTTGTCGAACTGCTTTGCTTTATCTTGGCCAGGTCGCAATTGTAAATGAGAACTTGTTCTCAATTTGCCTACCTGGTTAAATAAAGGTGAAATAAATAAATAAATAAAATATTGAGCAATACACATAATACTTCTCTATATTCTGAGATTATAAAAGGCAGATTTCTACACTGAACAAAAATATTAATGCAATATGTAAAGTGTTGGTCCCATATTTCATGAGCTGAAATAAAGGATCCCAGAAATGTTCCATACACTCAAAAAGCTTATTTCTCTCAAATGTTGTGCACACATTTGTTTACATCCCTGTTAGTGAGCATTTCTCATTTGCCAAGATAATCCATCCACCTGACAGGAGTGGCATATCAAGAAGCTGATTAAACAGCATGATCATTACACAGGTGCACCTTGTGCTGGGGACAATAAATGGCACTCTAAAATGTGTAGTTTTGTCACACAACACAATGCCACAGATGTCTACATTTTTGAAGGAGCGTGCAATTGGCATGCTGACTGCAGGAATGTCCACCAGAGCTGTTGCCAGAGAATTTAATGTTAATTTCTCTACCATGAGCCACCTCCAACG